>NW_004567109.1:40207560-40248362 GCF_000260355.1 Condylura cristata
GAGGATTTACCAGAGACAGATGAGGAGCAGAACAGGCAGACTGATGAAGTACACTGCTGAGGGGAGCAGTGGGAGGATCAGGGTGCCAGCCACGCCATGTGGATCACCTCCGGGGCTGGGGATCAAACTCACACTGAGGCAGCTTGCATAGCTTGCAGTGCTGTGCTTTAATCCTTTGTGTCACCAGGGAGGGCCCATCATCTGACTTTTCTATATCTATTTCTTATTGACTGACTCTAGCCCCTTACCCCCTGCAAGATTTTGGCCATATTTTTCTTCTGCTTTGAAAGTTGGCTAGTTTTTTATTGCATGGCAGTCATTAAGAACTCTATATTGTTGGGTATATAATTTTTTTTTTCAATCCTTTATATCTTTTTCAGGAATTTTTAGGGAGGATGAACTTGTCTTACTTCAAAATTAATTGATATTTTTGACTTGTTTCTAATTTTTGTTAGGGAGTTCCAAAACAGCCTTTAATGTAGGACTGACTGAACACCACTATTGAGGTAATATCTTTTGAGTAAGTATGTTAGGCTATCTTTTTCCTCTGGACTGGCAGGAATATAAAATATTCACAGCCTGGAGTGAATTCTGTGGAATAGTGGTTTCTCCTCATCTCGAGTTTCTTTATAAGCTCTTGCTGATTTGTACTCAGCTAGACACATGGGGATCTCTCTGCATCTCCCTGAAGCTCCCTTCTTCGTGGCTCTCTCCTCTCCAGTACTCTGCCTCAGAAATTTTAGCTTCTTTGGCCTCCTAGAATACCAGGCTGGGATCCTGCTGGCTGAGTTCGCTTGTTTCCTCCTCCCCTCAGCCTGGCCTGGACCGTTTCTCCAGAGCTGGGGCACCATAAGTTTACCTCTTGGTTTACCTTCCTTCAGGGATCACTGTCCTGCTCTTCCTATTGCAGAATGTCTGAAACCATTATTTCATAGATTTGTCCAGTTTTTCAGTTAGCTGAGGTAAGTAGGTAAGTCTAGTGCATGTTGTGACGTTGTGGAAGCAAAAGTCTCTTGCTTTGCAAACCACAGCTATTTATTTATAATATGGTTGTGAGAATTAAATAAAATAATCCTCATTTTGTGGCACATAGCAACTAGTTATAAAATTCTAGCAATTATGATAACAATGTTGAGGAAACACCTGTTCACACCAAACTCAAAACCTCAAATTTCTCTATGCTGTGTTTCATATTTATAAGATGAACAAAATCTTTTTTCTTTTTTTCTTTTTTTTACTGAATTTGATCTAAAATTTAAGAGACTCTCCTCTATGTTCTCTGAGTAATCCTTGGACAACTTGGCTGAAGTGCCAAATATGTTCCTCTGCCTGTTCTGTAAATAATGTTTTTATGGAACACATTCAGATCCATTGGCTTATATATTGCCAATGATTGCTTCAATGCCAGCACTGAATAGTCATGACAGATTAAAAGGGTCACAAAACCCAAAGTATTTGATATATAGCCTTTTACAGAAAAATTGCCACCATTTCTCTTAGAGGATGGGTCAGAAAACACCAAAAGACATTTGCAGACTCTTGCAGCTTCAAATCCACATTCCCGGCCTGGAGCTCAGAGGAGTAAAAGGGGTCTTCATACTTCATGTCATTAAAGGTGTTCTTCTGGAAGAGCTTGGAGTCCATGAGATTTATCTTAGACCAAGTCTTCTCTGGGACATAAATCACCTTGACTAACCACTTTTCCACAAAGCAAATCCCTGCTTCTTTCTCTGAAGAGTTCCTAGGGTCCTGGGAAGAATGTCACAGACCAATTAAAGGTCACATCAGAATTTGAGAACTGATGTGGTTTGTAAGTTTTATTTTGACTCATTAAAAATATATATATTTTTATTTTCTGAAAGGACATTTAACCCCTAATGATAGTTCCCATATGGGGAAAATTTAGTTTTATAAAAACCTGTAAGGGTTTTATCCTTATTGTCTATTTTTACTGTTGATCTGCTACTGTGGTGAACACAGATGTTTGGGAATCACTGCTCCAATTGCTCCTTTGAGTTCCTGGAACACTTCCCTCTGGAATTCCTGACACATCAGTTCAGTTTCTGGCTCTGTTCTTCCTGCATTCCTTAGTTTAAATTGTCCTACTACACTTGTCTCAGGCACTCTACTTGTACTTCCCACAGAGGTAATACTCATTAGACTAGCAACAATCACTCATCATCAGAGTGACTTGATCACTATCACATGTACAGCAGCTTCCAAGCGCCTTAGATAAGTACTGAATTGACTTCATTTTAATTTTAGGTTGTCTTTTGGAAACTTTCTCTTATTAAAATGCTAGGTAGCTAGATGGCGCTGACCTCGTAGACTCTCTACACTCCTCTTCCTCCTGTGAACTCAAGGACCAGAAGCCCTCTCACATTATTCCCTGACCCATCGCCAGGGTGAAGGAGAATCAATGAAGACTGGGATCTGAGAGCACAGATCTAAGCAGCCTACCATGTATAGGAATTTTTGTTGAAGTCTCATTTTAGTTTGAAAATTTGTATAAATGTCATATTTTACTACATAACATGTCCCAGAGTTAAGTAGAAAAACTTTTTTAGGTTGCTTAAGAGCATGAAAAGATCTGCATTACCAGCATTAAGGAAATACAAATCAATATACTAGGTAGCTGTAACAACCACAGTGAGGTATACTTCAGCAACATTAAGATGGCTGTTTTAAAAACAAACAAAAACCCTAAAAACAGAACATAAAAGGGTACAGCAGCTGTAGAGAAACTGTACTGCAGTCCCTCAAAGAAAGTTAAACAGGGTTTAACTTTCCACTTCCGGGTACATAATGTCCACATTATTCACAATGCCAAAAAGCAGAAATAATTCATATGTCCATCAATGAATGAATTGATAAACACATACTAGCACTCAACCTTAAAAGGGAATGAAACATGCTCCAAGTGATGACATTGAAGACTTTGGGTTAAGTGAAAAGTAAAATATGAAATAATCCAGACATATAAGGGCAAATAATATTGTATTATTCTACTTATATGAGGCATCTAGCATAGTCAAATTCACAGAAACAGAAACTAGGAGGATGGTTACTAGGGGAAAAAGAGGGGTGGTGGGGACTTACAGTTTGCTGGGTAGAGAATTTCAGTTTAGGATGGTAACAGGGTGGCCATGAGAAGGGTGGTAGTGACAGCTGAATAGCCATGTGAATGTACATAATGCCACAGACCTGTGCAATTAAAAATGGTGAAAATGGTCAATTTTATGTATATTTAACAACAATAAAAAGTAACACAGTAATGATAATTCATCTTAGAATGCTTAGAAATTATAGAGGAGTATAAAGAAAATACTAATCACTTAAGATAAACACCAATAATTTTCTCTATATTGAGGTTATCATTTTTATGCTTGTATATGAACATTTACTTCTAATGGAATTGCATTGGTTTTAAATTTGTATAATCAGTTTTGGGTAGTAGCATTATTAAACACCTCTATGTATCACTTTTACTATTTCATTTTAATCATGGAAAAATATTGAAGTAAAAAAAAGGGATTTATCTGGGCCCTCCCTGGTGGCGCAGCAGGTTAAAGCACAGCATTAAGAAACTAAAGCCACTTCCGCATGAGTTCGATTCTCGCCTGCCCCAGAGGTGACCACATGGCGTGGCAGACCTCTCCTGACCTGCCCACTGCTCCCCTCAGCAGTGTACTTTGTCGATCTGCCTGTTCTGTTGCCCACTTTGTCTCTGGTGAAGCCTCTCGCTGCCCCTGAACCTCTGGCCTGTATCCCAGTTCTGTATGCACAAATAAATAAATCTTAAAAAAAAAAAAGGGGGGGTGCTTAATAATGCTACTATCTCCATTTTGCAAATGATGAGGAAGATTAGAAAAACTTTCTTAGGTTCCTATAAATGGCAAGACAAGATTTAAAGAGAGCCAGTGTGTTCACAAAGTCTCTAGTTTTTCAGGATTCTATGCTGCCCGTAGCACTGGGAGATAGAAAATGGAGTTTAGAGAGCCAGTTTACACTTGTGCAAAGGAGGAACCAGAATTGAAGATGCTGGTAACTTTCCCACACATTTTAACATGTTTAGTCCAAATCTGATATTTTCACAAGTATTTCATGAGACACAAGGTGTGATTTCCAAGAGAGAGACAGCATAAATTCCAGAGGGTCACTTGTAGCTCTTTAAAGTGCCAGCTACCAAATGGTAGTGAGCTGGAGAGAGGCTAACTGTCCCTTAGAAGCTTAGGTCCGCCTCCAGGTTTGAGGCAAAAGGGCTAGAGAGTCTTGCTTCCATTCTCCTTTTATAGCCCATAAGACTCCTCTTGAGAGACTTGGCTTATGCTAGGCAGGAATGTTGTGTTGTTTTGGTCAGTTACCAAAGGCAAGTCTTTACTTGAGATGGTGGTGAAGATGGGAGGTAGCCAAGCACACCATGTGGCAATCCTGCCAGCTAGTGGCCACACAAGGTATGGGCCTAAACCCTGCATGGTACATAGGCACTAACTATCCAGGGTTAATGGGACAACATCATCACTTTGTTTACATGTGAGGAGGGAGGGAGCCCTAGACAGATGAAGTGATGTGTCCAAGATATTGAGAGATTCAGGATTACAACCTAATTCATTGGATCTTAACTCATCCGAGGTGTTAAGCATGTCCACTAACAATAACAAAAGAGCTATCACCTACAAGATCATTTCTATTTCTCATAAAAACTCACAATGTAGACAGTTTTTATGTCTGTTTTATTTATGAAAAACTGAGACCAGAGAGACTATTTGTTCAAACATATGTAGCTATTTCATAATGATTTTGGGGCCCACCAGTGATGAGTTCCCTGAGGACCAAGTATCAAGCCCTCACAAACCACTAAAAGTTTTTTAGTGTTTTTCACAGTTTCTTCCAAATACTAGAAAGATCATAATTTTTTTTTTTAATAAATACACTCAGGAAAAAAAATTGTTCCAACTATAACTGAACCCATCATAATTTTTTAAAAAAGACCCATTATGGAAGAAGGGGTAATGGAGGACTCTAAAATCTGACAGGGCTTCTAAAGGAAAGTGATCTGATAATAGCAGTTATCCAGGGATAGTAGACTGCTTGAGAAAAAGCATGGGAATAGTTTGGGATACAGCAACAAGTTCATTTTGGCCAGAATCAAAATATAGTCTATAATTTGGGAAGGTATAATATTTGAGGTTGTTTAGCAAAGAAAGGTTGCTTAGGGGGAATTTGTTCTTTTTCCATGAGCAATTGGAAGCAATGTAAACTTCTGGTAATGAATGGAGTCTATCAAGTCACACTTAAGGAAGAATCTTTTTTATATCTTCATGTGGGACGGCTTATAAAAAGGACATAATCCAAAAGGAAAAGCATTAGGAGAGGAAGGTATAAGTGATGTGCCATATGAACAGGCGTGCTTATAGATATGCATGTGAATGGAAAAGGAGTGCCAGGTCAAGGGTATATAACTTATGATAAGCTAATAAAAATAGCAAAATTCAAAAAGCATGCTTTCATCAACTGTATGCAAAAAATCAGTTGTCTACATGAATTTTTTACTTTCAAAAATTTAGAGGTGGCGGATGTGGTGATGAGATTATAGGGAAATTAAAGGTCCCTTCCCCAAGCTACTCTTTGGCAATGCACTGACTATAATTGACCACCCATCATGTGTGTACTTAACCCACTAATACTTTTCTACCTAAATCTGATCCAGTAGTTTCCTGGGATTTGACCAATTCCAGTCCTTGAAGGTTGGAGCTTAAGGAGGGAAAGAACCTAGTTTTTCCTGGAGAAACCAGTTTTGAGTAAGTAATAAATTAACCATTACTGATGATGTTGGAATGGGGACAATAGATTATGCAATCGACTATTTTAGAGATTATCCCTGCTTTAGGGAACACACATTGTAGTATGTAGGAGCAAAGGGCCTTATAATTCAGACTTACACAATGGGGTTAAATGTTAACAGTCAGTAGATCTGGATAAAGAGTAAATGGGTATTCATTTGTACTATTTTATTTTTGCAAAGTTTTGTAAGTGAAATTATTCCTCAGTAAGAAGTCAATTAAAAATGGCCTATTTTATAGTAGCATTAAAAATAACAGAAGAGGATTTAAGTGATGTTATTTAGCAGTAGGACAAATGTATTCAAATTTTTATGGATGTTCGAGAAACTTCTATAAACCATTTGCTTGATTTACTAAGTAGATAAAATAGAAAACAAGCTTGTGGTGATGTACAATAGTTGTTTAAAGACACAGTTTAAATGTCTTCTCTTCTTATTCCATCTGTTTCTCATGCCATAGGAAGAGCAGGAAAAGTTATAAATAAAATGAATTAACATGAAAAAAAGTTCTCATTTTTAAAAACAAATAGTGTTGTATATTTAATCATTTTCAAATAGCAGTCCTTTGACAAGGGTAATTAAGATTAAATCAGAGATAAACAACAGAATTAATTTCTTAGATGACTAGCAAGTTGAATGGAATCTATTTTCAACTAAGAATTACCTGACACCCACAACTGAACTTCTTGTTAAATAGGAAGTGATAATTAGTATTTTGAGTCAAAGGCATCAGATGCCTTTTGTGTGTTTCTTACTGGTCTAAAGTCTTTGGTCTCTGGTTGCAGCACAACAAGAGTAGCCAGCTGTATGGAAACTGAGGATGCCACAGAACAACCTTAAGTCACTTTCCCCTCTTCCTTCTCTGCATATCTCTCACCTTCAGTTCTGTAGACACCAGCATGAGACACTGAAGACAAGCTCAGTGTCCACAAATGTGCAACTCAGACACATAAAAGGGTTAGTGGAAGACTGAGTAGGTCTGAATGGATGGTTCTGTGAAGGAACTCTTTATATGCTCCTTGGTGATAGGGATTAGAAGACCTGAGAATCAGTTGTGTTCAACATCAAGAGGTGACCTGCTCAGATATGCATCTTTGTGGACTGGTTCTTACTTTTCCTGCCTCACTCACCTTTTCCCTTATTCTACTCCCTGGAATTACACTCTACAATAAAACAGTCATATAAAATATTTTCTTCAGGCTGTTTTCTGGGGAGTCAAGTCAATACAGATATTAGCTGCTCAATGAATATTGAAGAGAATGAGAAAATAAAAAGTACTTGGTTTGTATTTTATTTTGAAGTTTAGCACCCTCTAGTGGAAACTTTTTTTTCACTTTTAATCATACCATGACAGCCCCTCAAGATTTTTTTTTATGTGTGTGTACTGCTTAGTATTCCCAGACAAAAATAGCTCCAGCTGATAAAACAGGAAATATAGAGGGTTGCACTCCTACTTTTCTCAGTCTCTATGCCAGAGTTTTTACATATTTATATTGATACCTGGAGGGGCTTTTATCAAATGGAAAAACTAAAGACTAATGGAACCCCCATCATATAATGTAAATTAAATATAACAGAAAATAAATAAATCCGGATTATCTTATAAGACAGTGATGGAAATACCAGAGAATCATCAAAAAATATTTTTGTATTTGTGTCTGATGTTACTTTTGTCCTATGGGTCTGTGTTTATGTACTGAGCTAATTGTTACTGAAAGTCCATAGTCTTAAACTTCACACACACTGACAGTTGATTTTTGAACCCCCTCTCGCTTTGATTGTCTTAAATATCTACCACATGCTCCCTTTTGTTAATATCAGAAATTATGTTTACCTTTAAGGGATGGTTATATTTTATTGTTGTGACCCACTGTCCACTTATCCTTTCTGTTAACAATGCTACCTAATTTTATTTTGAGAGATATAACCTTCCTTCATTTTCATCCATAAACTTTGTAAAGATGACTTAAGTATTAAGCTCCAGATTCCAATTAGCATATTTCATCACCCTAGCAACAGCAGTTGCTTCAGGGTTGGGCATACTCAAATCAAGATCATAAATGTTAGATATATGACTTTGAATTTTGTGTTCAGTTTTTTCGGAAGAAAATTTCCTTTTTTACTGAACCTTGTGATGATGTAAGCCTGAAGACATGAGCCACCATGTAAAATCTGAGAAGGTAGCCAATCCATGGGAAGTCACATGGAGAGCTGGATCCTGATGAGATCACCAATTTTTGAATAAGCCACTGATGAAACCAACCTTTCAAAGATTTTACCAATACAAGAGTTAATAATTCTCTCTTTTTTCCCCAGCTAGATTAAAGTGGACATTTTAATCACTTGCAACTAGAAGATCCCTAGTGAAAAAAAATTAATTTTTAACTCACAGTCTTGTTTTCTAATGTGATTTTCTTTTGATATTTTAATTTTATGCCATTATCTTTCATCCAGTTGTGCCAGCTGGAAATCTAGAAGTCACCTTGACAGGTTTCTTATTCTCAAGCTTCATATCTAATCCACCAGTGAGTTCTGGATAGTCTGCCACTTAAATATATACATTTTTATATATCTTTACACCATTGTTCATTTTTTATTTTTATCATAGTGTTTGCTTTCTTTTTTCAGGTGTAGTCCCCGTGGAACTCCTACCACCAATCACCGGTGCACCATCACCATAGTCCCTCTTGCTATTCCCACCTCAGAGACCCCTCCTCCTCCCCCTCCCCTGCAGAAAGTCTCTGATTTATAGTCTATTATTTTTGTTTTGTTGTGTTGTGTTTTATTTTTCCCTGATTCTTTGTTTCCCCTATATTCCTCTTACAAGTGAAATCATCTGATACTTTTCTTCTTCCTTCTGACTTACATTTAAATAGTTCTTACCTCTATTTACTTCTCTTTGCCTAAGATAGCCTGGGCTCCTAAAATAAAAGGAAAACCAAACTGCCTAAATACCTTTGAACATCCCCTAATATGTCCTCTTATTTGTTTACTATTATTTACCCAGAAAGAATTTTTCAAAGTACAAATCTGATCATATTATCCTCTTCCCATCTCTAACCTTGATTAAAGCTTACTGTTCTATTAAGGTGATGAAAACTCATATGAGAAGGTATGACAACCACCCATTTGTCCCATCTCTTACCCTGTGCTCCAGTCACTGAGAGCCATGTTTATTCTTTTGCCTGGGATGTTCTTCCCTCCCTTTTTCAGATATTAACTTTGGTTTATTTTCTCTAATAAGTCTCACGTGGGTGTCTTGATTAGGTTACTAATACCATTATTAGCCTCTTGAATCACTATGTGCTTGATTTGAGATCTACCTAAATTAGGGTTGATTCCTCCTTCTTATCCACACTTTTATTCTTATGACAAAAATGTGACTCAAAGACAGAAATAGTTAAAATAATTCACACATCCTTTTTCAACTATTAAAAGCAATGCACAGGGCCCTCCCTGGTGGTGCAGCGGGTTAAAGCACAGCACTAAGAAGCTAAAGACACTTTCGCATGAGTTCGATCCCCGCCTGCCCCGGAGATGATCCACATGGCGCAGCAGACCTCTCCTGACCTGCCCGCTGCTCCCCTCAACAGTGTACCTCGTCAATCTGCCTGCTGCTCCCCACTCTGTGAATCCTCTCACCATCCCTGTGCCTCTGGCCTGTACCCAAGTTCTGTATGCACAAATAAATAGATCTTAAAAAAAAAAAAAAGCAATGCACAAACTATACTTAGGTATTACTTGCATGACCATTTGTCTGAAGGTGTCCAGAAAGGTTATATGGTGGAATGGTGGGGAGGGAGGAAGTGACTGTGAAAAAGGATTGATGTAGAACACATGAACCAGCAATCCTAGTTTTTTTAAATAATCTATTATATGGGAAGAGACTGTGACTGATTTTTCTATCCTGACTTGGAGCAAAATCTTTACCTGATTTGGAGCAAAATCTAATTTATAATTTCCCTTTAATGTTCAAATGTGAAGTCCACACCATCAACCCAAAACAGGCTTAATAGCTCGAGACAACTAATGAAGTGTATTGTTCTTTTGAACTGAGAACATGCTGCAAAGAGCATAATTAGTTGATAGCCTCCACATGCTGTAACTGGGGTCCTTAAAGTGTCCATGACAAAACAGTTACATGATTACTGTGCTGCTCTAAGGCAGTAAGAGCAGTTCTAGTACTCGTTGGGCAGGGATGGCTCAGTTTTAGTATCCCAGCCATACTCTTAAGTAAGTAATTGTTGTAAGTCAGTAACTGAGCAGTGAAGAGATACCATGAATGGGCTATTTCCTGACCAACACAGGATTATCAAAATGGGAAAATTTGCCCAGTCAGTAAACAATAGGGTGTCCCAAATGTTCTAGTCAAGACTCTGAGATAAGCACTGAAGTCAGGGGGTTCTAATTCCCTAATAGCCCTTCCTTCCTCAGTCTTTTTTTTTTTTTAAACAAGTGTCAGATGAGTGGCTATTCCTGCTTCTCATCTATTCCTGCTCTTTCTGCTTTATTATTAATAGTTTTTCACCAACTAATCATTTGCCTGTCTAATTCTGTTTTGACATCTGCTTTCTAGAGCATCGAAAGTGAAACACACATTGCATTGGAAGCTGCTTGTGAAAGAAGGGAGTATGGAATATTTTCTTTTCTCCTTTTCCACTATCTGGAAGGAAGGAAGTAGAAGTGTTTAGAAGACCTTGATGCGCTGGCTGTTGGTGCTGGCCAAGGGGTTGTATGTTCCTAAGCTGATCACACCAGTGATGCAGTAGATTTTAAATATGAGGAGGGAGTCCTACAGCTGTGGATGGCGAACAACTCTCTATACCTGTAGTTTGTGTGAAGTACTTGGCTATAGCTCTCATCTGACAGTTATCTGTAGCTTAGTAGCATTGGGACATGATTCTTGCATTTATTTTTGAATTTGGTAACACCTATCCCTTCCTCCCCACATTTTTTCTCCCAATTTGTGGTGGCAAGGTTTCTGTCTCCCCTCTCGATTGTTCCACTACCATATATCCTTCCTTCTGTATCCTAAAGCTTCCAAACCAGGAGTGAGGGAGTGAGGGTTTATGTGACAAACTAAAACAACCAGGAATTTGGATCTAACCCAAAAAGAACTCTTCCTGTTTTCTTTTAATTAATTAATTAAAAAAAACCCTCTCTTCCTGTGCAAGGGAACCGGATTTGAAAAGATAAACCATTCTAGTGTGCTTAGAGTTTATTTTTTGCCCTCACATGATAAGTTTCCTCAACTACTTTTTGGCATGGGAATGAGGAAAACAGGGAAAGGAAAGGAAAATTGATCTCTAAGTGACTGTCACAGGTTAAACATCTATTTTGCAAATTAATTATAATGCTTAACTTAATGAGTTATGAGTATTAAGTAGGAAATACATATGCAGTGTTTAGGATAGTACCTGGACATAGTAAATAATCAGTCATTCTATTATTTCACATTGCTTTAAAACTTAGCTGAAAGCAGAAAATAATTTTATTATGTAAAAGTCTTATAATACATATATGATTTTCCCAACAAAAAAGAATTTGTAACGCATATCATTTTGCTTAACATAAAAAGCTTTATGTGGTCTATATAACATGAAAAATCATGAAATTTTGACTTATGGAAAAATATTGTAGCTAGAGATATAATATTATGCATATAACCTTTTGTAGTAGGAGGTATGAAATAAAAAGAGGGTAGTATGAAAAACATCCTTCAATGTTATGTCACCTGCTTTCTAATGTCATGCTTTCTTTTGGAGTTCTTGCTTAGTAATAATGACTTTCACTGTGTGAAAATAACACTACTATGTGAAAATTACGAAGTTTTCATCACATGAAGTATCCTGAGTCATTCCACCACCATGAGTTGCATCACTACTTGTGTAGTGTATAGTAGTCTGCTACTTGAACCTTAGCACTTCATCCCACCTGGGGAGAAAGTTTAAACTGGATATATGTGACTCACTGGGTTGTATTTCCAAGGCCTGCATATTGTCCCCAAGCTCAAGTATTAAAGCACATTTTCAATGTATATGATCTCAATGATCATACTGGTATGAATTTATAAGTGTGTAATTAAACCTGATTTAGTATAGTACCATTTCTTGAATGCTACCAATATTTCTACATCTAGAAGAATAACATTTTGTATCCTGCATTTGCAGGATTAACAAACTGCAAGTTCATTCCCTGTCTTTTTTTTTTTTTTTTAAGATTTATTTATTCATACAGAACTGGGGTACAGGCCAGAGATGCGGAGGGTGAGAGGATTCACCAGAGACAGAGTGGGGAGCAGAACAGGCAGATCAATGAAGTACACTGCTGAGGGGAGCAGCGGGCGGGTCAGGAGAGGTCTGCCACGACATGTGGTCACTCTGGGGCAGGCGGGGATCGAACTCATGCGGAAGTGGCTTAAGCTTCTTAGTGCTGTGCTTTAACCCGCTGCGCCACCAGGGAGGGCCCCATTCCCTCTCTTTTTAAGTAAAATTTCATTGGAAGATAGCCATTCATATTCACCTATTCATCATTTATGGCTCCTTTATACAACAAGGACAGAGCTTACTAGTGGTTATACAAACCATATGACCCTCATGTCTAAAATATTTGCTCTCTAGTTCTTTACAGAAACAGTTTGTCTGCTTCTGGCCTTAGGTGTGATTATTTCTGCAGAAGAATGTCCACACATAACATAAACAAGGTGGACCTCAAGACATCTTCTTAGAGACAGATCTTTGAACACTTCTGAAGAGGAGAGGTGTGTAATCGTTCTCCTGAGTATTATAATTGCATTACATGAGCAGGGAGAATAAGCAACAATGAATACTGCTGTCAGAGAACTCCTCTGTTCCATTGCATCAGTATAAGTTCATTCTTAGGTATGTGGCCTTTAGGACCCAGCTTCCTCTTCAGGATCACATTTATATGATACATCAATTTGAATGGGAAGGGAGAGAAGACTGGTCAGATTTCCCCTTTCATCTGTATTTTGCCTCAAGTTGACAGCCTTTCCTCTCAGCTTTGGGACTCAGTAATTATCAATGCTCTTTTAATATTAATAATCTTCATAGCAGGGGGTAGCTTTTGAAGTCTACCTGAATTCTGCAGTTGATGATACAGCTCTTATTTCCTTAGTGTTTCTTTACCACTTGATTGAATATAGCAGACTTTCTCCCAGTCGCTGTCCTGTGCCTTATCTGTTATTACTCATTCTCCTTTTGTCTCTGTTGGTCAGAGTTTATGATATTTCTTATAAATATCTATCTTCCAGTTCACTAAATCTCTCCACTGCTGAGTCTAATATATCGGTTTTTTATTGTTATTGTTTCCACTTCTAATTTTTAAAAAATTTGATTTTGTAGTCTATCTAGCTAATTCTAATAGTCTCTTGTGCCTTTTAAATATTTTCTATGCTTTCTAAAACACATGAAATATACTTATTTGATATTTGGATCTGATTATACCAGTTTCTATTTTTTATTTTCTTATTCTGCTATTTGTTTTGTCTGCCAGTTTTCACTCATGACTTGCTTCCTTCTCTGTATGTTTATTGTGAACATAGTATCTTTCAACTTCATCTTGGAGATATTTCTTTAGCTTTGTCCTTCAACTCTCTTTTACTAGAGAGGATTTTATTTTTCTGCCAGGTTTCTGGGAATACCAAGCAAGGATCACTCAAATTATCATTGCCTTGTGGTGTTCAAATACAAGGACAGGGTGGCTTTTGGTTTTTTAACCATGAGAATACAGATTGTATGAGGAATTTTCAAAACTAAGACAAGAAAAGCAAACATTTGTATGATGCTCCTGACTTTATGGAAATGTCTTTGATTTAACATTCCACTCTGTTTTAATACCTGGCTGTATCTCTAGTGCACTGTTAGTGTCCACTAAAAATTCAGATTTTAAGCTACCAGGAGTTGGTAAGTGAATCTAAGGAAAAGCTTGACTCTGGTAAGCTTTTTGAGCATTTTTTTTTTTGAGCATTGTTGGGTGCGTCTGAATAATTCTGTTCCTTCCCATCAGCTCAGTTATTTATCAACTTGTCTCATTAAGAAAAAATATTCTTAACATTTTCTAGTGTGCTGTACTAGAGAGCATTTCAGTTATTTCTATAGGCATGTTGTTAGAAATGCAAATTCATGAAAAAAGACTCTTATCTACTCTTGGACATGTACTTATGCCCTTTACTTTTGCACATCTCTTGCATTTTGTTTTTCATTCCTCATGTTTCCTATAATCATCTTCATTCTGGTCCTGTATAATGGACACTTGGACTATTGCAATGACCTCCAATATGGACCTCCCTACCTCACTTTCCAGTTCACCCTGTATGTGATAGCTAGAAATACAGTTAGACAAATGAAACAAAAAGCAGGAATATTGCATTTTGTAATGGCATCTTGGAAAAGAGTTCTATATAAGAAAAGGAGGGGATATTGTTCAAAGTACACACACATATGTATATATGTATACATAAACAAACATACATACACACATAGATGCATATATATGCATGTATATACATACACATATATACATGTATACACATAAACACACATGACAGTCAGATAAGTACATGTTCCTGAGGCTGTCTCTAATGTCAGAGAGAAAGGAGAGATTAAAACTGGCTGAATAGAAGACTAGGATACAGAATGACCCAAAAGAAAAGATCTTCTCTCAGACAATTCTTGAAGCACTTGTTATCCAGATGAAAAGATGGCAAGAGAAAATATTCTAAGAGCAGAAATAGTATGCACAAGGACACCACTGTTTATAGCTTATTTGGAGATAAGAAAGTCGGTGAGGTACAGAGCAGAGGGCACCCTATTTTTACATTCAATACAGCAGCCAAAGTAATCTGATAAAATTTGGTTCAATCTGTTGCTCCTTTATTCAAATTTTCAAATAGCTTTTCATTTCACTCAGAATAGATGACAAAGTTCTCTTAATATGAGCTATTTTTGTATTTTCCACCATACCAAGCACAATCCCCCGTAACACATGTTTGTTGGTAGTTAATGTGCCTTGCCTTTTTCTTCCTACAAAGTAAGTCCTCCATTTGGACCAGTGGTTCTCAGGGGTTATTTTGACTCCAAGAGACATAAGTGAATGTCTAGAGAGATTTTGTTGTTGTTGTCATGAATGGGAGGTGCTACTAACATCTCCTGAGCTGAGGCTGGGGATACTGCTATACATCCTAAGACAAACATAACAGCTCCTTACAGCAAGGATTATCTGGTCGAAAATATGCTGAGGCTGAGAACCCTTGATTTAAAATTTAGCTTATTGATTTATTAGCAGTTAAAAGAAGGCATAAAAGTGCCCCAAAGCAAGCTGATTGTTTTTTTCTCTCTGGTTTCCTTTAATGTATGAAGTGTTTAAACAAAAGTGCACTTAGGCTAGGAAAATAGAAGATACACAAATAAAACCTGCAGCTCTGCTTCCTTAAGTACCTGAGGTGGTTGTACTGAGAGGTGATAGCCAAGTAAGAGTCACACACTTCAACTGGGATAAAAAAAAAAAGTTGTACTCATTACATATTCATGTTTGCAAAGGCATTCTTCACTTAAGTGATTCAGGGCACATCATTAATTAAAGCAATGAATTCCCCAGAAACAATACTAATTGAATCTCAAAATCAAAATAGCATAAAAGGGCAGATTTGATTTTTTCCATCCCATCTGAGCAACTGACTAAAATATCATTTCATCAGATCAAGTGGAGTATGGTCATGAAAGCAGACCAATCACTTTCACCTACACCTTTGTCCTGTTTCAAAAATGAGTCCTAGATAGAACTGTCAACAAGTAACTGGTTGGTAGCGGTCCTGTCACATTTACCTGTTACGTATTTTGTCTCCTAAAACAGTGGTGCCATTCTGGAACCATAGGAGGGTCAGAGTTTTAGAAGTTAAGAACCATAAATTCACTCTTTTATCATAGACAACGTTGGTTTTCTGCTTTTTAACTCCCTACTTGATTCCTGGGCAACATCCTAATTTAGCTCTATACATCTGCTGATTACTTCTATGTCTATATTTTTCATTCTAGGAATTGTGCTTTACATACCATATCTATTTTAAATCCATCAACAATCCGTTCATGCTTTCTAGATACTTTCTAGATAATAAAATTAAGATTCAGAGAAGTTAAGAAATTTGTCCAAGGTCACATGTATAGTTAAGGGCAAAACAGACTCAAACCTGTGTTTCAGACCCCCACCATTCTCAATTCCATTTAGGTTTCCGTTGTTCTCTGGATAATTATCCCAGTTTCCTAACTAGAACCCCCATGTTGTTTCCTTTAACATCATCCTCCATACTGCAACCAGAACAATTTTCAAAAGAGTAGAACAAATAGCAGAGTAAATAGCTCCCCTATTTAGTCTAAGTAAATGAGTTATTACTCCTTGAATTTATCAAGTGCTGAGTTCTCACACATATTATTTCCCTAACTTATATTTACTTATTTTATTTTTAAGGTTTATTTATGTATACAGAACTAGGATGCAGGCCAGAGGTACAGGGACTATGAGAGGATTCACCAGAAATAGAGTGGGGAGCAGAACAGGCAGACTGACGAAGGACATGGCCGAGGGGAGCAGCAGGTGGGTCAGGATAGGTTGCCACAGGATAGGTCTGCCATGGCCTGTGGTAACCTCCAAGGGGGGATCGAACTCACACTCAAGCAGCTAGCTTGCTTGCAGTGCTGCACATTAACCTGCTCCACCACCAGGGAGGGCCCTACTTATTTATTTTTTAAAATTCAGCTGAATGCTATCACTGTAACAGCCCAGTGCTATGGCCTGAGTTCAATCCCTAGCCAGGGAGCTAACCCACATATGGTGCAGCAGACCTCTCTTCTGCCCACTTCTCCCCTCAGCATTGTATTTCCATGGATCCACCTGTTGTGCTCCCCACTATCACTGGTGAATCCTCACACCTTCCCCACAACTCTGTCCTATATGTACCCAGTTTTTCTGTGCAAAAAATAAATAAAAATCTTCAAAAAAAATTCAGCTGAAGGGTCAGCTATATTGAGTAGAAAGATAATAACATCTTTCTTAAATATAGACAACTTTACTTGCCTTATTAACATCTGTTCTTTAAAAAAAGAAAGGTATATCTTTGGCCCTCCCTGGTGGCACAGTGGGTTAAAGCATAGCACTAAGAAGCTAAAGCCACTTCCACATGAGTTTGATCCCCGCCTGCCCCAGTGGCAGACCTCTCTTGACCCTCCGGCTGCTCCCCTCAGCAGTGTACTTTGTCAGCCTGTTCTGTTCCCGGCTCTGTCTCTGGTGAATCTTCTCACTGCCCCTGTACCTCTGGCCTGTACCCCAGTTCTGTACAAATAAGTAAATAAAATCTTTAAAAGAAAAAAAAAAGGCAAATCTTTTGAGTGATCTTAACATGATTATGAAATTATCTATTAGCAATTTTGGAATACTTTGCTTTGGTCAATTATGCCACTCAAATGAAGTTGCTTAGATTGGAAGATATCTTTGGTGGGGAATATAGAGAAATCTATTACTTTTCCATTCCCTTCATGTCTAAAAATGACTAAATGTCCAAATATTTAAAAAGAAAAAAAAAGTTTTCAGTGTTCTGAAAGCACCTTAAATCACATTTCATGTAATCTTCTTTGCCTCAAATGTTAAACACACAGAGTACACATATAGGCAGGTGTATCAATTGGAACCTCCCTCTGTTTTGACATTAGTCTGGTATAAGTTCACCAATCATATCAACTTGGTCCATTTTGACCCACTTAGTCCAATCCTTCAGGAATGCTTTATTCAGGTAAGCACCTTCTGAATCTCACAGTTTTACTTGCCTGTCTTGAAGGACATAAATGAGCCTGGAGTTGGTATCCCATAGAAATCCTTAGCTGTCTCCTGGAGTGTCCAATAACATCCCCTCCCCCCAATCTATGTGGCTACATCCCTCCACTCTTCTCATCCTCTCTCCTCAATGATCCTTGCTCTCTCATTCTTCTCTCTCCACTCATCCGTCCTATCAGTTTGCAGCTCTCTCTACTCTCTTTCAGATAATTACCCAGTCAGTTAACTCTTGCTCTTTGTACATCTCCCATATTCTGTGGACTCCATTGCACAAAATCTAAGCATTAGTTTGGCAATATCATGAGCAGCATGAGGAAGGAGACAAAGTAGGCAAAACAGAATCATTTCTACTCTAACAGGCACATCACAATTATAATTAATGTAGGCTATAGGTCACATTTCTACTTGTAAACAGGATTTTGGTGCTGTGAGAAACTTTAGAGATTAGTTTGTCCACTTTTCTAATCATATATACAAGGAACAAACAGGTGTCCAATAGGTGTTATCTCCCCATGGTCACACTGTTGGTCAATGCCATAGATAAGTCAGACCTCCTGATCATAGGCCAGGATTTCCTCTAGTATTCTATACTGTTTAAGTTCATCACTTAGTATCTCTTGCAAGATATATAGTAGGTGAATGGCAAAACAAACAAACAAACAAGGACATGATTGAAAGATTACAACGGAAGTAGAAGATCTTTCTATTCACCATACCTTAAGCAAGAGGGACAAGAAGGAACAGCAAAATTAGATTTCTCTACCAGTCAGCTTTGCAGTTTTAGTTATGCCATATCATCATGGGTGACCTGAGAATCCAGTATTATATTTTATAATGTAATGAACCTTTAAAATGAAGGCAAACACCCCACTCCATCCCAAATGGACTTTTAAGCTTTTATTGGCTGGGGGTTTTAATAGCAGCAATACTAATAGCTACCACTACTGATTCCATACTATGTGTCAGGTCTTCCACTAAAGATTTATCTGCTCATTTAATTTAATTTTCAAAATAACTCAATTAAATCCAGATGTATACATTTTCCAGATTAGGAAACTGATGTTTGCAGGAATTAAGATAATTTATTACCACTCAGTTAATGGTTGTGTCAAATGTAAATGTAAGCCTTCCACTACTATATGGAATACAGAGACACCAAACAAAGGGTCACATAAAGCCAAACTAACAGCAAACTAGAAAGTTGACTATAGAAGTAAGACTACTAAAGGGTACTGGAGGGAGGGAACAAAGTGGGGAGGGTGCACAATTAGTGATGGGGGATACCTTGTGTGCACTGTGGGGTGTTGTGGGATGCATTGTGTGTGCTTTGGAGTGGTGTAGGAGCGACACCTGATGGGGAGACCCTATACCTCTAGAACACAAAGAACCATAAACCAATGTTACCCCCTACAATAACTAAATTTAAACCTTTCAATGTCTAAGAATTTATAAGGTAGGAGATGACAGTGCATACCTCATTCTGCCTTGATCCATATACCTATTCTTTTATTCAAGGAGCTTTAATTGTTATGCACTGGGAAGAGAGGTACAAACACAAAAGTGAAACATCTTTTTTCTGCTTTCATAAAGATTGTGCTTTAGTGGGGACAACAGACAGGCATATCAACAATTGTGATATAACGTAAGAATGTATTTTCCTAGAGTCGTAAGTGCAATTTGTATTCTAGAGGTACAAATGTGTACCACTCAGGTGCCATGGGAGATATCAAACCAACAGAGATGGCCAGGGAATGGTTGCAGTATTAGCGGGACTTTGACCAGCAGGGAAAAAAATATGGAAACTGTGTATGAGGACATGAAAGTCAATGAATTCAAGGTATGGTAAGTACTTTGGTTAGACTGGAGAGAGGAGGCCATATGGGGGTTTGGCAGAAAGAGCTACAGCTGGTCTGGGCCTGCTTTTTTATAGCTGCTTGAACCACATAGTGGTTTGGAATTGATCCTGATGCTGTGAGAAGACAAATTTTATCAGAGAAATGATGTTAACTGGGCATAGTTTGGAGTGTATACTTGTTTTTGAGTGAGGCTGTGCACTGAGTGGGGTTGTGCATTGTGTGTGCAGGAATGGCTGAGGGGATGGGAAGTGGGGAGATGGGAGACAGCAGACAGAGCCACTACCTAGAGGGGAAGCTGCTGTGTAAGAAGAAAGCAGACTGAAGTCCATGGAAGGGAAAATGGAATGGAAGGAATGAGTTCCTAAGGTTTACAGTAGATTCTTTTGATGGCCATGAGGACCAACTAGATGTTCAATGTGTTTAAAATGATATTGCCTCATGCTCAAGGAGACTTCACGACATGTGTTGCCCATTGAAAAAGAAGAAGAAAGCCCAGCTGTAAAATGAATGACAAACTATGACAAAGATAAATCAACCAAGGAATCTGTGGGAAATCAAGAAGCAAAAGATACTATTTTCTTTTCAGAGTAAGCCTTCAGTCCTTTTTCCTTTACTTTCTCATCTATGCTTTCTCTATACTAAGCCTCTGTGACTTTAGAAAACAGTGCACTATGGATTATGATCTCAGGAGGGCTCAGAGCTAAATATTAAATACTGTTGAAACTATAACCCAGTTTAGTTCCAGAATGTGGGCATCACTAAGCTGAGACCTTTGGAAAAGAGCTGTTTCTTAATTCAAACACATTGCTTGGGGGAGGGGTAAATTCAGGGAAGCTTAGCTTTAGCTTCCACACAGCAAAAGCCCATGAACTGCTTAAGAATAGCATCTGTGTTTTTCCATTGATATGTCACTGTTAGTTTGAACCCAGGCTTGTGAGGTTGCTGTGATGCTAATGACCTTTTGTTTATAATAGATCTAAAAGAAGAGTTTCAAATTATGCAATCCTCTTTTGCCAAGAGCTTTCATGTGGCCTTTTGAGAAAAATGAAGAAAAATAGCACATACATTCATATCCTCTTCTGATATAAAGCATCATTTTATTAAAATGGGGGCAGGCATAATTTAAATTAATAAATCCTCTAATAATACTTGTTATTGCCAATTATTTTTAATATAATATAAAATTTCTGGGCTCATAAATAACATTCCTTTCCTATTCAGGAAAAGCCATGCTCAGCAATGTGTTATTCATGACTTAATTATTCTATAGATGCTTCATTCATATGCATGCAGATATATCTGGCAGCATTGCATTTTAATGAAGATGCTGAAAGGCAGCAGACTATAATTTCTAACAGAGAATTCTGTCAGAATTGAACAATAGCTCCTAGAGAGGAGTAGGAAATAGCATAGCCCAGAAAGAAAATTAAAAACCCATTTAAATATTTTAATTATAATCTTCATTAGTGAAATTTTGAAATCCTTTTACATATTGAGAGCTTCTATAGTTTAGGAGCTATTTATGCTGGAAGAGAATAATTTTGAGGAAGAAGAATCTTTTCAAGAGCCTACGGGTAGAGGAACAACCTTTCTTTGAGGAGCACAGGACCAGGCCTTTGCACCCAATCCCTGAACCTCCTTAGCCTGAAGGAGTGGGGTCAGAAAGACCAATCAGATTGACTTTGCAGGGGACAATGAGGAAAAGAAGAAGGTAAGATTCATTTCAGGGTTTTAATTTTAGCACTGACTGGATGCAACTCAAACTTCCATCCTTTGACTCTCCAGAAAGCTCAGATGACTCAGAATAATGAAAATCTGTTTCAACTCTAGGGATTATTGTAATTTTATTATGGTTGGAGATGGAGAAATGACAAAAGTGTTAGAAGCACAGGAAATCAGCTAAGAAAATGCTCAAACAGATCATGATTGCACTTACTAAAATTGCTTTGTTATAGAACAAACAACAAATACAAATCTATTCCTACTATGTTCAGGTGTTTTAGGAGAGTTAAGAATATGCAATAACAGGGCATTTGGATAATTTAGGAAGGTGTAGCACTTTCTGGAAAGATGAAGAGTTGCAGTTATAGATGCACTATTCTGAGTTTCCTCCTCAAGCAAGGCTATATGGGTATTATGTTGCCATACAAGGACAGTGTCCAATAGAGTACAGGTCACTGTCTGTGAGTTCTTCATCTATGCACACACTTGCAAGACCACTTGGGTTCAAGGAACAACAATAATGGGGTTTATTTAACAAGAAGGGGAAACAAAGAGTTACTAAGGCCACAAGTAAATGTCCACCTATCTCACCTAGATCATGTCCACAGTGTTCAAAATTCTCAGACAAAAGGCCACTTCTCTGAGATTAAACTGTCCTGCCAACAAGGGCCTGGAGGGTGGGGTGACTGGCAAGCTGCCATGGGGTCTAACTCACAGTGGCAGCCCAAACAGAAGTATTACAGTTGGAGCAGGTGAAATGACGCCACAGCCATAGCCACAGCCCACAGCCACATGGTCAAGGTGAACAGCATCTGACACTGGAATAGACAAAGCAGCAACTCTTTGTGAGACATTAGCCCATGTCAACAACAGCTCAGTGAGATTATAGACCCCGGAGTCTGGTTCCCTTTCCCAGATGTTTGCTGCAAAAAGACCAGAGGCAGGCCCACCCTCCGGCTCCTTGCAAAACTCTTTGGCTTCTCTCTTTAGAGGTTAACCATGAAGGTTCTTTCTTTTTGAAAGGACAATTTTAGGCTGGGAATCAGTCTTTGAGGGTGGATGAATGCAGGGATTCCTTCTGAGCTTCCTTACCTTTCCTTTTCAGAGTCCCATACCCCACCGTGGATACTCCTTGCCTGCACCATTCAACTTGGTCCTTTTAACCTGTCTAATGTGAGAAGGCAGGCCAGGAACCCCAGCATGTAGCAGCCTTCAGTACAAGCAGGGGATAGAGGGTTGGAGAAAAATACATTTCTCCAAGGCTCCCGGCTGATCCTGTAGTTTATTCTACAGGGCCCTGGTAACACTCCTACACCATTAAGACTGACTTTATTCTGGTCACCAGCACTCTTTGTGTCTTCAATCCCAGTGTACACTTTGAGGTCTTGCTTGAATGGCATTCTCTTAGCAGAGTTCAACATAGATGACAACTTCGTTTGTTCAAATGTGCTTGTCTTTCTCTTGAGATGCCACACATTTTTCTTATCTTTTTCATCCTTGTTTTTTCTTTTCTTAATGTTGACCTTTAATAAATATAATTTTAAATATTTTTGTACTCGAATTTCAACACTTTCCTTTACTTTAAAACTTTGATTAAGGAATTCTTTGCCCAGGTTCAGGAAGTCCAAAAATTTATCAACACTGAAAACTTTTTGTTTGTCATATTTTATGTAGAGATCCACACCACCATTCCTCCACCTCTGAGTCCCCCACTCCCCCCATGTAGGACCATCTTCCCCAAGGTTATTCAATAAAGAGCTCTTCAGCAATCTAGCCAATAGAACCTCCTCTTATATAGCAAAATGTAACAGGATTGCGTCCAGGATAAAGGGGAGGTTCCAGGTTCCCTACCCCACCCAAAGGAGGGTGGAGTTGAGCAGAGAGGAGAAGCTGGAGAGGAGATTAAGAAGGAAGGAAGCAGGATGGCAAGCAAAAAAGGAGTCCTGGAGGATGCAGCAGAGAGACACCTGAAGAAACTGCTTGCTTTTTGGTTCTGCACTGATTGGAATAGATGTGGGTGAGAGACCCATAGGAAGGTTAACAACGGCAGCTATCTTGATTTTTTTTTTTTTTTTGACTTTGCACTTTTCCTCCCAGACTTGTCTTTTTCTGACCATTTTCTATGGGTTCCTGCTGGAAGATGCTTTAGACTTGTGGCAGGGTTTGGGGCCTTGCTCTGGGCAATCCCACTTGGCTGGATTTTTACCCACTAGGGGAAGGGGAACTTTGGGTGCTTAATTTGAAAACTATTTTCTTTGTCTTTTCTGTGTTGCACACTAATTGTATTAAAGATCCTTTCTGTTAAAGGTCTGTGTATTTTGTCTTTTGTGGCAGATGGCAGAACTTATTTAGAGCAAGCAAGTTTGGGGGTTCTGAGATGTCCCTCTTCTTGCTCTGTAACAAAAAAATTATATTTATGTATATATAAATATACATACATTTTTGATCTATAAAGACCTATACTTATAGGTCTTTGTATTATTTTTCTATGTTATATGGCAAATTACCACAAATTCTGTGGTTTAGAACAATACACTCTTATCTCACAGTTGTGAAAATCAGAAATCCAGCAGTACCACCTAGGTTATAAGTGTCAACTTCAAATTCAAGGTGTTGGCAGGCTTGGCTCCAATACAGAGGATAATCTACCTTAATCTACTTTCAAACTCATTCAAGTTAGCAGAATTCAATCCTTGAGGCAACCCAATTAAGGTCTCCATTTTCTTGACTGTGAGCTTGGGGCCATATTCAGAAACTTCAAAGCTACTCAGTCTTTGGAATTGAACCTCCTTTGTCTTTAGCAATGATATGTTAAATTCTCCTCACTTCTCAGATCTCTGAGATCCTCTTCAACCACTATGAGAGAAAACTCTCTTGAGTTTAAAGGGCTCCTTTTATTAGGTTAAGTTTACTGAGATAATCTCCATTTTACATAAAATACATTCCACAAATATGGGAAAGATATTTAATTGTGGGCCTAGCTGGTGGCAGGAGGGGTTAAATCTCAGCACTATGAAGCCTCTGGCAGCCATTGCAGCTTGAGCTTTATCCACAGTTGGTTGGTCTGTTGGTAGGTAGGTCGGCCAGGGAGCTGACTCACATGGCGCAATAGACCTCTCCTATCTGGCCTGCTGCTCCCCTCAACAGTGTACTTCAGTCGATCTGCCTGTTTTGTTCTCCACTTTATCTCTGGTGAATCCTCTCACCCCCTCACCACACATCTGGCCTATACTTCAACTTTTGTATGCATAAATAAATAAAATATTTTAAAAAGCTATTTAATCATATTCTATTGCAAAGGAGAGGGTATTATGCACAAATGTCACTGGAAATCATTTTGGAATTCTCCCTACCACAATTTATTTGTGGGCTTTCTAGTTTATACCAATCACTAATCCCTGTGTCAATATCCACTCTGTCTAATAAGTTCTATCAGGAATTCCCCTGATATTTTAATTGAAATTGCATTGGATCTTTATAGTTCTATCTTTTTGCTATTAAGTTTGTCCTGTCCCTATGTGTCCTAAGACTTGTACAAGCTTTCAGGCCTCAGTGGTCTTGCTTTGCATCAACTCTGGGCATTTATCTATGAGGGGATAATTTATTGCACAGTAAATGCATTAAAGTTCCTTTCCACTAAAGGTGTTATGTATGCTTTGTCTTGATGTGGCAGGTGGCAGACTCCATTTAGAGCAGGCAGGTTTGGGGTTCCTGCCCTGTAACATAATCTCCCCCCTAAAATCCCTTAAATAGTTGCCTTCTGTCATATGCTTTTCCTTGCAAGATTTACAGACAGTACTCTGTCTTGATCTTTAGGTCTAGAATATACCAGTTATTCATGTAAAGGCTGCCCGCTCCAGAAACTGGCAGTTTGGCTCACCTTGCTATACTTTACAAATCCTTTTACCACCTTGGGCTCTGGAATCAAACTCACTGTGCTCCAGACCTTCCTAGCCAATTCCCCCTGCTGATGAATCCTGAAATCCTCCAACAGAGTTCATGTCCTTTGGAGCAGAGATCCTTAAAATGCTAGCCTCTACTTTCAGAAGATCTTTCCAACTTTAGAGAGGAATTAGAGAGATTAGTGACCTTTCATAATTGGGCCCAACATAGATTAGCTGATTACCAGATTATGAAAAAATAAATGCCACTAAGATCTGGTGTTTGCTGTTATTCAGCAAGTGCTGGCTGAAATAATAAGCATCTTGATTTTATTATAATTTATCATTCCTAGGTCATTTTTATTTTACATTTCCAATCACCTTTATACATGCAATGTCCATACCATACAAGGCCCTAAAGATGAAGAAATAGATAAAATACTCAGATGTAAGTGGTATTTTCATGTATCGTTAAAGAAACATAAGACTGAGAATGTCGGGTCATTTAAGCAGTCTTTAGGCCACCCAATTTTGGTAATCATTCAGTAAAAGAATATGCCTCCTTGATTATTCTGCATGTAGAGAAAATCGACACAGACAAATCAGAGTTAGAATAACAGTTCTATGTTTTTAAAAAATATTGGTTAATAGTACCATAGAAACTCTCTAGATATGGGATTTATATGTTCCCTTCTGGGATTTCTTTATTTCAGGCTAAAGAGGTCTTGTGGAGGTGGTGATTGTGTCCCATAAATTCTTTGAGATAAAGACAGAAAAGGGAAAATGAAAAGCAAAAGACAAAACACAACTGTTTTCAATTTTACTGTGTTTCAGGTCCTGGAAAAGAGTGTTTTCATCAATATTCATAAAATAATAGTAATGACTGTGGTAGTAATGAGGATGGTGTGCCAGGTGCTAATCCAATATCACTTTTCAGTTATTAACAATTTAATAATGAAGGGCATATTAGCAAAGCTTGGATTAATTTTAGTGAAGCTGGCTCAATACTCTCCACAATACTGCATCACCAGAGGTTTCTAGTCAGAAAACTCTTATGCCAGAGGTTAGCAAAGAACGCTGTTTAGAGCTTCTGCAATTTTATAAATGAGATGGCTTAGGAAGTGACATCAAGTACATACTGGTAGGAGTGAAAACCTGAATGGAGAAAATCATCACAAAGGCTTGAGGTTGCTGGCTACTAGTACTGACCTGAGATGCAGGAATGGGAGGCAGGGGGAGTTGGGTAACTAACTGGAGGACTGAGCAGGCGAGGGGTGATAAGGAACTAAAGTCAGAGTAGACCGGTGTTCTTGTAAGCCCTGAACTTCCTGCCCAATAGCCCTCTGTGGAACTATTTCTTTGTCCTCCCTGCATGGGGCTGAAACTGGAGTGCCAGCATGTTAATACATTTTCCTGAGGATGCATGGCACGGAGAAGAGAAAGTATGGGGAAACAAGCAAGGGAGAGAGACATTTCAGGAAATTATTAAATTCTGAGACCCACTTTCTTATCAGAACAAAGGGAAATAAGTAAGGAGGAGATACTACTGCAGGAGATAAAGTGAGGATTAAATGAACCGTATGACTATGCCACTTTTTAGGATGGTAAGTAGTCGGTATCAGCCACTTCTGTGGTTTGCAATTCTGGAAGACTGGCACAGTAGCTGGTCAAAGGCTCTGTTTAATCACAGGCCACTCTGCTTTATATATTATGTTTGTTAATTTTTTTTTTAATGCCTTTGGGGTCCTCCCTGGTGGGGAAGGAGGTTAAAAGGCAGCACTGCAAAGCTAGCCACAGCCCTTCTGTGTACATTTGAAAATAAAAGGGAACAGAGGTGACCCACATGGCACAGCAGACCTCTCCTGTCTTGCCCGCTGCTCTGCTCAGTAGAGAGGAGCAGATCTGCCTGTTCTGCTCCTCACTTGACTATGGTGAATTCTCTCACCGTGTCTGCATCTCTAGCTTGTACCCCGTTTTGTATGCATAAATAAATACATGTTTAAAAAAAATAAAATGCCTTTGGACCATTTTCTGAGAACTTACGTTGTTCTCTCCCCTCCCCCCACTTTTGCAGTTGGGGAGTTTCTGGTACACTGAATAAAGTTTTTCACTCTTGTGGTCCTTGACAGTGTGATGTGGAATCATTTTCTCCTGAGAATACATCCTTCCCTTAAAGGCCCTTGCTTCCCAAGACCCAGAAGGTTCAGATTCCGCAGCCACGTCAGCAGCAGCAGCAGCATGCCCCTGGTCTTTGTTGGGAATCTCGGAAAGGACTGCAGCAGTTAGATAACTCCCTGGATGCCTGGGATTCTGTTCCCTTTTTCTTTCAAAGGACAAACTCAGGGTCAGTTGGTCCTTCCCAGTACTAGATGGTCACCTTCAACCAATTCACAGATGATGGTAGAAACAAACTTCAAGAACAGTGACATCTGTTTAAAGAGGTAATTTCACACACAGGGATAATTTTGGTATATCCCCTAATGGAACCTGTGAGTCTACAGCAGTTTTGAGAAATTTAAATCATTGGTATATGTGGATGGTGAGAAACAGGGAAACTATTCTGAATTATTCTTGCTACCCAGCACTTTGTAATATGCTCTCTCTTTCTTCCACTTAGAGAAACCCTTTGTAACTTGAGATTCAACTCAGATGTCACCTCCTCCAAGAAGTCTTCCTTGATTTCATTAACTTTACTGTGGCTTATTCTCCTTAATATTCCTTAGGATTTGGTACTCATCTTGAATTTTGTCTTCTTCATATTATATGGCAATCACATACTATCCTGCCTCATTCTTACCCTTAGATGAAGAATATCTTGAGGGGCTGAGCTGAGTTGTTGACTCATTTTCTATATAGCACCAGTACCTTATATGGTGGCTGCCATGAAAATGGCTTCAATAAAGATTTTATTAATGAAAAGGAATAACTGAAAGTAGAATGAAGGTAGACCAGCCTCCAAAGGAAACTTTTAAGTTTCTTTTTACTCCATTTCTACATCCCCCAGCTGGCATGGGTTGCCATACTTCTTTACAATATTGTGCTGCTTCTAGCCCATTTTTTAAAAAACCAAATCTATTATAGGCTACCATATATAACTTTGAAGATATATTTTGAGTATTTCAAACTCATGGTGTTCAAGCATAGAATTAGTAGTAAATATGTGTCTTTGGTTGCTAGTATGATAAAAAGACTGAATGGTGAAATCTTTGCATGCAAAGGACATACTATCATTACAAAAAGGTCCTTAAACTTGCAAGAGAATATCAAGTCTAAAAACAAATGTTTTACAAGTATATCAGAAAAGCTGATGGTTTCTATGTCTCAATTTTGTCTCTATGGTTCTACTTATTGACTTGCAATGAGATCACAATGCATTATTCTCAGCCCAGGTAAACCATTTAAAAAATCTCACTGCCATATTTGTGACCTTAAGTTCATGTCCTATTTTTCTCTCTGAACAAAGAATTTCCCAAGACATAAAGATTTAGAGTATATCTTGAATACTCCTGTGTTATACTGCTGAATCTCCCTTTTACCTGGCATATATCTTTCTAGAAATATACCTGTTGCACTTGTGTCTATTCATTCCAGTAACCAGATAGCCTTAGTAAATTCTTGCCTTCTGCCTGACTGGGTTGGAATGGTAGTGTTTGTTTGTTTCTTTGCTTTAACATATAGGGCTTTATGGGGGAGGATGTGTATGTCTGAAATTTGACCTCCCTTAGGATACCAATTTTGAATGAATCCACCACTCCTCCGTGCTCTCAAAGAAAACTTGAATGCAATGTATTATACAGCCTTGTGTATATGATTGTACTGTCAACCTCCTTGGTGGTACAGTTCAACTCAATTGTAGCCCTTGAAACCCAGCATTACTGTGTTTAACACCTGCAGAACTAACACTAATGAATGCATGAGAAACTGAGGATGTTTGGGTAACATTTGAGAATTCATGGTGGCAGGGAAGGTTACTTGAATGATGAAGGGGAAAAAAGGTAACAGAAGTCAGTTAAATGGAAAAAGAAGTCAAATGGATCAGGGAAAATAGAAAGGAGGAATAGAGACAGAAATACCATTGATTGAACTGAGCTCTTCCTCCTCGCCTCCAGTCAGTTTGTAGGTCCACTGAGAAGGCAGTCCTTCTCCACCTGCTCCAATTCTGGCCAGGAGAATTGCAGCACAGAAAGAGGAACTGTAAGCAGGTGGAGAATAGCAACTGAATGTAAAGGTTAAGAATTTATTTAGCTGAGCAGTCTAAACCTTTATTAAAATTCCAGGTTGCATTATAATAAGGTTTAGAAGGAGTAAGCCTGCTAAATTACTAATCATCATTTGCCTATAAAATATGGTATGGCATGGTAGTAGTAATTCCATATTTCCAAGGTCTGCCAGGATTGTTGCTGGGTTGACTTGGAGGATTTGTTGGGTTAGGTTAAAATTAAGCCAAGAATATTTTTAAAAGTAAAGTGGTATTTGACAGCAACTAGTATCTGTTTTCAAAGAACAGAAGAAGTTGACAGAGTTGTGACCTTAAATGCATATGATGTTTAGGGTAGTTTACCTGATTCTTATTTGCCAAAACAGTCAGCAAAATGTCTGACCAATGGTCATGTTTTAAGAAAAATAAAATTGGCCAAATTCTTTTTTTTTCCCATAAGCAAACTCCAAACTTTGGTAGTTAATATTTGAAATATAAATATTTAAGTGAAATGAAAATTTGCCTGCTGGGCAAAATGAGGAATTTTGAGCTCTTCACTGTGTTCAGGATTACACCATCTGTATCTTTGTACCCAAATGCTTGGCAAACACTGAGAGAGCTGGCGAATGAGTGGGTAAGTTGAAAGCCAATAGCATTATGTAATCCTGCTTTGCTTTGTCAATTGGAAGCAGCTAGATGGTTACAGCTAATGAGACCTCAGCATTTTGATTACTTTTTGTATAAAAGCAGGTAGATAAAGTAAGAAAATAGGCACCCTTTAAAACTACCTGTACTCAAATTTCTCATTAACAATGAATTTTTATTGAATTTATAATTATTTTATTAGAAACATGTGTGTGCATGCATCTGTGTTTGCAGAAAAAACTTGCAATGCAGCCAAAATACTTCATGCAGTTGTAGTGATTGCAAATGGTCAAGCCAATAACTCTAAGATTCCATAAGGCAACAGTGGTTTGTTCTACAGTGGTATCATTTCATATTTTTCATGATTGTAAAGTTATATATTTTTGTTACACAAAGTGAGAAAGCAGAAAGGAATGAAAACTCAGAGTTGCCACTGTTCCACATCTCACATATTTTCAATGTAACTGAGTTAAGATGAAGTTAATAGCAGATTAGTGTTAATCCTAGTCTAATGAAAGATGTCCTTATATGAAGAGAAAATTTGGACACAGGTAGACAGTGAAGAAAATGTCATGTGATATGGAGACAGAGGTTTCAGTGATGCATCTACAAGCCAAGGCGTTCACTAGAAGCTAGGAGAGGCAAGGAAAGATTCTCCCCTAGAGCCATGAGAGTGTATGTCCTTGTCAACTTTATGTAAGATAATTCCAGCCTCCAAAATTATGAGAGAATAAGCCGTTGTTATTGTAAGCTATCATTTGTGGTAATGTGTTATGGCAGCCATGGAAAACTAATAAAGGCCATTATGTTTTTGAGAAAATCATCTCCACAGAAATACTGCTGGTGTGGCTGAGAGGTATAAAGAGTACAAAATGAAAGGATGCTTTGGAGTCCCTGTCCACCTCCATTTTATTGTCAGGTAGTAACTTAATAAAATTATGCTGTAGAAAATATGTGCTTTCTTTCTTGAAAAATGAAAGATGACTCAGAGAAAAGAAACAAGAACACAGAATCTAGAATCTAGAATACAGAGCTGAGAACTACACAAGGTCATTCCCAGGTTTTGAAACCAAAACAAGGAATGATGGCTGGAGTTTACTTACTTAACTGCTCTTCAAACTTGCATTGGAACAGTGTCTACCTTTTCCTTCTGTCCTTCTTTTATGAACTTCAGTGTTGATAACTATTCCCCTGGGCTATTAGTATTTAGACTATTTAGGGGCAGGTAACTGTCCCTTTAATTTTGCAGGTTCACAGATAGAAACTGTGCCTAGAAACTGTCCTTATGGGTTGCCCTTGAGTCTCTTTACTATGTGATTTAATGATTTATATGATGAACTTTTGTGCTGATGATCTACTGAAATTTAAATGTGAATTTCTGTCTTTAGGTTAATAATGTAACTAGAACCTTTGGAACCAATCAAGGTGGTTAATCAGGGACCAACAGGTGGGCTTGGTAGGCAATATTCTAAGATGGCTCCTAGAGCTCAGGCTTCAAGCATTATCCTCTGATTAATTTATGTTCCAAAGGAAGAGGAATTTTACATACATAGTTAAGGTTACTAGTCAGTTAATTATAAGACAGAGAGAGAGTATCCACTGATAGATAGGTCTTTCCTAGTCACAAACGTTTTAAGAGACTTTTCCCCTGTTTGGTTGGAGAAATAGAAGTCAGAGATCCAAAGCATGAGAGGGATTCAGTCTTTTATTGCTGCCATGAAGACAGAGTTAGCCACAAGTTAAGGAATGTGTGTGATCTCTGGTGTTTACCATGACCCCAGGCCAAGAGTCCCTAGTAAGTCCTACAACCACATAAACAGATTCCACAGGTTCTGAATGAGTTGACACCAACAATCTGAATTAACTTAGAAATAGATTCTTCTCCAAACTCTCCTGCTAAAAATATAGCTCAGCTGACATCTTGGTTTCATTCAATCTTTGAGACCCTCAACAAAGCATCCAGCTAAAGTGTAACTGCACACGTGCCCATGGAAACTATGCGATCATAAAACTGTGTATTTACAGTTTGTAGAAATTGTTACTCAGCAATAGAAACAGGGTGTGTGCATATAATTCTATGCATATATATCATTTTAAGAAAATTACATAAATAATGCAGGAGCATGCTTAATATTGTCTGTCATGAAATAAGAACTCAATATGTTAGCTGATATTGTCGTTCATTGCTCTTGTTATTGTTATGACCCCACTAATAGGGATTTGTTATTGTTATGACCCCATTAATAGGGACTATTTTTACAAAAGAAATGAAGGCAAGAGAGGCTGATAATGGGAGAAAGAAGAGGGTTATGCAGTTTATGATGAAGTTGAAGAAATAACAGATTAGTAGTAACGAAGATGGCTGGTGAGTGAAAGACTGCAGTGAGTGGAGTATTTGCTTTTAATTTTGAAAGACAGAATGTTTTAAATAATGGCATAAGTATAACGATTTAGGATGTTGGAAAAGAGTGATGTAACATGAGAAATGGAAAAGGCATATGTGCGGTGGAGGAGGTCAAAGAAATAAGAAGCTGGAAATCTGATGGGTCATCCATCTGACTATGGAGCTCTCTTAGGGTGACAACCTGACATGGACTAGAGGAGAAAACTGACAGGGAGTATTAAAGTCTTTAATAAAGCAAAATACCTGAACTTGGTTGATCAGGATCCCATCCCCGAGAGTGTCTCTAGCGGAGATCACTCTATCCTCTAACTTCAGAATGGGCCCTAGTGGGTCAAGTATGAGAGAGATAGTGTGTTTAGGCCTAAGCTGACTGTTTAGAATACATCTGATGTACTGTAGCAGTTTTCCAGTCTAGGCAAATTGCCCTGGTTCCAGGAAGGAAGACCCATAGGAGCTACTGGACCAAACATCATAAAATCTGCTCTCATTCTAATTTAGAATGCAGAGACTGTGTGGTGACTCACACATTTGAAAAGCTCAGATTAAGTAACAGTGATCTCAACCATGATTCACTGATGAAAAGTGGAAAGTGATTCATCTTTATGCGCTTGTCCTTGGGAGTCACCACGCTTAGATCTTTTTTCCAAAGAACACACCGCACTCAAGGAAAGACACTAGGCCCATCTGTGGTGGTATTTCAGTAATTATACAATCACTCACTATTTTTTCTTACAAGACCATTTCTTCAGCTCATTTTATTCCCATCTGGCTGTGAGATGCTCTTATGCTGTAATGACTCACTGGTAATAAATTAGAGAAGGCAGTGATGCGTTCAGGTCAAAGGGGAGGGGTACATTTAGTAAACTATTGGTAGAGATTCGCAGCTCTAATTTGTAGAGACTTATATCATTCTCAGTATGCTATCAAGAAGCAACATTTTCCTTTAAATAGCAACAAGGTCTAAATGAATATGTAAGATCCTAGGAGGAAATACTAATAAAAATATACTTGAAATCAGTGATGATGACTTCTGTTGTTATAAACCCAGTGATTGACTCTAATATGTGAATAGTAGTAAAGTATGGAATTAAAGTGATAACCCAAAGATGCATTTGAAAAGAAAAGACCATATAATTTAAGCACACAAAATATTCATGTGTGGGCCTCCCTGGTGACACAAAGGGTTAAGTCTCAGCACTATTAAGCCACTCCACTGGGAGTTTGATCCCCAGCCAGGGAGCTGACCTACATAGTAAAGCAGACCTCCTGTCTTGCCTGCTGCTGCCTTCAGCAGTGTATTTCAACATATCCCCTTTTTTCTGCTCCCCATTCTTTCTCTGGTGAATCCTTGGGCCTATACCACAGTTCTTGTGTGCATAGATAAATAATATTTACTTGTGTGCTTACTATGGCCAATCAATGCATTGACTACTTGGACTATGCAGGAACTCTTCCTGTGAGCATCCCTAGCACCTTGTACTAACATTCATTGCAGCTTTTATAAATGATCAGTTCCAGTGTCATATGATGTATATAGTCTGTGACCATTCTAGACTATAATGCTTAGATTTAACATTTATACTAAATGCATTTATTTTGTGTCAGTCTCTGGGTCTTAGCACTAAATATATTAATTCGTTTCATCTTTACAATAAGCTTAGGAGGTATTATTATTCTTATTTCATATACAAGGAAACTTTTGTAGAGCATGGAGACTTTGAACCAGGTTCTCTAAGGTCATAACAGGAAATGAGGGAGCCACAGTTCAAATCCAGGTAGAAATGCTTCAGTCTATCTTCTTCATTTCTCCCCCTGTGCTTGTCCACTGTTGCATATTTACTAATCAGTGTCAGATCTGACCACTCACTTTACTGTTTGCCCCCTCTGGTCTATTCTCCACACTGCTACCGAAGCATGTTTTTAAAACCATTAGATCAAAGTATCTGGTGAGCACCCACAGTGACTTCCCATCTCACTTAGAATAAAATCCAAACTTCCACAAGATTTTGCATAACCTGGCTGCTGTCTACAAGCTTCATCTTTACCATTCCTTGTTTACTCTTTCATATCTGCCTCAAGGCCCAGAAAAATGCTTTTCTCTCTGCTAGTAAGCTCTTTCTTAAGTATTTCTTAACTCCATTGATATGTCTTCTCAAATGTTATCTTCTCAAGGGAGCATTTTCTGATGACCCTTTTACAGCCACACCATACTTAATGATATGCCCTCACCTGACGCCATAACCCTTAATCCTTATCTGAGATTTTACAAAATATTTTACAAGTGCTTGATTCTTGGTATCTATTCAATAAATATTTATTGAGTGAATACCTGTTTAGGAATATAAATACACTTTTTTTTTGAGTGAATGAACTAATGTGCGTAGACTTGTAGATGAAAATGGTAGTTTTAATATAATGTAAAATGTTTATGAGAGCACAGAAGAGAGAATCCTAAGTAATTCCAAAGAGAAAGGTGATGAACAGAGTTGACAAATAGGAGCTACTCAGGTTTACAATGTTCGGAAAGGAACTAAAGGAAAAATGATACACAAAGATTTGGAGGTATAAAGCAAACGTGTAGACAATGAAAAGTGCCTAGGTTTTCTGAAGCCATAAAGTGTAAGATTTAAAGAAACAGAAATGAAGTCAGAAATGGAAGCAAGGCTACTTCATCTGTCTTCAGTATTGAAAATATGAAAAACTACATCAATCAACCAAATCATCTGTGATATGTATCAGTAACAAAATCATCACTAGTGCTCATTCATCTTGTTTTGTCTTGTTTTAAATGTAGACACTCAGACTTATTGTTAGCATCCAGACAAAGAAAAGAAAAGGACATCCTGAGACACAAGAGCAATAACCACAGGCTGTTAGTGCATGAAAAACTCAGATTACTTCTGGATGATGAGGACTTTCTGGAGTGGTCACCCTTAACAGGCCATGACTTACCTTATGGCACTGTGCAGAATGCAGGCATCTTCACTAGTGAGATGTGAGGCTCTCTCATATCAATTCTTATTTCACTAGAAAACAGAAGTAATTCTTTATTGTTCTTGAAGCAATTGCTCAATAAGCAATTATTGTTTATCGGCTATCTCTTCTACAGAGAGGAGATACTTTGCAACTCTTGTTTGATTCCCAGCATCCAGAACTAAATTGACATTTGGTGACCATTCATATGCATTCTAAGAGGTAATGTCTAGATGGTTCACTGGAGTAGACTGTAAATAAAGGTGATTTGTGTTGAGATAGTCACCCACATTGTCCATGATTTGGATTAATTTTATATGTGGACGTAAAACTTACATCTGGACCAAGTGTCAAAATGCTCAGTTAATGTGGAACAGTGACTAGAATGCCCGTGATTAATATTATTAATTTATAATAAAGAGTGGTATGGACAGTTATCCAAATAATAAGTAGCTTAGCCAGAGTATGGAAAAGCAATGGCATACAAAAGTATATACTAAACGGTCATTCTCCCAGGTGTGCAACTTGGACCCTGTGGTATTTGCAATTTGAGAAAATAGGCAGCTTTGAGAGAAAGTAGGGAAAGAGAAGTTCTTAGGTTTCTTTCTTTTTTTTTTTTTAAAGATGTATTTACTTATGCATACAGAACTGCAGGACAGACAAGATGTGCGGGGACAGTGAGAGGATTCAACAGAGCCAGAGTGGGGAGCAGAATAGGCGATGACGAAGTGCACTGCTGAGGGGAGCAGCAGGCAAGACAGGAGAGGTCTGCTGTGCCATGTAGGTCACCTCCAGGGCGGGGATCAAACTCGCACCAAAGTGGTGGTGGCCAGTTTCTCAGTGCTGCACTTTAATTCACTGCACCACCAGGGAGGGCCAGTTCTTAGGTTTCTTGTAAGAACAGGAGGGAAGGGGGAAAATCTGTGGCTAGTATCGGAAAATAACATTGTTGAAATGAATCAAGAGTTATATAGAGGACTGAGAGTAGGGCAGCTATGGAAATAAGAATCAGAGGTGAGGAGGGAGCACAATATAGTATGGAAATTATTGCAGGTAAGGGGATGATTCATTACACAGACTAGCATTTTGGTCAGTTACCAAAATGGAAGAGATGAAAGGCACAGCTATGTTGACCATACTTTTTGAGGGAGAGACCATACTTAATTTGGAACTGTCCTTCTTAGTGCTAATTATTCTACAGGTATTTATTAAGGATTACTAGTTATTTTCTGATCAATTCATGGGAGGTAAAATAGCTCTGGTATTTCTTCCATGTAGAAAAATAGATGGATTTAAGAAATATATTTAACTGCAAACCTAACAGATCCAATAGAGGAAATATGTAGATGCAATGAGAATTTACTTAAGGGAATCTACCTTAATCTAGAAACTTATTCATAAAAAAATGAGTAAGGATAAAGCAGTTTATAAGGGTAGACAAAAGCCAAGTCTCTGATGCAAGAAAGAAGACCTGCCTGCCACAGTAATACATAAATAGTATTTAGTTAGATTTAGTACTTGGTCATATCTTATAGCATAGAAAAGTATTTGGTGTCAAACGTGGTATTAGGTCAAGTCTTAAGTGTAAGCATTTAAAGTGTTTTCAAGTGCTATTGTTACTCTCAATATGCTGGCTTTAACATTTCCCTCCAACACTGCACATTTATCTTTCTAATTGATACAGAAAATAGAAGGTATGTTTCATATTTAATTCAATTTAATCAGCAATCTGTAAAATGTTGTAAGACACAAAGGTGGTCAATGAGTTCAATACAATTACAATGCTATTAAGAATAAAATACAGAAAAATAATGAGAGGGCAATGATAGTATAATATCATAATATATTAGATATTTAAAACAATGCACAACAAAACAAAGATACTCTGGAATCACATGGAGATAATACTGTCTTTTGGAATTGTGTGAGGATGCTTTAGAATGGAGTTGGAGCTTGAGACAGTACTTGAATTATTTTAGGAAGGAAACAAAAGTTAGATACTTTGATTTTGAAGTAATCCTCTTAGAGTTTGTATATGGACTGAAATAAGAGAAAATATTACTCCTAACAAATTAAATTATATAAAAGATACGTCTGTTCAGAAAACTAAAAATTCCACGAGTAATGTGGACATCAGACACTGATAGGGATATGGTTATATGTTTTTCTTCAAGTATTTGGTTCTCATCTCCTTTGTCCTCAGGCTGTTTTCCCTCATGGATGCTAGATGCTGCCCTCACCAACAAGGACTACTGTTTTTTTTGTTCATATTGGGGTAAAAAAAGAATACATCTCTTTCTCAAGCTCCTAACATTTGCTCTGACAAGGTCATCTTATGTCATATCACTACAGCCATGGAGATATTCTATGCTGGTGGTTTCAGATTCATATCCACTCTTGAGCTAAATAGCAAGGCAAGAAGGATTAAAAACTACATCTTAAAAGTTACTAAAGCTAGATGGCCATGAGACAATTAAGTTCTTTGCAAAATGACCTGTAATTCTAAGCCATAGTAATTTATAACCAAAACTTTGAATACTGCCTGTGTATACAGGCCTCTGCTATTTTGTTATTCTCAGATTCATTTCTACTTAACTGATATGTATTGAGGGCCTATGATAGTTTTGTGCTAGGTGCTGGAGGATATAATATCCTTAATCAGGAAATATACAAAGTATGGGTATACAAAGTATAGGTGGGAGGGGAACTGATGACATGCTGTGATAAGAGTAATGGTCACAGGAAGTAGAGTGCTATAGGAGGAGAGGAGGGCCACCTAGCTCCTGTGTTAGAGGAGACCACTCTCAGAAAAATTACTGGGGATTGGGAAGAAAAAGATTAAAGCATATCTAAAAAATTTTTCTATGCAAAATTAGTGTGGCTTTTCCTTTCTTCAAATAAAAGTAGAAAGTATATAAACATAGTAAAATTTCAACTAACAAAACACATTGTGCCTTCAAATAATTCTGATTTGGGCTTAGCTTTATTCTAGTCAATACTAGTTAGCCAGAAGGATATTTTAATTTCATATTGCTAAATTTTGTTCCTTAGCCAGAGAAAGCAGTCAAGTCAATCAATATTCACTAGATCCCCTTTTATAAAGATTTATTTATTTATGCACACAAGAGCTGGGGTACAGGCAAGAGGTGCTGAGGTGGAAGGTGATGGTAAGAGGATTCACCAGAGATAGAGTGGGGAACAGAACAGACAGATTGACTGAAATACACTGCTGATAGGAACAGTGGGCAGGATAGGAGGGGTCTGTTGTGCCATGTGGGTCAGCTCCCTGGCGGGGAATCAAACTCATGCTGCAGTAGCTTCAGATAGCTTCACAGTGCTATTGTACCCATTGTACTACCCAATATTCACTAGATCTTTAGACACCTAACCACACCTACTCGACTCTTCTGAGTTCTTGGCTGAAACACCTATTAAAAAGGCAGATTAATAAGTGAAAAACAAACAAAAATTTATTAAAGTGCATAACTCATGTGTACATGGGAGATAGCCATGGAAAAAAGAACTCAGACTTAAATACCATCTTAATAGGAAAAGGGATATAAGCCTCTTGAGTCAGGCTTTGTAGGAAAGATGAATGAACTCTTAGGAGAATAACTAGGAAGTATGACAGCTTGTGACAGAGACTGATGTGGTATGATTTCTGGTCTCCTGGATTATGATAATATTCAGTTTGTCCTGGTTAATGAGACTCTCCAGAAGGGTGTTTAGAATAACTGAGCTCCTTTTGGAGGGTACATCATTAGGCAGATGTGAGTTAAGAAAAAGTCCCTGCATTTGCTATTTTTCAAATACCTACAGTTTAAAATAACCAGAAGCCAAAGTGTTATATATTTTGGGTGGTATTTTCTGTTATCTTTCATTAATTAAGAAGAAGAGATTTAATATCTTTGGAGAGATCAGTATAGTCAAAGAAATACCTTTTCCTCTGACATTATGTACATATTCTTTTAGATTTGTGCTTTGTGAGCCAACCCCACTACTCTTGATATTGCACACAAATAACTAAACCATTGTGCTTTCAAGTTCTTCAAAGAGTGAACTAGTTCACTCTAAGGGGAATAACACTTAAACCCAAAAGTAATTCCACCCTAGGCCAGGATTGGGAAAAGAAGGTTAAATGTGATTAGGTTTGCTTATTTATTTTTAATCCATACATCCTATAACCATTAGTTCTTGCTTTGTAGCAAACCATTCCAAAACTTGATGACTTAAACATTATATTTATTTATTTACTCTGCTGCATGTGGTCAGTTTTTTCAAGTGGTCTCACTAACATATTTGTGGTGTACTAGCAATAAGTATACAGCATCACTTAGATATTTAGCAGTTGACTAGCAATCATCAGGAGTGATGAATGTTAATGAGTCATTGGTTAACCCAGGCCTGTTCACATGGCTGTGGTTATAGGGTTTAAAAAAACAATGAAGACCAAGACCCAAAACCCAAGCCCTTTTCATGTCTATAATTCATGGTGTTTACTAAAATTCCATTGACTGCATTCAGACAGATGACCAAATCTATTTCAGAGGGTGAAGAAAGAAACTCCACATCAACTATACAGTTACATTGTAAAAGGATGTGAATAATGACATAGAGAAAATTTCTAATCAAATTTATAATTTACCACTCATTTAACAAAACTCTTCTTATTTTGAAGAATCTAGTATTAAAAACAAGTTAACATAGAACTTGAGAATGGACTAGAATAGATTTAGGTTGCTTGAAAACTCACTGATAATGAGGGTTTCCCTGGTGGTGCAAAGATTCATGTATCAGTGCCATCAAGCAATTGCCAGCCACTGTGGCGTAAGATCCATTGATGGCCAGGGTGCTAACCACATGGCAAAGCAGACCTCTCCTGTCTCACCTGTTGCTCCCTTATTTTAGTAGATCTGCTGTTCTACTCCCCACTCTGTGTCTGGTGAATCCTCTCACCTCCTGCAACCTCTGGCCCACACCTCAGATCTTGTATGTATAAAAAATATAGAAAATATATCTTTAGAAAAAAAGAAAAATCACTGACAGCTTGAAAGTTCTTCTGCAACAAGATTTAATGCCTGACAATTCCTTAAAATGTTAAACTTTGAGTTACCATAATGTAGCAATTCTACTCTTTGGTATACACATGTCTAATAAAATGCTGTGTGTATGCCCGTGGGTGCACACACACACACACACACACACAAGGGATAATGCCTGAGCCAAATTTTAATATATAGAGATAAAAGTTGCAGAAGGAGAAAATAGATGACAGCCTTCACAGATGAATACACACATTTCTCTTAAGAGCCAATTAATTATATATTATCCTACAGGTATTCGTAAGATCTGTGGAGCCTGGTGGATTTTTTTTTTTTTAAAGATTTATTTATTTGTGCATACAGAACTGGGGTACAGGCCAGAGGCTCAGGGACGG
>NW_004567109.1:40249002-40271404 GCF_000260355.1 Condylura cristata
GAAAAATAGATGTATATTTTAATTCTAAAATTAACTTGTAATACCTAGTTTTCCTTGTATGTCTTATATGTATAAGTAATATATATTCTCATATTTTTAATAATCTAGTTTAGTAATATTTAAAAATTTTAAGATACAGCTTTATAATTTAGTTATAGTTTTAGAATGCTGAGCAGAAACTTTGTGTGTAATACACGGTTAATAGTATGTTTCAACAAATGTTTTTTTATAAAAATTGATTCTCATTTTTAAAATCTTAATTGAAGTCTTATTAGTTTGTCCTTTGATTCTTTCCCCAGGCACACATTTTTCCAAGTGAAAAGCATGATGGTAGAAGGCTACACAACATGGCATTAATGTTTTCAATGAAAACCCCATAGGTAACTGCAGAATTACATAGGACTTTAAAATTACATATTTAATAAATTATGTATAGAACATTCATTTTTTTTTACAAGACAAAAGTGTTTAATGAAAATTGGCTAATGGGTATGTAATAATCGAACAAGTGAAATAGTTTACATGGGACCATGTTAGAAATTTAAAACAGATGCTGAAGTAAATGTTACATATTATCATCATCTGATTCATCTTCTTCCTTCAAAGATTCCTTAGCATATTTCTCTGCCTCTTCCCTTATATCTTTGGGAACAATTTCATGTCTTCCTTTAGTTAATTCACCAACCCAGCTGAGCTCTAATTCAAAAGCTTTATCCTTAACTTCATCATGTACTATGTAAATTATTTTTGCAACTTCTTTAACAACATCACGGCAGGTCATTTCTTTCATCTGTAGTTTTTCTATTTCTGTCTTTGCTGCTTGCCTCGCTTTACCAATGGCACAGCCCCAGTAACCATATGAAACACCTGATGGGTCAATCATGTAAAGTTGTGCACCGTCATTCACACTGTAAGATCCTAACATGAAGCTGCAGCCGAAAGGTCTAACAGCACTGTAGAGAGTATATGCATGTACATACATGGCCACTCTGTCTGCAAGATGTTTCAGTGGAATGTTATAGCCAAAGTTAGATCTAAAGTTGGAAGCTTCTTCTCTTGCAATGTCTGCTAAGGAACGAGCATCGGCCAACAAACCTGCTACTGCCATTCCAACATGCCGATCAACATTAAAAAGTAATTTGTTGGAACCTTCTTCATAAAGTTTAGAAAGGACTAATTTTTCTACCCCAAAGACGACACCATCTTTACATCTGATTCCAGTAGCTGTACTACTATTTTCCACAGCTTTCATAGCATATTCAACTTGAAAAACTCTTCCATCAGGAGAGAATGTAGAGGCTGACAGGTCATACCCGGTGCCGATGGAACTCATGGCGCTAAAACCACCCGGTCGCATGGAACATTCATTTTTTTAATGAAACCATTACTTAATAATTTAAAAGACTGATTTTTTTCTTCCCTTTGAAAACTTTTATATTTTTTACTATAAAATTATCATAGTGGGGGCTTCCCTGGTGACTCAAGGGGTTAAAGTGCAGCACTATGAAGGTATTCACAGCTACTGCAGCAAGAGTTTGATCCCTAACCAGGAAGGTGACCCACATGCCATGGCAGACCGCACCCCATTTCCCCACTACTCCCCTCAGCAGTGTATTTCAGTCAATCCACCTGTTCCCCACTCTGTCCCTAGCGAATCTTCATATCCCCTGCACCTCTGGTCTACATCCCAGTTCTTATATGCATAAATAATCTTTAAAAAATTATCATAGTGACTTCATAAAGACCCCAGAATTAAAAAAAAAAAAAGGAAGCAGTTACCATTGACAAAACATTGCTTTTATTCTATTACATTTTTCTATATATGTGCTTACATAATTATACTCACAAATGCAAGTGATACTTGTAAGCTGTGTATTTATAGTAGTATCACCTGTATTTTCCTAAATTGGAGATATCTTCAGATGTCAGTGGCTGTATAATACTGAATTTTATAGCTTTTTCATAATTTGCTTACAATTCATACTTTGTTGAAAATTTAGATTCTTTCAATATTTCATCATAATAAAATCATTTGATATATATTCAGAATTTATGCTATATAGGAAGAAAAAAGAATATTGTTTCTTATTTCTCTCTATACAGTTGTACAGATTATTTTCAGAGGATTATACAAATTTATACATTCATACAAAACACTGTGCCAAGTTATTTTATTGAAAAACAATCCTATTTACAATTTTAACAGAAAATTGAGAGAGAAGGCCCCCCCCTTCTCCCTTGATTGGTGCACAATGCTATAAAGCTGTCCAGCAGCCACTGCAGAATGAGTTCGATTCCCAGCCATGGAAGTAACCCACATAGCATGGCAGACCTTTCCTGACTGGCCTGCTGCTCTCCTCAGCAGTGTATTTCAGTACATGTGCCTGTTCTGCTCCCCAGAACTGGTTAGATACTCTAACCAGCCTCCCAACCCCAGCACCTCTGGACTGTGCCCCAGTTCTTGTATGTATAATCTTAAAAAAAAAAAAGAAAAAGAAACATGAGAGAGAACCAGCTTCAACAGATCCTCCTCAGCAGCACTAGATAGTGTCATGTTTTTAAAATTTTTATTTTATTGTTTCATAAGATGAATGCTATAGTAAGTAAATATAACTGTAAAATCGTATGTTCTGAAAAACAGTATTGAGAGTGACCAAAGATTTACTGACAAGGACTGAATTAGGGCGGTAAAGAATTTTGCCTTGCATCCAAGCTTGATAAAGTGGTAATAAAACTGACCTTGCATCCAGGATGGGACTAGCTGAAGGTGACAGTGAACTGGGCCTCACATCAAGGACACAGTGATGAGTCCCCTTTTGGAATCTGAGTTTAGAATCTATATAAGAGACCCTTCCCCCTTATTGGGTTGGCAGTAGCTGCGAGCCCCCTAGGGGCTCCGTCTCAGCTGCTGTCCTGGAGCAATAAACTCTGCTTGCTCAGCCTTTCTGCCTCCAGACTTCCTTTCTTGCAGCGGTCACAGAAGTTGGACAAAACAAGTATCTTTTGTTTGCTTCTTTCATTAAAGTTAGGTAGCAGTGGTGTGTGGATCTTGTCTAGTAGGTGCTACCCATATTTCTACCCTACCTGAAGAATGCATAATTGTAAGCAAAACTGTGTTTATGTTTCTAGTTAGGCCAGCTTTGTTAAAAGCTGCTACAAAAGAAGATACCTCTGTTGAAGACTTGGGTGGAGCTATTTTCATTCTAGGTAGGAAAACAGATAAGGAAGAAATGGCTCTCAAAACAATTGTAAACTATAGTTAGTCACACAAAAGCTTAGTAAGTATCATTTAAACATTGTAAAGAAGGATCAATTCTTTTGAGCATCACACAGTGACCACATTCTGGAGCTCACCATGGCTTATGGATGTGACAAATTCCAAAAAATTGACTTCATTAAAAGAATAGCTCTCCCTGGTGGTGCAACAGGTTAATGCACCACCCTATGAAGCTCTCAGAAGTAACTGCAGCATGAGTTCAATACCCAACCAGAGAGCTGACCCACATGGTGTGGAAGGCCTCTCCTGACCCACCCACTGCTCCCCTCAGCAGTGTATTTCAGTAGATCTGCCTGTTGTATCCCCCTCTCTGTCTCTGGTGAATCCTTTCACTGTCTCTAAACCCCTGGCCTGTACCCCAGCTCTGTATGCTTTTTTTTTTTAAAGATTTATTAATTCATTCATACAGAACTGGGGTACAGGCCAGAGATGCGGAGGGTGAGAGGCTTCACCAGAGACAGAGCGGGGAGCAGAACAGGCAGATCGACGAAGTACACTGCTGAGGGGAGCAGCGGGCGGGCCAGAAGAGGTCTGCCGCACCATGTGGTCACCTCCGGGGCAGGTATGGGGATTGAACCCATGCGGAAGTGGCCTTAGCCTCCCAGTGCTGCACTTCAACCCACTGTGCCACCAGGGAGGGCCTGTGAATGCTTTTTAAAAAAAGTAAATGAAAATAAGAAGGCATATATAGGACATAAAAACATGAGTGAGGCTCTCGCTAGTGGTGCAACAGGTTAAAGCTCTCTGAAGCCACTGGAGCATGAGTTCAATTCCCCGCAAGGGAGCTGACCCACATAGCATGGCAGACTTCTCTTGACCTGCCTCCTGCTCCTCTCAGTAGTGTATTTCAGGAGATCTGCCTATTCTGCTCCCCACTCTGTCTTTGGTGAATCCTCTCACACCAAACCTCTGGTCTGTACCCCAATTCTGTAAGCATAAATAAATAAATCTTAAATAAAACCATGAGTGACAATGCTATAAAAGACACATACCACTGCATCGTCTATATTTCCAATCACTGGAAGGCAAACCTGATTCTAACCTTTTTAGCAGCCAACAGCAAAAAGAAATCCAATCGATTATACAAGTCACATAAGACAAAAACGATCCATGTATTCAAGTGAAGTATAATTCTTTCAGATAACAAGACCAAGTAGGGTAATTTTTATTTTGATGAAAAATATGTATAAAATATGTACTGGGTATATGAAAATATAATTATTTACCAATGTGTATGCTTAAATTTTATGTATAATTTGATGTTTTGAATTAAGCTTTGCATATTTATACTCTATTCCATTTACAGTCAGTGGTGGTGTTGACTATTTTGTATCTACTGAAGAAGAAGCCTATAACAAGGCTAAAAATATTATTCTCATACTAAATGTTGGGCATCCACTTGAAAAACCCGTAGAATATGATGATCCTTTATATAATGGGGAAGAGTTAAATGATCTTACCCCTCAAGATTTTGACTCTCATTTAAATATTAAATTGTTAAGAGAACAAAAGTAAATTTGTTTCTAAATATATTACTTAGGCTAGTGATTAATCATTTCTACTAAAAATTATGGAGCATTTATGTCAAATATTTAGATGAATTATAATATGTGGAAACAGAAGGTAAAGCATCATAGTAGAGAATAATTATTTCTTTTTATTAAGACAGGTGATATAAGTAAATTTTTGTACTTGCTTAATCAATTAGTGACACAGCTTGAGTTATAAGTCTGATGCATGTTTAAACATTCTCTTAAAACTCTCAGTTTATTTTAGATAGTCAAACAAAAGAAAGTATTAGGAAGGTTGGAAAATCTGTAATTATCTAGCACCAGGATCCTGTAGAAGTGGAGAAATGAATGAAGTTTGAATTTATACAAATTCTGTGAGAGAATCAAATAGAAGTATTATTATGAAACAACAAAACCATGGAAGCATCCTTTGAAATTTAACAATCCTGATCTTGAAATCCATTTCAAACATTTATAAACAAGTGTCCTTCAGTAAGTTATTTATTCTCTTGATACAGTCATATCTATTTCATAGGGTTACTGTAAGAATTTAACCAACTACTCATGTAAATTGTCTGGCACCATCATAAAAAAACAACAGCTATTATTACTAGTGGTTATGTAGATGCCAACACTTCTCAAAGGAAGAGAATCACTGTTTGACAAAGAAAAGGGAATGGCCACTAATACTTTAGCAAGTTTTTATCCTTTGAAGTCCTTTGGACTAATATTTGTTTTGTGAGTGAATGAATGAATGGATAAAATCTGCTTCTAAATTGTTTGTTCATTTATTTACTAAATTATCCAATAAGTAGTCACCAAGCATCTACTGTGTGCCAGATGAAGGAGGAAGGGGAAGAGATAGATAGGCATCAGTTAAATAACCTTACATGTAAATTTAAAACTAAAATTAATAATTAAAAAAAATTTTTGTGAAGTACATCATAAAGATATTTGAATTAACTGAGTCATACATGCATATCATCACATGCTTTGGTAGATTTGAGTTGCTTGTTAGATGGAAATGGATTCCATGAATCCAAAGCAAAATGGAGAACCATACTAAAAAGGATGATATGATATGAATATTGGTCCCTCAGTCCCAGTGGCTGAGAAGGTTATACAGTCAGAAACTTATTTCAGAATCCAAATCTTCAACTGCTCAGAGTAAAAATTAGTCTGTACTGAATGCCATGTTAGTTGTTTCAAAATACTTTGTTTATGGCAGGCTACTTTATTTTCTCCAGAGAAAGCTCATTGTTTAGTACTTGAGTTAAAATTTTTCATGGTAATTAAGAAGCAAATTATACTGTATCATGTATCATCTCAGATACTTAATGAATATCTACAGGGTATGTGTGAATGTGCAGGGAACATCATGAATTTTCATTCTAGAGAAGTGTGAGAACAACTGCTTTCATTAAACCAGTGTTGTTATTGAAAGATTTTATTGGTTTTATTATTTTAAAGTGAAATCAGAGCTTCCTGGATAAAGAATAAGTGGTTTCCCCTAGCCAACTGTTCTAGGAAGCAACTGAAACATATGCTCATAAAAAAAAACCAACAAGCTTTCAGATACCTATATAAGTTGTCCCAATGAAGCTGAGATAGTAACAAAAACCCTATGTTCAGCTCTTACTGTGTACCAGGACCTGTTTTAAATGTTTTATATATTTTCCTTTTTTTTTTTTAAAGATTTATTTATTTATTTGTGCATACAGAACTGGGGTACAGGTCAGAGGCTCAGGGGCGGTGAGAGGCTTCACCAGAGACAGAGTGGGGAGAAGAACAGGCAGATTGACGAAGTACACTGCTGAGGGGAGCAGCGGGCGGGTCAGGAGAGGTCTGCCACGCCATGTGGTCTCCTCCGGGGCAGGCGGCAGGCGGGGATCGAACTCATGCGGAAGTGGCTTCAGATTCTCAGTGCTGTGCTTTAACCCGCTGCGCCACCAGGGAGGGCCTATTTTCCTTTTTTAATAAACAGAAAAATCCTATGAACTAGATACCATAATCACCCTCATTTTCCAGATAACCAGGAGATTAGAAGAGTTATGTAACTTGCCAAGTCAATATGAAAGTGTAATGACACTGGGCAATCTGGACTCAGACACTGTACTTAACTAGTGTGACATAATAGGAAGAAATGAAAAAGGAGAGAAGAAAAATCAGATTAGAGTGATAGTAGCAGCTCAATTTTTCCCTTGTATTTAATTTATTTCTTTTCCTTTTTTAATGTGTAAGCTACTAATTAGTATTATTGTTATAACACTGACTTATATGACTTTTTGTGTATTACAAGTATAGGATCTCTTCCCTCAGGTATAACAGCTTCATTTTGAGGAGCAACAGAGCTGGTGTTTGAGTGTAAAAACTCCCTAGTCAAACTGTCTTGGTTCCAACTCTACCTACAATCCTTATGCAAGTCTTATAACTTCTCAGTTCTTCAACTTTCCCATATGTGAAACACATATAGAGGAAGGATTAAATGATGTATTACATGTGCTTAGAACAGACGTTGCACATGATGCGTTCTGTGAGTATTAGCTGTTTATATTACTACTCTTTGTTAGAGATAGGAAAGACATATAAGAGTCTTCTTCACTCATCTTTAAAATTTCATCAAGTGATGCTTTCTTAGTTTTGTATGCTTAGTTTAGTATGCTTTTCTTTCTTTTCATCCTGGGGCTTTTTTTTTCCCCAAGAAAATCTGATTTGTTGATTCCTACAAAGATGTCTCACTTATCTAGTTTTTACCAATTTTCCAGAGTCAGCAACACTGGTAATACTGACCCTGAAGCATGCCAGCCTTGTAGCCAGAATATGGAATCTAGGTATGTTACTTTGAGGGACAGGGAGACCCATTCTGGGAACTTGAAGGGGTAGTTTTCTCAGGGAGGGAACTGACTAGTCATGAGGAAGACACAGGAAAATCAGGAACAAGGGTCAGGCAAAGACAATGGCTTCAGAGCTGTGCTTTGGCCCTTAAGAAGAAAGGTACCTGTGGGAAGTAGAGGTTTTTGGGAAAGCAGGTCATTTGCTTAGTGAGACTAGTTTTGTTTATAGAAAAACCAAATAAAAATGCACCTCCTCTGTCACACTAGCCACAGTTAAAATATTCAATAGTCACATGTAGCCATAGACTACAGCATTGGACAAAGCAGAATAAAACAATTTATCATCACAGAAAGTTCTTTCAAGCTAGACAATACTAATACCTGGAACACAGTATTGCTCAATAATTATTAGTTGAGTAAACGGATTAAGTAAAGATTATTTGCCTTGCCTACCCTGCATTTTTGTGAAAGTCAAAAGTTCTTAAATAGTAGCACCTGGGCATGTTGAAGAGTTTTCATTTCCAGTATGACTTCCAAACAAACACTTCAGTAGGACCTTTTGTTCTGTGGATTTATAATGAATATTTACTGTGAATGTTTGACTACTAGAAACAGGGCGAGTGTAACATAACTGTATGGCCTTGTTTGTTCTTGGTTTTTCAAATAGGCTCCCTCCACATTTTTGACTTTCAAAACCCCTTAAGACTACTCCTACGACCATTTTGCAAAATGAGACTGGACTAAGGAGTCAAAGTGAAGTACTGTGAAGTGTGTTGGTGTTTGTGTGGGTTTGTGTGGATTTGTTTTTGGGGGGTTGGTGGTTGGTTTTGAGCAGAGCTGGCAATCTAAGGATTTACAATAGTATAAACGTACAGTAACATATTATTTATAATATATAATAAGCGTTTATATTAAATATAAAATTACCATTTATATTGCCATTGTTTCTCAAGCAACTTGAGTAATTGACAAAAGGTTATTTTCAATAACAGAAGTAAAAGTGACTACACTGTTTCTTTGATATTTATCTTTAATTTGCTGATGAAGTTTTTGATTTTTAAAATTTATTGTTAATTGATCTACCCATTACTCTTTTATAAACAGTTACATTATTTGGACCAGTGTCTTACATTTGATGCCAAGTAATGTTTATTTGTGTTATATCAAAAGTCCTATATCAATCTTGGAAGGCAAATACAAGTCTTCCAATTTTTATGGACAAACTTCTAAGAAGAATATTTTGTGTAAGTGGCTTGCTTCACATTACATGTATATAAGGAGTACACAGTACATACCATGATTCTGACTCTCCTTTACACTTTGCTGCCTAATTTACTTGAAAGGGAGATGAAGTCACTGATGACATACTGCACATACAGACATTGATATGCACCTATTGCAATTTCATCTAATATCTTTGTAAGTGGGATGTCTTATTTTACATTTCTTTTATCTTTGTTTAATTTAGATGTAATCAAGAATGGAAAAAAAAGGGGTTTGAAATCAGCTGTGAGTTCTTATCTCTCTTCCACTACTTACTAGATGAGTACAACTGTGCAAATTACTTAACATTTTCATTAAAAAAACAATGAAGCAAATAAGCAAGTAAGGTATATTATCTTACAGGTATATTGTGATGATTATATCTGGAAGTCTAGGAGCAGTAGCTCTTTATAGATAGCCATTCTCCATTAGAACAAAAATGTGAATGAAACATCTAAGGTATTGTTTAGGTAGTTCACATGCTTTCATAAGCTTTTATGGAGCAAATGTATAGGGTAAGTTAAAACCTATTGAATTCAGAGCCTCCCTTATGGTGTAGGGGTCAAAGTCTCAGTGTTATCAAGCTATCACCAGCCACTGCAGCATGAGTCTGATCCTCTGCCAGGGAGCTACCCACATGGAGCAGCAGATCTCCTCTGTCTCACCCCCTGCTCCCTTCAGCAGTGTTTTTGAGTAGACCCTCCTGTTCTGTTCTCCACTCTGTTTCTGGTGAATCCTCTCACTACCCACCCCACACCTCTGGCCTATCTGTATGCATAAATAAATGAAAACAAATATATATACATATATATTAAAAAACCCTATTGAAATCAATAAGTATTATTAAGCACCTGACATGTACTGTGAAGGCTCCTTAGCAAGCAGTCCCTGTGTTCTTGTCCTCTGAGGTTTTAAGTATAATCCATCCATTAGAGAATAAGTACTATTTATTGAAAATGTAAGTTAAGCAGTCTGTCAGGAATGACATAAAAAAAAATAAGATATGGTAAGATGTGGTCTCTCCCTTTGAGGTATTTACTTTTTAGAGAAGGAAACAAGGTATTTACCATTATCATTCTCATTTAATAAAAAAAAAAGGTATTAAATAAGCTATCAAATTTCACAAAGATTTCTATCTGGATAAATGTGGGTTCTGTCCTATATCTGTCAAACTCAGTGGTTCTTTCTGCTGCATAGGAGAAAATCTGATATGATGCTAAAACAACTATTCCACCATGAATACTCTGCTGCAACCAACACACTTATTCAGTTCCAGATATGGCACTTGACCCTTTCAATCCTTTCTCTCCTTGAGTCCAGTAAACATGTAAAATGATACTCATAATGGTCCCCTTCTAAGGATAGGTACCAGACCTAGGTCAAAATTATAAAAGTCAGAATTTAAACCCATGTCTATATCCAAACGTTGCCTCTTTACCATTGCTACAAGCAAAACTGGTCTCCTCTTTGACCACCGCTCACATATGAAGAAAAAACTACCTCACATTCTGTAATTTAGTGTGATTAATGACTTCTCTCATGTTTCAGAGTATCATTCCTTCCAGTAACTAATGAAAGTTTTTTTTTTCTTTTTTAGCTACTATGTAAGGAACTGAAATTTTGTAGCTGGTCATTTAAAAAAATATATGATCAAAATTCAGATGCCAGTAGAGAAATATTCATTTCCTATATATGATTAAACAATGTGTCTATATTCTTCTTTATTCCATGGAAATGTGAATGTTGAACAAAGATTTGTTAAGTATAGGACATATGTTAAAAAGTTTCATCTGGGCCCTCCCTGGTGGCCCAGTGAGTTAAAGCACAGCACTAAGAAGCTAAAGCCACTTCTGCACGAGTTAGATCCCGGCCTGGCCCTGAGGGATCCCACATGGCGAGGCAGACCTCTCTTGACCCGCCCACTGCTCCCCTCAGCAGTGTGCTTCAACAATCTGCCTGTTCTGCTCCCCACTCTGTCTCTGGTGAATTCTCTTACCGCCCCTGCACCTCTGGCCAGTACCCAAGTTCTGTATGCATAAAAAAATAAATCTTAAAAAAAAAAGTTTCATGTATTGTTTTCTGTTAAAAATCAACTACTTGGTAAAAATTCCAACAATAATGAACATGAGAATAAGCTGAAACTGTCCTAACATATACAAGTAACTGAATTCATAGTTGAAGAATCAGTAATGCTTTCCCCCCTTCTAGCAGATGAAACTGAAAACTTACTGAAGGATCTCCAGATTGGTAAATAGGTCCATTACTTTTTCTCTGCAATGAACACTGTTTATCCTACTCAGTAATGTGAGGTAAATACTAACACTGGCTTCGCTTGCTTTAAAAAAAAAAAAAAATACAGCTCCTCAGTTTGCTAACCAGTTTTCAAGAGCTTAATAATCACAAGTGGCTCATGCATACCACACGGAACAAGGGAGGTATAGAACATTTCCATCCTGCAGGAAGTTCTATTGGCACTATTAAAATAGAGTACAATTTCTTAATCTCAACATTTCAAATAATCTTTCTGTATTATAGATTTTTGTAATACCAGCTTAATAACCTGAGGTGAAATAGGTGATACAGCTTAATTAACACTATACATAATTATTAAAAAATATATAAAAAGTAAATGGCAAATTCTAATACAATAATATGGATTTCAATAGTAAATACAGGACTAAGCCTCCACTAGGACACATTAGTGCCTCGCTCGATACTCACACCTTTATGCAGAATCAGCACGAACGCAACAAACAATGTAAATAAATACAAACTCACATAAATTTGCTGTATTGGACACAAAGTTGTTTGGTCACCCTTGACAGAATTATATGAGATTACCAACAATCAAAATTTCAGAACTATAAAGGGCGAGTTTCTCTTATTACAAATAGTTATTCCTGGGAATTTCTGTGACTTACATCAAAAGAAAAAAACACTAGGTTTACGTTTAAATTGAAGTACGTTTTAGGTTCTTTTCCCACCCCCACCCCTCCCCTCACTTACCTCGTGTCTGGCAGGATACATTTAGCTCTATTTTTCAAAAGTTTACTTTAAGACATTTTCAGGACAGGCCTATAATAAATAGTACTTGCTTTTGCTCACTGATAGATGTTTGAGGAAGGGTTTCAGTTTTACGACTAAAGACGGAAAGTGAAGCTAGCCGCCAACGCGGTTGCCGTCATTTGTCGTAAAGCCGCCTGGTGGCAGAGCGCAGGCGGTACTGTGAGCTGCAACATAGAAGGGCTTTCTTTATACAATGTGTTTATCATACCATTTCTGCTAGTGCTACTTTAGGTTTATGTTATTTGGTATGATTGGTAGGTTATGGCGGGGGGGGGGCGTCTGGTTATGCAAACATTTTTCTATATAAATTCATGGTAATTACTCTGTCTCCTGACTTTTCTTACAAAAGGTTTCAGAGAAAACCTCTACTTTTAGGTTATGGGGTGAGGGAGAACTTGTATTTGAAGTTGTGAAGAGTACAGAGATAATTCTTATCTGGTCAAATTGTCCCCTGTAATGAAATTACAGGAACACTGACATCTCTGGATGGGTTTAAGATGTTTTTAGTGGATCTCCTTTTCTGTTTTCTGGATGAGCCAATGTGCTCATATCCGGAATTTCTGTGGTTATTTCTCCCTCATGGAGACCCACTGTTCTAGAGTGTGTGTGTTTGTGTAAGTGTGTTTTGAACTTTGCGTCCATAAGTGTTTAGGAAACTGCTGGGTTCCAGCGAAAGGTGTAACAGCTCTGGAGTAGATCAACTATGAAAATTGTGGTTATAACTACAATGAGAAAGGCTGATGTAACTACAAGTTAATTTACTTCTCCTTACAAGAGATTTTTAAATTCTAACCTTTCCTTAGATCATAGGAAGAAGCTAGGATTTGTCATACATTGAAAATACAGCAAAATATTAAAGGCAATTTTTGTGACAAAAGAATAGCAAATGGAGGCTGAGTTTATGTTAATTAAGACTGATGTGGATCACATAAATGTCTCATACATTTGGTCTTTGGAAAGGAGCAAATGAATATTTAAGATCAAGAAACTTAATATTTAAATTTTTCTGTGAGATTTTCCTTCATAGGTACAAAAAGCAACATGGTGTTTATTCTTTTTTTTTTTTTTCACTCATTCAACAAATGTGGAAGTACTTATTAAGTAGTAGGCACTGCCGATGACTAAAACATAAATACAAATGAGGTATGGATCTTGCTCTCAAGGAGTTTTTATAGTTTAGTGAAGAAGATAGATGCAAACTGTTATCAAAAAGCATGCAAGAACATAAACAAAGTTTATGAGGTGTAAGGAAACAAAGGGAAGATTCATCCAATGAGAATATATGAATATATGTGCATGTGTATGGATAGCAAGGTTGCATAAGATACACATGCCCTTTTGAAGGTGGTGATAGTTACGCTGAGTTTTAAAGGGTGGGTAGAAATAACCATGGAAATGCATAGGGATGGCTGTTCCAGTGAGGGGGTGCAGACTGAGCAAAAGCAAAGAGGCAAACCAAAACATGATTAGTAAGGGAAACTGAAAGAATTGTGATGTCAATGAAAGAACTGTGATGTCAATGAAACAAACTTTGAGAGAGAAGATTGCAGTGTGAGTCTAGGCTGACATTAAGAATGTTTGGAATTTCCGAGGGCAATAAGAAAGTCCAAATATTTTTGAGTGTAGAATCACTTGGGGAGATCTAAAATTTGCCTGTGATGTGAGAGCAAAATGTAACTTGAAAGGGGGGCAAAGTTAGAGTGAAGTTAAAGCATTTTCATTTACTACGAAGTAAACATGGACATGGATTTTGGGCTAGTTGTTTAAATAAAAGTTTATCCACTATTATAACAGCTGCTTGATTTCTTGAACATAAACTAAAGGAAAATTTAGCTCACAAAAATGTTCCATGGTCCATAAATTTCTATCTTTCTGATTCCCACCAACAACTTTTTAGATCAGATGCTTAAGAAAATTTTTAGTATATACGTAAAAAAGACTTTAGTATAAATACCATTCTTTAAAAAAAATAATCCAGGCCCTCCCTGGTGGTGCAGCGGGTTAAAGCGCAGCACCTTATAAGAATCGAAAGTACTTCCGCATGAGTTCGATCCCTGCCTGCCCCTGAGGTGATCACATAGCGTGGCAGATCTCTCCTGACCCGCCCGCTGCTCTCCTCAGTAGTGTACTTCGTTGATCTGCCTGTTCTGACCCCCTACTCTGTCTCTGGTGAATCCTCTCACTGCCCCTGCACCTCTGGCCTGTACCCCAGTTCTGTATGAATAAATAAATTTTTAAAAAAGTTATTTAAAAAAAATAATAATCCAAATGCTGTTCTAGTTTAAAAACAATTTAAACAAATGACTTTATTTTTTCCAAAATCGTACTTAATCTTCTTAAAATCAACGTGTTGATATATTTATGAGAATGTTAATTATATTTCTAAGTTATTAAATTTTAAACAACGTATCCCTATTTTAATATTAGCATTAATTGTTGAAAAATGTCAATTTAACATTTGGTAAGGATTAAAAAAAAGTTAAAATTATGTAATCACTCCCTAATTTTCAATGTTGGGTGCATTAATGTTAATGAAGTCTCTCTGAGAGCAAGTTGAAACTATAAAAGTCCTACCAATTTATTTGATTATCCCCACTCCTGATAGAGCTACACTGAATCTCAGTTCCACTATTGAGCTATCTTACAATAGTAGTATTTAATTTCCTTTCTTATAAAATATATCTCTGTATATGCATATAATTATAAATATATACTTATATAAAAGTATAAATGATACATTATCATTTAATCCTGACCTCACAGGAGCCTGGGCTTGAAGGTGACAGTTTGGCTTGGTATCTGGGACCATGCCTTTCAGCTTGGATTGGGGCCACAGGTGCAGGGGACTCTTGGGAACCAAGTTTCAAGATTATACTCATTCTTCTCCAACTTGTTTTTCCTGTAGTCCTAATCATCTGAAGGATTCAAAGTACCTCTGTACTATGTCATGACTCCAGTTAACATCAAAATAAAAGAGGAGGGAAGGGAATTTACTTTGGTGTGTTTGATCAAGGTTAAGACAGGAAACAAATCAGCATTCCAATTTTCGTGCTCTAAACACTTGCTTTTTTGCTACCCTTCCAGAGTCAGAGTTTCTACAAATAGTGATATTACTATGCTCCAGGATGGCTACAGTAGCCTGTGCAACTGTACCCAAGATAACTTTGGTCATTAGTGGTTGCTTTGACAGTGAAAGCTGTGTCATGGTAGGATGTGAGATAATTTGAATACTGGATCATTTGAGTTTTATTTATTTCCGAAGCACTATACAATATAGAAACAATTCCAAGTGGTGCTTGATCCTATGGATAGTCCAAAAAAAAAAGACAGAAATATTAATTTCAACCTCTTCTCTGGTAGCAGCCTGTAGTCCATACCCCAGAACTACTTTTGGCAATCAAAGGTAAAAGAGGGTAGAGTTTTAACAACATTATTATCAGAGAGAATAAAGCGATGTCGAATAAAAAAGCAAATAACAAACAAGGAGAATCCTAGATTCTGATCTAATCCTGGGACTGTAAGTAAATCAGTGGTGTTGGGGAAAGTCATTACATTTTCTTTCAAGTTTGAAATATCAACTATATGTGATTGAATTAAAAATCTGGAGCCAAACTGCCTTGGTACAAATTCTGTTTTTGTTTCAGTTTTCTTATTTGTACTTATTTAATTTTACTGCATTTTCTCATAAACTTATAATATTTAGGCAAATAGTTAATGCATGGAAAATGCCTGAAAGAGTGCCTAGCATATAGAAAGTGACTGAGTGAGATGACTCCTACATTATGCTGCCTTAATGAATACTGTATATTTACTTTACAATTTTTCTTTTTCTGTAATTTTATATCTTATTTGAAAAGTATATTTTAATGAGTATAATTTAAAAAAGTGACTTTTATCTAAGTAAAAAAAAATCCAAGTAAATGCATCAAGCAACCCTGATCAGTCCAGTTTCAAGCTATTTTTATTTACTCAAGCACAATGCTAATTTGAAAGAAAATGATATACAATATTTTTATGCATAAAATAGATACCTAGGATTAAGTTATAGAATAAGATTTTGTTAATCTCCATTTTAATAAGATGTAGCACAGGAAAGAATAACTTTTTTTTTTAAGATTTATTTATTTATGTTTGCAGAACTGGAGTACAGGCCAGAGGTGTGGTGGGTGAATGGATTCACCAGAGACAGAGTGGGGAGCAGAACAGGCAGATGTACTGAAATACATTGCTGAGGGGAGCAGCGGGTGGCTCAGGAGAGGTCTGCCATGCCATGTGGGTCAGCTCCCTGGTGGGGGATCGAACTCATGCTGCAGTGGCTTCGGACAGCTTCATAATGGGGTGCTTTGACCCACTAAGCCACCAAAGAGCCCTGAAAAAATGACTTTTAAAGTAAGAGTAGTAATCAATTCTATAATTTTAAATAGAAATGTATTTGTAATTATTTTATGCTGTTTTTTCAGAAAATTACAGTCACTCTTACACATAATTGCTTTGATGTTATGTAAGCTTTTAATAGCTAATTTAATCTCTGAGATGTCATTTGGTTGGGAGTCTTAAGTTGATTAGAGATAAGTTTCCTCTTTGTGAAATCAGAAATGGTAGTAATTGCTGATATGAAATGGAAATATTAAAGTTCATAAAGCTTGACAATCTCTGAGAAGTAACATATATACATATGATTATCATAGTAAATCTTATATAATAGTCCCCAGATTGAAAAGTTTGGTTTGACACTTAGCAATTAAGTCTCCTTGCGTGATACTGCCTTGAGTCGTCAAAGTCAAATACAAATCAGTGTATAGGACTTTTAAATGTTGAAAAATAATTGAAGCAGATAGTTACCTAAAATATACTTTTATAACAGGAGTAAAAAGTTTAATAAAGCCACATTCACTTTCTACTTGATTGTAAATATAGAGAGATTTTACTTATAATCTGTCTGTCTCTAAGAGAAAGTCTGATTATCTAACTATGTACTTTTTTTTTTAAGGGACTAATTTACTCAACTCTGTACTTTCTTTAAAATACTGAGTCCTGGGGTCCTCCCTGGTGGTGCAGCGGGTTAAAGCACAGCACTAAGAAGCTTAAGCCATTTCTGCATGAGTTCGATCCCGCCTGCCCTGGAGGAGATCCACATGGCACAACAGACCTCTCACCCTCTGCCTCTGGCCGGTACCCCAGTTCTGTATGAATAAATAAATAAATCTTAAAAAAAAAATTGCTGAGTCCTCCCTGGTGGTGCAAAAGGTAGCACTATGAAGCTATCCGCAGCCACTGTGGCACAAGTTCCATCCCCAGTCAGGGAGGTGAATCACATAGTACAGCAGACCTCTCCTGTCTTGCAAGCTGCTCCCCTCAGTGGTGTGTTTCAGTCAATCTGCTTGTTCAGTTCCCCATTCTGTCTCTGGTGAATCCTCTCACCTCCTTTACCTCTGGCCTGTATCCTAGTTCTTGTATGCATAAGTAAGTACATTTTAAAAAATGCTGCAGAATTGTGATCTCTGTAATTTAAAACTATGTAATACAACAGGCTGAGATTGGGGAGAATTTGATTATAGATCTGTTTTTCTTGGTTTTATCACTAGAAACATATCATACTAAAATGTGCTCAGGATTTTTTAAACAACCCATGAAAGGTGACAGGGATGTTAATCTCCACTTCAGCTCTGGCAACTTCACTCAAATCCTTGGCATTAAGAATTAGAAGATAAGCAGGCTTTTGTCCTGCTCCAGGGCTTACCACCACACTCAGAACCACACCTGTTAATCAGAAGGAAATTAGGGAACATTGAGAAGAGTGTCAAAGACTAAACATTAAATGTCATTGAAGTAAAATAGGCATAACAAAAACCAAAGTAAACCAAATTAAACCATATAAATTGATGGTTGTTTTGACTCTTCCACTACCTGGTTGGGTAGCCATCCTATAAGGTTCTTTTAAACTCTTTGTGTCCCTAAGACTGAATTCTTGTCCACTGTTATATTCCAATAGTCTACTACAGTGACTAGAACATAGCAGGTGTTCATTAAATTTGACGGAATGAATAGATGTGTTTTTATTAGTAACATAAGATTTAACACCTGTTCTGTCTACTGTAAAAAAATTGAAAACAATAATGTATTATTTCTAAATAGCAGATTGCTTCCTTCAAATAAAATAAGAAAAGCTTTTTGCAGTTTTGACTTTAAGGGATGTTTATGTAAAATTATTTAATATGAAATGACTTTACAATGCCTTATTTTATTCATTTCTCCGTGGCTATTATATTTTAATCCCAGAGAGTGGAGTCTACTTCCCTACCCCATTTTATCAGTAGTTAACTAAGACTAATGTGTTATAATTGAGTTGCTGTACTATAGGAAGTAGGTCTGGATCTCTTTCCAACCATAGCTAACTAAAAGTAAACACCAAACACAGAGTTATAAAGCTGTATTCTCATTTTCTTTCACCTGTTAGAATACTCAATTTTCTACCTTAGAACTCCAAGTTTTTTCAGAAATGAATATAAGTCGGGAAAGGCAAAAACCTATACTCCATGTTGCTATTTCTTTCTCCTCTCTGTCATCTAGAGCAGGCAGTGATATCCTGTTATGACAGCAGATGGTACATTACCATTTTTTCCAGAGACCTGACCACAAGATGAAATACATTTGCAACAGGTTTAAATTCCTTAGTGTTATCGCATTCCATGGTATTAAGGATCATTTCTGAATAATCAGTGTGACTCATTTCTTAGTGAATTAACATATAGAATTCCAATAAAAAGACAGTATTCAGATTCAACCATTGTTTTCATTACCATCATCTTCTTCCAGGGCATCTGGGTGAGAAACGAAGATGGGTTCTGATGGGTATGAATCAGGCTCTTGCCATATCCAAATTTCTTTAGTTTTGACATTCAGTTTACAGAGCTGCTTGTAAGAAAAAAAAGTAAATTGCTTAACCAGTATTCTTTACTTGACTGGTATATGACTCAAAGTACTGTTCTAATATTAGTAAGATGGATTAATTACCCTGTCTGGAACAAAATGATTCAAGCCAAGTCCATATGCATATGTGTAAGGTTTCCCACCATACTTCTGGTAATTGATTTGAGGAAACTCAAATGCTACAAAACAGAGTACATGCTTAGGCAAGCTCAGTTAATCTCTTTGAATGCAGTATTTTGTTCTCTTTCATGTGGTATCTTTCTCTAAATCACCTCACCTTGGCGAGGTCCTGAAAAGAGAACCTCAGGTTCCAGCCAGATGGTCTCATCACTGCACAGAACTGCAGTGGCAGTGGTATTGGGGAGAGTGACTAAATTCTTGCCTTTGTCAGCCTAAAAAGAAGATGACAGAAACCTCCATGAGCAGGAAAAAACATCAAACAACCAAAAATGAAGTCTTTCTGAGTTTTGTCTCCTGAGACCTAATTTTTTAAATCAACATATGAGTAACAGTGCTGGGAAATCTCTAGGTGGGGACCTAGAAGTATGATTAAGAAAGCTGTCTGTGTCTTGTCAGTCACTGACTGTGTATCACTAGGGAAGTCACATAACTTCTTAGGCCTCAGTTTTCTCATCTGTAAAAGAAATCATTCCTCAAATAAAATTTATGGCTCTCAAGAAGGGTATCTGATAAAAATTATTTTTTTTACAGAACAATTAAACCAAGGGATCTGTTTGCAATATTCCTCTTTTATAATTAGGGTATATTTTGATGTTCATTGAAAAATAACATAGGACCTCCCTGCTGGCTCAAGGGGATAAAGCATAGCACTATGAAGCTATCACAGTCACTGCAGCATGAGCTTGATCCCCGGCCAGGTAGGTGACCCACATGGCGTGGCCCACATGACCTCTCCAACCCACCTGCTGCTCCCCTCAGCAGTGTTCTTCGATTGACCTGCATGCTCCCCAACTCTGTCTCTGGTGAATTCTCTCACCCCCCCCACCCGCCAACACCTCTGTCTTATACCCCAGCTCTGAATAAATAAATAAATAAATCTTTAAAAATAAAAAAAATAAATAAAAAGAAAAATAACATAGGTTTTCAAAAGGAAAAAATTATATGGAAAGATGACTAGACCAAATGTTCTTTAAGGTCTCTTGTTCTTCATTGTCTCTCAACACACACACATAATTTTTGTGGAATTTTTATGAATGGAATAGATACAATGAGCTCTTTCTAAGAATATATTTATATATTAATAAGTTCATCAAATACTTGAGTAGAGGTACATGGTATATTTCAGAGAATAAAGTTCCTGTTTTTGAGCACCTCAGATTTTAGTCTGGGACATAAACAATAAATATAATTAATAGATGAAGTATGCAGTACAGCAGAAATGTGAGGAGGCAATATAGAGCAGAGTAAGGGAGATCAGAAGGGTGAAGGGTACATGGGGTGAAATGTCAACAGATGGTCAGGGTGGGTGATATCTGAGATAACAAAGGAGAAGAGTATTCGATAGCAAGAACAAATAATATGAAGATCCGAGTTAAGCTAGGAGGACACCAAATGTACTTGAGAAGAGCTAAAGATCCCAGTGTTATTGTCACTGTGTGAGCATGGTGGAGAACAGAAAAGAGGTAGAGGGAAAATGGATTATGTAGAACCTTGTAAGCCATTGTAAAGACTTAGTCTTTTCCTGTGAGTGGAATATGGAGGGATGGGAAGCCATTAGAGGGTTAAACAGAGGAGTGACAAACTGATTTATTTTTAAAAAGATCACTTTGGCTCTCTGTTGGGATTGTTCTCGGCAGTAAGGGAAATACAAGTGCAGGAAGGCCAGCCTGTCTTATAGTAGTATAGTCAGGAGAGAAAAATGGTTTAGACTCAGCTAGTAGTTGCATTAGAGTCAGAGAAGTGAATGTTGAAGTCAAGAGGATTTCCTAAGAGATAGGATAAAGGATGGGAAAGGATCATGAATTAAGAGAGGGATTAGGGTATGACATCAAGTTTTTTGGACTGAACAAGTCAAGGTAGGTATCACAATAGAGATGGAGACTACTAAAAATAGTGTAAATTTTCTGGTAGGGGAGTTTAAAATTTTAGGTGTGTCTTGCTAAACTTGATATGTTTATTGGACATCCAAATGGATACATGGATTTGGCAATCATATATATGGACCTTGAATTAAAAGGAAATTTGAAAATACAAATGTAGAAATGAAAAAATGCACAAAATGAAGAATGATGTAAATATATAGATTTTCTTTAAATAAAAAATACAAATGTAGGTTGATTTAAAGCATGAAATTTTACAAAAGAGTAAATATACAAATAGAAGACAGAATGTAGGGCTGAGTTCTGGTGCCCTCAACATTAAGAGATCTGCTAGGAACAAAATGAAAGTAGTGCAGGTGGGAGTAAAAGGAGTCAAAGAAGGATTTGTAGGAGGGTAAAATAATGGCAAGATGTGAGCGGTCCAATGAAAAGGGGAAGAGAGTGATGATACAGGAGAAGAGGGGGAGGAATTGCTTGATTGATGTCATTGAGTGTGTGAAGAAAGATGGAAGTGACTAGTTCTGTACAGGACGATGTTTAATTCAGTATGAGTACAGATGCTAGTGGGTGGGTAAATGTGGTAGAAAGAAGCTATGTTCTTTTCTGACTCCTTTCATTTGTTTCAGTGAAACAGGAAGCAAAGCCAACAGCTGAGTATGAGTGTGAAGGTGGGAGGTGTTAGAAATTTTAAAAGAAGAAGGTGTGAAATATTTAACTCGGAAAGTGGGAGAGTAAATGAAGTTGGGAAATGTAGCCCTAAGGTTTGCGGCCATGAATTTAAAAATGGGCCAATTAACATGACTGAGTGCTTTCAGCACTTAATTTCAGCCTCAGAGGTAGAAGTATGGAGTGGGTAGCGAGCTGAATTTAACTAGGACTGTGATTTTGACAAATGAGTTTGACAAAGTAAGAAGGAGAGGAGAGAAATGAGAATCTATACCTGAGGTGATTACAATTATTAACCATGGAACTTTAATTGAGAAAGGAGGGAAGATAAGTCTTCAAGGGGGTGAGGGAGGAATGGTGAAATGGTAGTAGATTTAATAGATTGGAGGTCCCTAGTGGGTATCATGGTAGGGGAAACAATCTTGAAAGTTAACAATCAGACTGAAACTAAAAAGGAAGAGGCACAGTTAGAGATAATGACAAGGTCAAGGATATGACCATTGGGAAAAATTAGCTCAGCTAATTGAAAACTAGACCAATGGGAGAGGTCGAGGTACTGAGAGGAGAGGCTTTTGGATGAATCACCTGTGATGTATGCATAAATAAATAATCTTAAAAAAATTAATAGTTAAATAAGGTAGAATATCAAAATAATTTTTTTTAAAGATTTATTTATTATTTGCATACAGAACTGGGGTACAGGCCAGAGGCTCATGGGCGGCGAGAGGCTTCACCAGAGACAGAGTGGGGAGCAGAACAGGCAGATCGACAAAGTACACTGCTGAGGGGAGCAGC
>NW_004567109.1:40273359-40335765 GCF_000260355.1 Condylura cristata
GGCCTCTATCAACTGATTTTAATTGTCTCTTATCCCAGTTCCCTAATTCCCTTCCCTGCACTTCATATATGTATATGTATATATACACATACATATGTTCCTTTCTACTTTTGTAGAAACTTTTACCTAATTGTAATGTCCCATTTAAATATGTTTCATTTCTCATTCTTTAAAATAACTTACTTAAGAGCAGTAGTGTCTGGTTCTAAATCAATTTTACTTTCTATTGCATCTGATCTAAGATGTGAGTACAATGTTTTATATTCCATGTAGCTGCCTCACCCACTTATGTGTAGATGTTTCATATAGACATGAAAGAAAGTATATGCTCATGCATCTATTATGAAATTTTATTTTTCTTGATTTTGATGGGTATTTCTATCACACTAAAACAAGTATTGATATTGGGCTGATATTTTAAAAAGAAAGTCACTGAATACAGGGGGGAAAAAGGTAGACATATAGTGATATCTAAAATTTTTAATGCTTTTGATGCTCTAGTGATATTTTAAGAAGATTTGTAGAAAACCGAAATAATAGGCTATTTCCTAACAAGGACACTTTTGATGCTTCTTTTCTGTAGAATTTCAAATTATGAATTAATTTATGTTTAGTATTGACAAAGGATCCTAGGAATCAGTAGTCTGTACTAATCATCAAAAAAAGTATCAAAGATTTGCAGATGAAAGAATAGATTTAGACTCAAAACCTGGTTTTCATTTTGGCTCTGCCACAGTTGGCTTTCGCTAGATCATGCCATTTTTCTAAGTTTGTTTTCTCATTTGTAAAATGAAAGGAGTTGAAGTAATTAATTTTTAAGCTTCTTCCACCTCTGAAATTTCAAGACTATGTGTATAAACATAATAAAGCATAAAATCCTGAGAGAGATGAAACATTCTGGTTACATCTGAAATCTCATAGAGGGCAATTACCTTGTCAATATTTAGAGGAAGTACATATCTTCTAACCTCAGGCTGCGGAGCATTTCTAGCATTTTTTTTCACCTCTTCCCAGTTTCCACGTAAATTGGCTAAATATAAATAATTATAGACAAATTCAAACCTGCAAAAATAAGAAGTCAAGGATGAGCACAGACAAATACAAATAATTTTAGAGAGATGATTCATGTTTTTTGAAAGCACACGTGCCTGCGTTTTCTTATTCTCCAGCCCAGAAACTGCTAATGGCCCAGGCATATTAGAACCATTTCCTCTGACTACATTGGGTAAAAGCAAAGAAATTTGCCTCATGGATATGATTAAGTAACAGCAAACTTTAATAATTCCTATTCTGTATCTTCATCTTTATCATTCTCATTCCATTTGTATTTTGGGGGGATACTTTTTTTTTATTTTAGTAATGTGGCTATTCTGAAGAAAGTATACCTTTCTCCCAACCCCAACTTAGATCTTGTCGAGTTTAAATGGAGATGAAGTTCACTTGAACAGGTCACAGAAACTATTTTTCAGTTTCTGGTTCATAGACCAAATTGCCTACTTGGTTTTCCCCTTAACCATGGTGTGGGTGTTAATATTGGTGGATGTTTCTGATTACATGAACTCACTACTGCCTTCTCAATTATATTTTGGGATTTAAGTGTACTTCCTGCTTTTTAAGATATAACTCTAATTTGCAAAGATGGAACCATCTTGGAAAAGGTCCTTAATTTTCAGGAGCTACTAAGAAGTAACATTTCAACCAACATCCTTCCTTACCCTTTCCAACAACAGAGATCCACAATCAGAAATTCATTGTCTTCATAGGTGTTGATGTGATGGAAGAGGTTAAAAGAAGAGGTCCTATATTTGTTATTAATATATTTTCTTCTATTTTTGTCAGCAATATGGAGCCAAACCTTGAAAAGTGAGGATAATATTTTGGTGCATTTAACAAAGGAAAAAGTGTACACTATGGGACATCTCCAGAAATATCAACCTGGAAAATACATGTAAGACTTACCCCCATGGTTTCATTGGACTCAAAGCAATCCATGTAATTGGCTCCCCAAAGACTCCACGAAGAGAGGAACTTTAAGAGGTTAATTTTGACTGGTGTCTCCACAAAAACAATATAGTTGGGAGTCAAACCAAAACTATTCAGAAACACAGATGGATTTGTGAATGAGAAAAGCTGATTTTTAAAACCACAAAGAAGTATATACACCTGAGATATGCTTAGTTACATGAATCAACAGATCCTATAGGAAATTAATTACATTTTAAGTATAGATTTCTGAAAGAAAATGTTATAATCAATATTGGTATCAAAGGTAGGTAAAGCATATTTTAAATTTAAGTTTTCCTGAAGATTTATAGTAGTCCTTCAAGTTACCTATGGACATAAGATGGCTTGAATCGGTCACTGCAGGGAAATTGTACGATGACCTCTGACTTGCTTATTGGATCTTCCTTGTCTGAAATAAAGTGATTTTAAAAGGCTTTGAAATAGTTTCTCTCTCTCTTTTGTTAAACACAAAACATTTAAAAGTTTATGCAAACAAAGAAATGCATGCCAGATCTTGATAGTTTTTAGTTTATTTTCATCTCCCAGTCATTTGAATTTCTGAACAAAATCTTATGTGACGTTGCAATCACCCATGAACATCTAAATAGCAGCAGGTTTGGAAAATTGCACTAACATAGCATTGTGGCAGGCAGAATAGTTGGATTAGTCTTATAACAAATGAAGGTGATTTCTAAGTCAGGGAAGTAAATAAAACTTTAGTGTGGTCAGAGTGGTGTTTACAATCTCTTAAACTGCCTATAAAATATAGTATAGATGGGGCTGTGTCAATAGCTCTGTACAATATTCTTATGTGCTTCAAAATTTATTTACTATTGAATCATAGACACACTTTAGTGTGTGTCAAAATCACATAAAAAGAGTCTTAAAATACCAATTGTGGGTCCTCCTCCATAATTATTCATGTACCCTGCCTTACATTGGGCTTAAAATTTTATTTCTAGCTGATTTGCAGGTAATGCTGCTAGTCCAGAGACTAAGCTTCAACAAGCTTCAATAACTATTCTAAGCAATACTAAACAAAAGTCTAGGCATACTCAAGTAAGTCTATCAAGAATTTCTGGCAATAAATGGGAAATTCTAAGAAGTATTATATTTGCTGGCAGTTCAGAAATTAAACACACCCCAAATGGTCAGTACACTTATAAATATGTGTATGCTATTATTGTAAACATGTTTATTTAAGAATTTAGGGCCCTCCCTGGTGGTGCAGTGGGTTAAAGCACAGCACTAAGAAGCTATAGCCACTTTAGCATGAGTTTGATCCCTGCCCTGATGCACATGGTGCAGCAGACCTTTCCTGACCCACCCGCTGCTCCCTTCAGCAGTACACTCTGTCAATCAGCCTGTTCTTCTCCCCACTCTGTCTGGTGAATCCTCTCATTGCCCCTGCACCTCTGTCCTGTACCCTAGTTTTGTATCATAATTAAATCTTTAAAAAAGTTTAATTTTGCCTGCTACTTGAATAAATTCTTATAAATGTTTGCTGAAGTTGAACCTAAATCTTCTATTCTCAAATCCAGATATATACTATGTATGTGAAACATCATGGAATAGAATTTGACCACCTTCTTTCTGTATTTTCAAGTTGTTATTTCCTGCTGTGGTGCCTTTAAACATTTATTCCTCAGTAAAGTAGGGGTAAGGGCAATTATCCTAAAATATAACAGTAATTTAACTGTATCTCATGTGCTACCTCATGGCATCCTGAATTTTTAATAATTTTCTACAATATAGAATCTCATTTTAAGGGGAGTTAAATTGGCAAACTGACCTGTTTGTAATGGAGGAATTTTTACAATATTGTAGGCAATTGAAAATTTTTTCCCAAAGCAATTACCAATGTTGTAAACAGTTCCATCACTTTCAATGTGGGGATGAGCAGTAACTCCATTGACTGAGATGTAGTTGCAAAGATCTACCTAAAGAGGGAGAGAAAATGTCATCCGTGACAAGAGAAAGATTAATTTACACCTTTGGTACCTAGGTCTGACTTCATAGCTACTGTTTGCATCTCCACCCCAAGTCCACTTTCTCTTTCTTTCCATCTTCCTAAGCCGTATACTATTTTAGTTCTACCTGAACTCTCTTCAGTCTTCAGTGCAAAGCTCTCCTCTGACCCCTATACTAGCTAGCCTTTTGCTTCTGGAAGATTAGTTCTCCCTCACTGTGCTCTTCAACTGAGGTATACCGAATACTGCTGTGATTAGTTATTAGTTACTAGCTCTCCTTTTGTACATATAAGCTGCCTTTTAAACAATTATAATCTTGAATTCTGGAATTTTTTTATAGGCCCTTATTACATTAGACTGAATTGTATAAAATTGCGATCTAGTTTTAGTTCTAATAAAAATGTCCACAAAGGGCAGACTTGTGTAACATAACTTACCATGAATGGTAGGGTTAACAGTGTTGCTATAATATTTTAGTACCACTTATGTGCCAGGTCCATAAGCCATGAAAGGCAGGGACCATATTACTTACTCATTGGTATATCCATTGCATAATATATATTCCGGTACATAGAAGTGAAACAATAAATATTTGTGTCACAAATGAATATGTTAGTCTTTTTAAATGGCTTTCTACAATCCATAGTATGCTTAAAATTTCATGAAGAATCAAGGTTTGCCCTCTGTCACAAGATAGTAACTGATGACAGAACAAGGATCTGAAACTTATTTGGCTCTCATGTTCTTTCCACCAAATTGCACAGTTGATTTAATTCCAAGTTGCAATTCTAAATTCCTGAGCAGGGTTGCCTGAGGTATGCGTCCTACCTGCTTAATTGTCTCCAAGGTTTCAGGATTAATCTTTGTAATGAAGTTGGTCTCTGTGCACGCATAGTAATCTTCCCCCACTGGGTAGATATTAACAAGGGCATTGTCAGTAACCTCCACTCCTCGAAAGTAAGAAAAAAACCTGCAGAAACAAATGGATTTTTCAGTCCAATAACTTTTCAAGCCATGAGAGAAAAGGACTAATGTAGAGTGTCTTATAACAGGTAGTGTGGTTTCAGTAACCTGGAAAATATATTCTTGCAGGGATCTGGGAATGCACAGGTACCAAATTCCGTTATGACAATCCTTTTCTCAGTCATTGCCCGTACATAAGCATCAGTTCGGATGAACCTAAAGGACATTGAGATTGGGAAAAAGGTCATAGACAGCATAATCCACATGGCGCTTAGATTGGTCATTCCATTCCTTATTATAAATCTATCACATGAACAATGAAGAATTGTCTGGTTACTTCCTCAGGTGATCAAGGGCGATATAATGTACCATAAATTTCAATTCATGTCTTCTGAACTTCACAGTGACAGAGGAGGAAATTAAGACTCTGAGAAATTAAGTGATTAGCATATGTGACCCAGCTGGTTTAGAATTTATGTTGCCAAAGCTGGAAAACATATCTTTTCTATATTATAACACACAGCCACCATAAGACTTCTGACCTCGTGAACTTAAAACCCATCTATTCTTCTTAGGGAAATATAAGCAATGATGTTGCTTATATTTCTTTGAATCTCTCTAGTGTCCTTGAATTTTTTCTCAAAATTTAATATGCTGTCTTTTTCTAAAGTAGTTGACAAAAATAAAAACACTTTCTCCTAAAAAAATTAATTTCATGGCTTTTAAAAGTAAGTATTCTGGAATCCAGATGTTGCCCAGAATTTCTTCTGTGGAGAGCTAATTAAAATCTGATTTTTTACTTTCATAAAGATGAATATGTACAAAGGAGGTTAGAAGGCATATGAAAGTTTTGTTTGACCTTCAAAATCAGCTTTCATAGCTAATTTTCTGCTTGACATCATCTACTTCTCTTCTATTGCAGTCTAACTTGTCCTGACTACTCCAAGCATCCATTTACTCCTCCTTCTAATGTCTATTTCCAGTGTATAAATTTATGGTCATCAGCCAAGCTACTAACAGGTATGAATATTAAAGCACAAGATAGTTTACTTATTGTGGTGTTAATGTGATCTTTGACTGCTTAGTTCTTCAAAATTTTTGCTATATTCTCCTATTTTTTTTAAAGATTTTTTATTTGTTCATACAGAACTTGGGTACAGGCCAGAGGCTCAGGGGCAGCGAGAGGCTTCACCAGAGACAGAGTGAGGAGCAGAACAGGCAGATCGACGAAGTACACTGCTGAGGGGAGCAGCGGGCGGGTCAGGAGAGGTCTGCCACACCATGTGGTCACCTCCGGGGCAGGCGGGAATTGAACTCATGCGCAAGTGGCTTTAGCTTCTCAGTGCTGTGCTTTAACCTGCTGCGCCACCAGGGAGGGCCAATATATTCTCCTATTTTTAAGAAAACTCTCTTCCTTGTATCAGTATTATCAATACATATTTGTTCCTTTCTTCCTTTGAGACATATCTTCTTCCATCCCAGTGGTGTTTCTGATCATCAGAAAGAAAAGGAGTCAAGAGAGCCAGTGGTATAACAGCTATAACAATAGGTATGATTATTGCTGAATGCTTCCTGTAAGTGAGGTATTGTGTTTTCATTTAATCCTTATAATGAAGTAGATTTTATTATTTCTCCCATTTTATAAATAACAAAGCAAAGAATTAGAGATTAACTGACACATGGTATCTTGAAGCCAAACATATCAGACCCCCCAAGTCTAGTTCTTAGCCCTATAGTTCCCCTGTGTCCATGCATTCACACTGTCAGATGGATTATGAAAAGAAATGATATATAAGTTCCCTCTTGGCTTCAGGAGGTTGAAAATCACAACAGAGAAGAGCTGAGCAAGGCTTCATCTTTGGGGATGGGGATAGTGGAATCAAGTCCTCTTTTACCTTCTATGGTATGTGACGTGTCCTTCTTTAAAGTCAAACTTGTGCAAGAGGGCTTGCCCATCAAACAGGTGGTAAAATGGCTCAGATCCAATTTCAAAGAGTCCAGGCCCACATCGAAGGAGACTGCCGGTAAGCCAGAGTGGGATCCTGCCTGTGATGTAGGTGAGACACAGATCTTATTTGTTCCCACTGCTCTTGTCTAGACTCAGCCCTGGTAAGTGCTCTAACTACCAGCAGCCCAGCAGCCCAACAACATAGCAGACCAGCTTCTCCTTATAAAGAGTTTCTTCTTTACAAAACTAGTAATGATTTTCATTCCCAATTCTCACACTGGGCAGCACTTATGACATATTCTTTCCTAAGGACTTGCCTCCTTTTCACTAGGTGAACAAGTAGGGGAAATGTGGCTTTGTCTCAGAGTTTCAATGAAGGGTTGAAGGAGAGGGGAAAAGTATCTCAAAGGGAATGGAATTTTCCACTTAAAAGATTTCCTCAGAAACCAATACACTTGCCTTTTTATCATTATCACTTTTAGGAAGAATTTCAGATTTCTTTGACATATTTTGATGAGCGTGGGTAAGAGGACAGAATTAAGAGTAAGGATCAAAACACTTAAAATAAATGTGTTTACAGAAGAAATCCTTTAAATGAAACAAGAAGAAAACTGGCTTTTAACAGCTATAACTAGATCTCTTTGATGGTATAGGCTACATTCTACAGCCTGCAGTAGCACAAAGTACACCGGGCTGGGTGTCAGGAATCTGGTTCTCATTTAGGATTTGCCATGTATCATATCTGGGCCTCAGTTTTATCTGCAAAATGAGGAACACGAGAAAGACCTTAAGTTCTTTTAGTTGAAGCAATTATGTTTGTATCCTTCTATCTACTTAGAAGTACAATGTTTGGCACTGTTTGCTCTTTTTTTCCTTTTTTTCTTTTTTTAATAACATGGGTTATTTCCTACAGCTTAATTTTACAGCCCACTTGATAAGGATTTATAATCCTAAAAAATACTTGAAAAGAAAGCCTAGTTTAACTAAAAGGCACATTAATTGTAAGAACCTAGATTGCTTGCTCTAGTGTCTAATACAGAAAGAACATTTGACTTATCCCTTTTATTTTGCAGAAGAGTAAATTGGGTGGAAATACTTGACATTATTTGGCCCTTCCCACAACTCCTGTTCAAGGAAGGATGTGTATGGTTCATTGTGTGTCTTTGGATAACGATAACAATAGTAACAATAACTATAATATATAGATCACTTATATTGGATACTGGGTGAATCTTTTTGTTCTCATTCTCAAATTTAATCTTCATAACATCTCTATGAGGTAAAATTTGATTTTTGGTAGTTGAGGGAATTGAGGCTCAGAAAGTTTAAGTAACTTGGGTGATGTATAGCTTATAGATCAGTGGTAGATCGGTGATCAGCCCTCCATCTGTCTGGCTCCTGAACTGAGACTCTTCCAAAATAGTCGACATGAAATTCACCAACCTTTCATAACTTTCCCACATGCATGTCAAAGGGCCTTTATTTGTCCAGATACTTACAGAACTGACATTTATAGAATATATATTATATTCTAAGCACTGACCTAGGCAATGACTAGTTTAAAGATGACAAAGATGTAATCCTAGTTCTCAAGGAATTCCAATTAAGTAGCAATTTTCCATATTAGAGAAGTAAAGAAAAGGTAGATGAGAGGAAATGGGTTCTTGGATGATAAAAAAGCAAACTTCCAGATTTCCTCACAGGGGAAGCCAGTTCTGAGCAGTACCAATGAATAAGGAGACAGAGAAGACAGACCTCAGAGATTCAATGAATTCAAGATTAGTGAGACCAACCTGTAACCTGAGCTGTGAGTGGTGAGGACAGTTCCTCTACAGTTTCAAACAGTTTCTTGTAACCACCAGCAGGGTGCTCAACTCTGGAAGAGTATAATAATGAGGGAGAATAATGGCATGATGGAATAATTTTAATACTTACAAAAGACCACGAGACAGAACTTTTTCTGAGAGAAAAAGTTCTCTGTGGCTCTATGCTAATGCATCACTCTCAGTGTCACCTGGGCTGGAGCACATGGGACTCAGGAGTATAGAAGGTATCCAGGTTTGGGAGAGTCAGGGATGTCAGGGAAAACTTCCTGACTTCCATTTTAATGTGACAGGGAAACTGCCTTCTGCATTTATAGAATATATATTATATTCTAAGCACTGACCTAGGCAATGACTAGTTTAAAGATGACAAAGATGTAATCCTAGTTCTCAAGGAATTCCAATTAAGTAGCAATTTTCCATATTAGAGAAGTAAAGAAAAGGTAGATGAGAGGAAATTCTAAAGACAAATCAAATTATTCTAAAGATAAATCAAATTATTCTGACTCTCTTCCTGATAGTCCTTCTGACAGAATTACCCAGCCCCAATCCTACATTCAGCTTACTGCATTGCCTCATTGATTCTCTTGCTTCAGTTTCATTCCTTTACTCATGTGAGTTTGGAGAAGACAGCTTTTTTGGTCAGTACCTCATTCTTTGCTAGTCATCTGTATTATATCATTATCTCTTCCTATCAAATCATTTCTTCTCCAATTCCCAAGAGTGATAGTACTTTCAAAAACTTTTTATCAGATCAAGAGATTCAGATTTAATATGTTTATTTATTTTCTGTCTTCATACGTAGGCTCTATTTTCTGACTTCTTAGGATGGGAGCTCTGACCAGACTCCCTAATCATGATAATTATAGTTTGTTAAGCATTTACTCAGTGCCCCACACCATCAAAAGAATATGGTATGTTATTAGCTCATTTAAATCTCACAACATGACAGTGTGTCATTTTATATGTGGAAAAGCCTAGAATTATAAAAGTTAAGTAATTTGCCCAAAATCCTACATCTAAGAAACAGCTGAGTAAGAAGTGGAAGTCTGATCACTAAAATGTTTATTTTCAAAACTGCTTCCAAAATCCAGTCTAAGTCACACAAACCCCACTGTAACCTAAGCTTGAATTATGGATATTTGCTTCTATATATAAATGGGAAGCAAATCCTCCAAAAAGTCCCAGGCCTCCCTACATAGGTCATCAGTATTCTTCAGAAGCTTTTGAAAAGTCCAATTACTATCAACCTACTAAAGCATTGAGAAAAGTCTCCCAGAGATACTTACTGAATGGACATTTTCTGTTGGTGGAGAACTGAGAGATCTTGCACCAAGTGCAGAATAAGCCAGGAGCCTTTATATGCCCTCTAAATCCCCCAAAAGTCATGGCTTTGGGAATCCTTTCCCATTCCCTCAGCTGAGGGAGGAGGACATAAGTGGCTTTCACTGAGAAAAAATCATATCCTTCTGATACTTGAGCATTATTTGGGGTTGTGGTTCCCATGAGAGTTTTTTGGCTATTTTCCAGAGACCTCAATCCTTCCCAAGAAGAACGAGAAGTGGATTAGAAGAAAGGAATTATATGGCCATGTTTCCCATCAAGCCTGAGCTGATCAAGTCACCCACTGCAGCCTGGTTCCTCTCCCTGGTGCCCATCTCTCTCCCCCACGTCTGTTTAATCACTTCACCCTATTTCAGTTATTCATTCATGCAGTTGTTTATAAAATATCTGTTACACAAACTGTCCCTGCTTATAATTCTGCAAGGGTAATCCAAACCAACAAATATTCTTTTATTTTTTTACTTAATTATTATATATCTATTTATATTATTACTCATTTTATAACAATGCTTACATGCCCCTCCCTCTCCTGTCATCACTATAGCCCCCCCACATTCCTCCCTCCTTTTGACCCCTCTCTGTCCTCCTCCCCTGTAGGATTGCTCTGGTTTATAATTCTCTGTTTAAAACCAACAAATATTCAATGACATTTTGTAAATGCTAAAATTGTGAAAACATGGAGTGTTGTGGAAATACAGTGTAACACTTCTAACCCTCTCTGCTTGCCATATTGATCCTGCTCAGTGCCTGAGTTCCAACCAGACTTAGGATTGTGAGTGATTTACAGAGGACGAAACACTTTAGTATCCTTGCTTGTCACTAATGTTTGCCATTAGTGCAAACATTGCCTGAACTTCCTGTCCATTCATTTGTGTTCTGTATAATGAACAGTTCTGTAGATAGGATTGTATTCCTATTTTCACACACTTTTATTAATCCTCAGTTACTTGTCTGTACCCTCATGGAATTGTTCAAAGGGATCGCAGGAAGATAAGATACACAGTAAACCAGATGGCAAGTACAATTTTTTAAAATTCACTAATCATTTAAAATTTAGCATTATGGCCAGTCACCGTAGAGTTCTTTAATAAAACTGTATAACAATTAATTTGAGTACTCCTCAAGTTAAAGCTAGAGTTTACTTTCCCAGGCTGCCTTATAGTGAGGGAACAAACATGTGACCTGGACTCCACCAATCAGAGACAGAGGCTGCGCTCCTAATTGTAGCACCCAGTGTCCAGCATCAGTAGTAGTTCTGCCCATCTATGGCAGTAGTGTCTCTACTGGAATCATCCCACAGGGGAGGTGACAGAACTATCACTGGCATGGTAATCTCTAAGTCCCAGCTTTTAACTATCCCAGAGACTGTTACTGTGACCTAATTTTTTAAATATTTGTATACTTCTTTGATTAGAGTTCAGCTTTCATTGTTCACAATTAAGAGTTCTAGTTGCAATGACATGATGATAATATAGAATACTGTGATATCACAGAGGAAGAACATATCATATGTGTGTATAAATACACATATATGTGTATACACATGTGTGTGTGTATATATATATGTGTGTGTGTATATATATATATATATATACACATGTAAATGGAGACCTTAGAGGATTTTTTTTAAAGCTAGTATCTAAGCTAAGATAGGAAGCATATTTAAATGTTATCCAGCCAAAAGGCAGGGGAAAGAGTCTTGAGACATTTGTAGAACTTTTAAAAATCTGGAAGTGATTGTGATTTGGGGAAATGGCAAGAAATGGAAGCAGGATTAGAGATAATCATAGGCCTGATTTTGCAGTTTTGTAAAATATGTAAGGGAAAATTAGAGCAGAGGGAATCACCAAAATGTTTTATCCAGAAGAAGTGAGTGACATGACCTTATCTGTATTTTATAAAGACCGTTTTGATTTCGTCGTGGATAATACATTGTAAATGACATTGTAGAGACAAATCAACGAGAAACCAAAAAGTCAAGATAACTGTTGTAGGGGGATGTTTTGGGAAACAATATGAAACCTCAGAACCAAGGGCTTTTCATAGGAGTACTGATAAAACTATACCTGATGAAAACATTAGCTTCTGGCTTGAAATAACGTATACGCATTGAGCTAGAACACTTGAGTGAGTGTGTGTGTGTGTGTGCATGTGTAAGAGAGAGAAGGGATGTTTCTTCATGAAGAGAGAATAAATTCTGATTTTTATAAAGAAAGAAAGAGAATGGGTGGATGTGAATTGGAATCTGAATGACAGGTAAGGTATAGACCTAGAGAAAATGGAAAGGACATTCTTGGTGAAGGGAAGAGAGTAAGAGAATGCAGAGTGGGAAGTTTGGAAGGTGGGTATTGGAAGAATTTTCTATCTCCTGTACCATCGGAGTGAAATTTTATTTCCTCAGAAGTGTCACTTCTTGAGTAGAGCTGTGGGTCATGTTATGATATCTGTAAATTGTTCAGTCTACGGAGTACCAGCACCCAGTTGCTTTTCTTTACTTTACCTCCCGTTCCAAGGATCCAAAGTAGAAGGTTTTGTGGTAGCCAGACTCCAGAAAACCTTTAGTCATTGAGTGATAGAGATTTGACAAACTGCATTTTCTGTTGAAGAGCACTACTAGGAGAGGAAAACCTGTCTCACTGGTGTGTACAACTGTACCACATGCCTATAAGTGTGTACAACTGCACCATATCTCTGCCTTTGGAATTTTGGAGTTGTAGTCATGTTGTTTAAGAATAGGAACTGATTTTAGTTATATTTGCATTTGCATGCACTTTGAGTTTTATTTTCAACCTATAGATCCTACAAGATAGCTCTTTGAGGACTCTTTTAAGTAGTACAATTTATGACAATTCATTCCTGGAAAACTTATAGATGCATGGGTTGTGTTAGTCATCATGGTAGTGTGCTTGATTAAAGTCAGGATGAAAACTAATTACTATGTTTTGAATCTCACTGACCCCAAGTTCTGTAGGTCTAAAACAAATATGCAAAAACATTTTTTAAGCCAAAAGTATCCTATAAATATTAATTAGTACTTATCAATGTCCATTCTCCAGAAGTTTGGTTTCATCTCTATTTTTCAGCAAATAGCTTTGACCTTAGGAATAATCCATTTCTCCCATTCTCTTGTTGGTATGGCATTAGAGAGTAAGTGGGCTATATACTTTACAAAATATCATCTTGATCTTTTTTCTTCTAAAGCTCCAAATGTAATTATTTCTCAGATTAAACTGTATTCTTCTGTCATTACACTGCCATATATTGGGTTGCCAATACATTGTTAATTTTTCTGTCAGCTCTTCTTTTTCTCCATCTCAAATTCTTGTTTTTGGTAAAATCAGATCTTCCTGTTTAATTTCTGTATCTGCCAAATAGATTGCTTCCTTTTGATACTTTTAGGTACATCTGCCAAATGACTTGTTCTCAGAACTGGAGTTTGCTTAACTGTTATTTATTAGCCAAAACAAGGTCTGATGCCAGCTCATATTTAAAAGGGTTTGAAAATAGTCCCTACCATTTCAGTTTTAGTGAGAACTACTGTGCCACATGCCCAAAGTCATGAATATAAGAAAAGATAAAAAACTGGTGCCATATTTTGCAGAGGACTTCTAGGTTTTTGTTTAAGCAACTGAATGAATGTAATACTATTCTTTTTGACTAGGGGAGAGATGGTTCAGAGATGGCTCAGAGGGAATGGGTATATCAAGTGTTCCTAATTAAATCTGAAATTCTGTAAGGAACTTACAGTGGAGGTAGAATTCAAACCAAAGCAGTCTGATTCCAGAGTCTGCATTTTTTTTAAGGCTTATTAATTTATTCATACAGAACTAGGGTACAGGCAAGAGGTATGTGTGGGGTGAGAGGATTCACCAGAGACAGAGAGGGGAACAGAACAGGAAGATCGCTGAAATACACTGCTGAGGGGAGCAGTGGGCGGGTCAGGAGAGGTCTGCCATGCCATGTGGGTCACCTCTCTGGGGAGGATCAAACTACTGGGGCTCAAACTTATGCTGCAATGGCTGCAATGGCTTCATAGTTGTGCTTTAACCCATTGCACCACCAGGGAGGGCCCCAGAGTCTGTATTTTTAAATTTATTACTTCCATCCATCCATACATGGAAGTTTTGGTAAACAGTATTTTCTTGATTGCCTAACATGGTCAATGATATTTAGTGGGCTTTGTAGACAGATGCTTCTGCAAGATTCCCAGTTGACTTGCCCCTAATTTGTGTCTTTAACTGATCCCCAAACAAATTCTTTTCATTCCTTTGAAAAGAAAATCAGACCATGACTTCTTTATACTCAGAAACTCTCAAAAAAAGTCTGCATTACCTATTGGATAAAGCACTTCTTATAGCACTTCAGCTATAAGATCCTCCATCCCATGGCCCTTGCCTCCTTCTCAGTGTTATCTTCTGCCACTCTCCCCTTTCCTCAGTGCTCCAGTAGTACCAAGCCGTTCATTGCTTCTCATTAATTACAAACCATTTCATGCTTTCTTTTCTTTCCACCATCTAGCTCCTTTGCTTAGAACTCTCTTCTTTCCCTGTTCATCTGCTAAATTCGGTCTTCCTCCTTATAGAGCATCCCTTCTGCGATGCCTGAGATAGGATGCTCTCTTTTCGTATTTTTTTCTTCTGTTTGTATTTATATAGGCCTCTCTATTTTTATATTATCACATTGTGATTCCATTTGTTAGCATGCCTATCTTCCATTTTAGATTGCAAGCTTCTTGCTTAATATAGAGAAATATAATCAAATCACCCCTCCAGCATAATGATATTTGGCAAATGCCATTCAACACCTGTCAAGACAGAAACTGGCAGTCACCCCAGCTGACCCCTCCGGGTGAAAACCCATAAGCTAGCAAAAGCACTGCAGTTACTATTGACACACTCCCATAAATTACATGTGAGTCAATCTTCCCTGTTATCTCTCTACCACCACAAAAGGTAGTATTTGCTCTTGCATATCAGGAGTATGGAGGGATTTTCATATATACACACACATACTATGCATGCTCTCTCTCTCTCTCTCTCACTTTCTCTCTAGTGGGTTCCCTTTTGCTGGTGGGTCTTACCTCAAACAAAGGAGCTCGCCTTTACTTTACACATGACTTGTGGGTAATAAACATTTAAATTATCTGTGTTTGGGTGTGAAGATATTTTGAAAATGCAGAGCCTGACAGCCCTACTATTATCACTTATATATATTTATGATCAGGGCTTCAGTGTAAGAACTTGATAAAACTTATTGCTTGTTGAACCAAATTAGTGAAGGTCACTAGAACAATTGCCTTAACAAGCTGAGGATAAGGATCATTAAAAAAATGTGTTTCTAAATGGATGTTTAGGGGTTGGGTTTAATTTTTCTAAAGAATGTGAAGTATTTTCCTTGAAATCTTGATTATGCTCTAATTTTAATGAATCAGCTCTTTGATTCACACACATATACAAAAGAGGATAATGGCTCAGCCCTACTGGATTAATGGTGCCTTGTCTATTAAGTGTCCTAGCACATTTGCAAACAGAGGTGTGAAGGTAGTGAAAAATAGGCATCTGAAATCTTTTAAGAAAGAGACTCCCTGCCCCCCTCCCTGAACCAAAGAACTAGTCTATTAGACCAAAGAAGATCAAATGTAGATTGGGAATTATTTATCCTATTAACAGGCACATGAACATCAGATAAAGAGCTATTCTAATAGCATTAAGAATCTGTGTTGATCTAGTTTATGAAATTACTAGGTTGCTTATGGGGCATTTTTAGATAATGTAAGAACAGTTTTCTTAACAGGAGAAAGTTATTAGAAAAAAATTGAACATTCACACTTATTTTTATTCCATTTCTTATCAAAGTCTATTATCTGTTTCCCCATTTAGAGAGTTTCTTGAGGTCAGAGTCCCTGCTGTTTCTACAGTATCACAGAACTCAACACTTAGTAAGTTGTTGCAAAATATAATACTTTAGGCTATTGTAAACTACATTGTTTTAATTTAAACTTCTACTAATGGTTTGAGGCTAGTCTAAAGAAATAAATTTGAATTTCTATTGATCTTGTACTTTGCCATATTTCTAAGCTCATTCATTAATTCTAGTATTTTTTTCCAAATAGATTCATCAATTTTCTACATAGAAATAATCCTGTCTAAGAATAAAGACAGATTTATTCCTTCTTTCCACTATGGATCCCTTTAGCTTTTTGATTTTCTGTCTCTGCTCTGGATAGACCTTCCAATACAATGTTGAATAGAAGTGGCAGAGAGAACATCCTTGCTTTATTTCTGACATTAAGTAGAAAGTACTGAGTCTTTCATCATTAATTTTGATGATAGGTTAAGGTGTTTTCATAGATGCCTTTTATTAGATTGAGGAAATGCCCTACTTGTTTAGGGTTTTTAATCAGGACTTTACCAAATTTTTTTTTTACACCCATTAAGATGACCATTGTTAATTTGTTAACATCAAAAATTACACTGACTTATAACATTAAACTGATCTTATATTTCAGGGATAAATCAAAAACATTTTTAGATTTTATTTGCTAAAATTATAAGAGTTTTTGCATCTTGCTTGCTAGGCTACTGGTGCAATTTTTTTCTTTTAGTGTTGTTTGGTTTTGATATCAAAGTAATGATGACTTCAAAGAGTGAGTTGAAAACCCAATTTCTAGAGGAAGTCTAAATTCCTTGATTTGTGGTCCCTTCCTCTACCTTGGAGCCAGCAGTATAGTACCTTTTCTGCCATGTTTCTTGTTTCTGTCTTCACATCTTTCTGATTCTGATCCTCTTGTCTTCCCTTTATCACAACACGTGTGATTATATTGAGCCCACCCAAATAATGTAGAAAAATCTCTATCTCAAGCTTATTCCTTTAGCTACATTTGCACTTTTTTAATCCTTTAAAATATAGTGGTCACAGGATATTGACGTTAGGATGTGAGCTTACTTGGGGATCTGTTATTCAAACTGCCACACTGCTACACAGCAAAGTACTGCTGAACCTTAATAAAGTTCAGCTTTATAGGGTAAGGTTCAAGTTTTTGGATATAACTTAGGAAACGTTTTTGATCTATTTTTTTCCCACCATCTCTCCAGTAGCACCCTGCCTAGTTGAGTGATCCTGTTTGGCATCTACAACCCCTTCCTCCCTAATAGAACACAACTGCTATTTCTCATCTTTGCCCCTGTCCACCAAGGTTTAATCTCCCGTATATCTTTTCTGCATTCCTGGCCTTTAGCAAAATACTCTGCAAGGACATCACCTTATCTGAGAAATGTGCCTTCCACTTCTTTCAATGGAATCTATGCTTGCCTTTACTATTATCACAGCAGATCCGAACTGATTATGTATTGGCTACCTTGTTTATTAGTCAGAAACTTCTTGAGAGTGGAGAGTGTGCCAGTCACCTTTCTAGTCTCATCATTTAACATAGTGCTTGGTACAGTAAGGGCTTCAGAAAAGAAAATGGATAAGTATCACTGACATTGTTTATTAGTTAATTATGAGCAAAGAAAGGAGGAAGGAAAAGCTTAAGTAGTTGAAGCTTAATAATATGTCAAATTATTATAAGTTTGGTGAAGAGGGCTCTCCAAGGTAGCAAAGGGGTTAAAGCACAGCACTATGAAGCTATCTGCAACCACTGCAACAGAAGTTCAGTCCCCGCCAGGGAGGTGGTCGAACATGGCACAGCAGACCTCTCCTGTCTTAACTGCTGCTCCCCTCAGCAGTGTATTTCAGTCAGTTCCCTCTGTCTCTGGTGATTCCTCTCATCCCCCTGCACCTCTGGCCTATACCCCAGCTCTTGTATGCATAAATAAATAAATCTTTAAAAAAAATAAAGTTTAGTGAAGAGCAGATTTCTTTGCTGCTCCAGGAGAAGGAACAGCAGACAGGGGAAAGAGATGAGATATGCATGACTCACAGGCAGTGATGATAATAAGAGCTGGAGGCACTGAAGCTTCAGGGCTGCTCCTCTCAGTTGGGGTGCTTTTGATGTGTGCTTCCTTTGATTCCTGCTGTGTAGCTATGGCCCAGTATGTTCTGGAATGAAGAAAAACTACTTACTATTTCCTGTTCCCACAATCCATGGTGTGCTAGAGAAGAAGCAGTTGGGGAGGGGGTTGACTTTCTGGTGGCAAATTAAATTCATTTCTTAAACTGTTGTCTCTTCACCACGGAGAGAACTGAAACTGAAGTAGAAGGAGAGGACACTGCAGTGTGCAAGGAAAGAAGAACAGAAGGCAGCATAAAAGCAGAAACAAGATAAAATAGAAAACTGCAGAAGGGCAGCAGCATCATATTGGTGAAACCAGCAAAGCTATACTAGCAAATACAGCAATGGGACATTGAGCTGTAGGTAACAGGATTACATCAACCTCTCAGGCAACACACTGGAAATAGGTAATGACATTTCAACTGCCCTTAAGCAAGGAAAAATACAACAAAGGTGGCAGATCATCACTGGGAGCAAATGGACACAAAGAAACATTCTGCTATCCCTCCCTGTACTGAAAGCCAAGTGGAACTCCCATATGTATATACTGTATTTTTAGAAGCATAAATTCATGAATTATGTGCAAGTTACATCCTCCGTATAAATGTCTGATCCAGTTATTCTCAAAAGCTTTTTTTTAAAAAAAGAATTTCCATATTATACATTTGATCAATGTGATCAATAGCTTGATTCTGTTGACCATCTTAGACTGATGTAGTGTAAATCTACTTTAATCTTTCCAAGCTAATAGAGGGGCAGAATATTATTAACTCGCAAAAGAGGGGCGTGTACAGGACAAGCTCTGCAGAATTACCAAGCACTAATATCAAACACTATGACATACCACCACACAGATTAAACAGCATAAGGGACAAACAGCTGGGACTGTACCTAGGCAAATGTCAAATGGGGCTTGATTCATAAAGAAAGTCCCCATATCCTAGTAGTTGATGGAATATGTAATTGGAGGTCAAAGTAACTACAAAGTTCTCCTACAAAATCCTAAATCATATAACACACCAGAAGGCAGAGACCTTATCTGTTTTATTTACCACTAGAAAAATTCCTGTACATTGAAGAGACTACAAAATGTGTGAAATGACCAATGTTATCACCTGAAGAATTTTACATGTCCAGCCCTTCTCCTTGTACTTTTTAAGACCTTTGTTGTCCCCATAGACTTCTTGAGCCTTTCTTTGGGAGAAAATGTCTTTAGATCATCAGCGCTCCCTTCTCCATTTCTTAGTCAAGGAATAAATATCTGCTTGGCTATTTCAAATCACTCTAAATGACTTCAGTGATACCAGGCAGGAGATCCTCCGGTAGAGGGGAGTCTACTTCATTGGGGGTCAATAAGAGCACTGATTCTATAAAATGTTTGCTTGAAAATGGGGATAAACAACTAGGATAAAAATTATGATTTTTTCAAAGCCCTAAGGCTTGGGTTTCTGTGATTTAGTCCTTGAGAGTTTATATTAATAGCTAGATTTTTGTTGACAGTCCTTCTATAGTAGACATCAGACTATGCATTTCAGATACATTGCCTATAACCCTGAGAGTAACTCCCTGAAGTGCACAATATTGTGTAGGGATAAATTCCCTAACTCCTTTGGGGTCTTCAGAGCTGGATGAACAAATTAACATCAGACAGATTAGTAGGGAGAAAAAAGATAAAATTTAATAACACACATGTGGAGAATTTATATAGTTGTAAATTCTAAAGTAAATTGAGCAAACTAGAGTTTTATATATTATGCTAAGGGACCTGGGTGTCAAGGAGAAAAGAGGGAGTTTTATCTGTCAATGAGGCAGTGACTTCATTTGCCAAAATTGCTTGCCATGACTTTAATTTCTCAGATAAAAAGGTGTTTCTGGAGCTATTCCTAAATCTAAGTGATCTTCATTCTTTAAGTTACAGTAAGTTTCTCCAATGGTCAGGAGGTCCTGAGGCTTGATTAACTATTTCCTCATATCAAGATGACACATACTGAAAAGACCTACTCTATGTCTTTGAAAAAGTCTACCTGAACCCTTGTTCTACAGATATGGAAAAGACGTGTAAAAATTAAATATATTTCTCAAAGTTATTTAACTAGCTAAAAAGCACAGCATTAACTATTACTCAGGCTGCTAAATTCTTGTTTCTTTATTTATACCACACTATCTACAAAATATATTTTAGATGCATTAAAATAAATGTATTTTGAAATGTATGTTTAAAATTTTATGTATTTTAAAACTTATTCATTATAGTAAAATTAATGCATGCTCATGAAAATCAGTTGGAGAAGTATACAAATATTTACGGGGGAAATCAGTTGAGATACTTTCAGCGATTAGTAAATATAAAGTAATATAACTGACCTTCATTATCTGCAGTAATGTTTTATGAAGTCACCAGTGAACCCTTGATCTTAGAGGAAATTAAAGGGCTTGGTTCCTTAGTCACTGATTACATTTTCATTGATAGATTTTCATCAATCTATAATCTTGTTTTAACTGTGTTTCTGTTTAAAAGTAACTATTTACTATATATTAATTCACTAATATTTAATTCATAGACAATAAATAGCATTTTCTATAGCTAATGCCTGAATGAAATTTACCTCCCACACATTTTTGTCCCACAAGGCAAAGCCTTGTAATGCTTAGAAACACTAGACAGTACTTTAGGATTATGCATCAGATTGATTTTAAAATCAATGGTGTGAATCACCAACAAAAAGCACCAAAATGAGAAAAAATATATCACACATGAACTGCAAAAAGGACACTTACTTGCACTATAAGAGCTGAAACAGGAAATGAGGGTATCATTTTGTTTAACCTCAGTTGGACATATTTTTTCTAGTGATTTAAATTATTTTCCTATATTGGGAATGTCTGTGCATGGCCATAAAGAAACTGCTAGTATTCATTTGAAGGCTGTTAATATATGTTAGTGAGTATGAGTTCACAGTGTGGAACAGTGAATGAGAACCAATTGTATTTCCTTCTGATGATTAAAATACTAGTTTCTGAAAATCACAGACATTTTATAAGATGACTTTTCAGAAACATTTGCAAAGCTTTCTCATGCAGAGATTTTTGGGGCCCTAGGCCTGATACAGATTCATTCATACATCCTGCTTACTCTGTAAGTTTAAGGTCTGCACTGTGACAGATATGGAGATAATAAAAATTAATGAGATGGTGTCCATCTTGTTTCTAGTTCATAGTTTAATGGAAGGAGATATAGAAACTAATCTAATAAAACATGATAAGGTCAATGTTATACATAATAGGCACAGTGTTTTGGGGGCACACACACACACATGCATAGAATACAGCTGGTAGAGGAGGAGATGCCTCAGCTACATGCTAAGGAAGTAGTATGCTATCAGGACAAAGGTGAGTGGGAGTGATGACTATTAGCGTGAATACTTCACAACATAGATGTTGACATTGATTCAGAAGTCTTTGGAGATAAGTAAAGTGACTGATTACTAATTATTCTAACGAATATCTTCCAGGCAACAAGAGAGTTTATGGTATCCCTTTTAGTTCTACCTAGACTTATGATCATCATAACTAATTAATGCAAACAACATATCCTAGATGTTTTGACAGGTAGGTAAAAGATTTTATTTTGGTGTAGTGTGTACCATGATAAACTGTAATTTTGTCAGCTTTCCACATAGATGATAAACATCCACAAGAAAAAATTTTTTCTAACTCTTATGTAAAGTCTGCAAATAGAAATCACCATATACTGTGTAGTATAGTTTCTTTTGGGAATAAATTTAATCTCATTGAAAGTTTATCCCATATATGAATTGCTTAGTTAAAATGTTTCCATTCTGTTGTTTCATTTAGAAGTAAAGATCTGGGTATATGGAGAGGGAATTATTATTCACATTTAATATAAGGATAATCTTATCTATTTTCCTTTTCCAGACTTATTTATTAGTCCTTTTGAGATTAAAATAGTTCCAAGGCTTTATAGTTTCATCAACATCAAAAAAAAAAGCAACACAAAAATTCCTTCATATGCCTCTTCTTCTAATTCAGTAATCACATTACCAATGTCTTGTAATATTTTAAGAGATATGCTATGCAGTTACCAAGGTCTGTATCTATATGTTTAAATTTTATGAGACGTTAAAATGAAAAACCATAGAAGACTGAATGAATAATACCCTAGGAAGACAGTTACCTCAAACTCCATTTTCTTCAAAAAGGTAATAATGTATTTTACAACTTAAACTCACTGGGTATAAAGGCAAGGAATGGTCTTTAGTTTTTTTCAGTTTTAAGGTAAAGGCAACTAGTATTAATTGGGAGCTTGTAGTACACATATATCTGTGCTGGAAACTTTATACGTTTTTGAAGCTTGCAAAGATATCATGAAGGAAACATCCCCACTTTATTAAGGAGGTTGTATCTCAAGAAAGGCAAAGTGAATTCTTAATGTCACATAACTGCTAATTAATGGAGTCACAATTAGAATCTAGTATTGCAGGACTCAAATATCTATGTTCATTCTATATATATATATATATATATATTCTAGATCCAATGTTTAATACCTTGATTATAAACACAGGTATGCCACTTGATATTAACAAATGGTTTAAAAATCCTTAACAGTGACTTGTACTGGTAAATTCACCCTTCTTAAATTTAATACCAATTATTTTATTTGCCTTTATAAAGCAATATTGCAGTAGTCATATCCCTTTTGAGAAACCCAGAGAGCTCAGTAGAGGCCTGCAGATGGCACTGCTGCCCGAGTCACTTAAATCTAACTTTGTAATAACACGTTTGTTTTAACTCAAGTGATCCCTTGTAGAGAATATGAGGTGTTCTGTACAGATCTTCATTCAGTGGTGAGTCATTTATTTCCACAATTGCCAGAAATATTGGCCATAATTCTCTTTAGGAATTGTGCTCCATGCCAATTAAATTCAACAAAAACCTATACACCATTCTGCAGTTCTCTGGAGTTTTTCATTTTGCAGCTTTCAATCATCCAAACTGATTACTTCTTAATGCAGACACAGGGCTATATTTTGATTGTTCCTTCCTACACTGTGATACTTCCATCTGAGGCAATTTAGAAAAAGCTCACCTTGTTTTTCTTTTCTCAGAAATTGTCCTGTGCATTAGCTGTTGTAGTCCAATGTCTAAAGACACTTGTTTCATAAATTTGTTATCTGTTGGAGAGGTACAGATTGTCAGGATATAAAATTCTAGAACCAATTTTTTAATTTCACCAAAGTCAAAAGAATCACCACTGATAAAAAAATGTGAAATATAAGGACAGAAATGTAGTAGTTTTAATCAGTGAAGGGTTTGTTAGGCTCAATGTAAAAAGGAAAAGATTTAGACTGAGTATAGGTTTGCAAATTTCCATATTTAAATTAACTGTCTCATTTGATTTCTGTAATATATTGGCCAGATAGATGTTACTACTCATTTAGATGAGTCAGACTGTAAGTTTCTTGAGGACAGAAAGGTAGTCTTGTCAATAGAAAATTCCATGTACTTTCAAGTACATAAATGGAGAACATACGGGAGACTGGATTATTGTGTAACAATTAGACGATACTGGGGACAGTCAACAGCAATTATTTCTGGGACTAGCACTATAATTTATAAAATAACCAGAGATTATCTGACCTATTGTAATCTGCACTTCCCTAAAAATTTGCTGAACTATTTCATACCTTTGCCTTCAATATCCTCCCCACTGTTTCTTTACTCTCTGCTGTTTACTTTGATTCATATTTCCCAAGGAAGTAAAAGCAAGTAGAGGATTTCTATAAACAACCAACATCTTAACTTCCTCATCAAATTTTCTCTTTACATTATATAAAAATTAACATATTTAATATGAATAAATATAAAACCAAGGTCAAACTGTTACAAAGCATTATTTTTTTATCTAAATAAGCAACATACTTCGTATTACTACATCTTTTAAAAGGAAAAAGTTATAGTACACAAACATCTTGGAAAGAATTTCAATTTTGTCCAAAATTTGATAACCACGGCTTCTGGGGTAAGGATTGTTTTTCTGTCCAAATTTTAACAAAAAACAGTAACTTTATAAAATATGTCATTTTAAAGAAAAAATGTATGACATTACATTGAGAAATTAGGACAATCATTGAACATCATTCTGGATCTGTGACACTTAAGCAATGGATCTTAAACAATGTTGGACAAAAAACTGCTGCAAATTTGTATCAAGTCAAATAAGCAGAAAATTTAAAGTATCTTGTATTAATATGTGAGGCATGTATATTAGGCATTTTCTTCAATGATATAAAGTGAGTGTGCTACCATGGTGACATTTATTAAGTGTTTAAGACAAATATTTAGGGCAGTGATTTTCAGTTGATTGCATACTGGAATCACTTTGAGTGAATGAAAAATACTGATAACTTTATGCCATCCCTTAGAATTTACTTAATTGGCATAATGTGAGAAAATATTGGTTCGAAACTCTCCAGGTGATTCGGATATGCAAGGCTTGAGAAAAATTAGTTTAGAAAATGGTCCCTTAATCAGAATAGCCAATAGACATCTGAAAAAAATCGCCATGACATAATTCTTATTTTTATTTTAAGTATCTTATAGTTATATTTTCCTTGATTGGAAAATAAACACTTTAAGGAAAAATATTTTATTATACTCTCTTCATATCTGAAAATGAAAGGCACATAGTAGTTGCTACATAAATATCTTTAGAACACATGATTGCTTTTACTTCTTTTATACCTCTATTTTCTAGTAGACTTATTTACATAATGTAAAAGCTATTTACTCAATACAACAAAGGACTGATATAAATGCAATGTTTAAGGCAAACTGGTCTCTCTCCTTCACTCACACACAGTTTTAAAAACCAAAATATATATATATAAATAGATTAAAAATAGAAAAATATACAAAAGTGCAAAATTTAGCTACTGAGAATTAATTCATAGGGTTTTCAAAAATTACTCATATTCTTAACACTCAAAAAAAAGTAACAGCAAACAACCAGTTCTTTAGCTAATATCCATAACACATATGTATGTAGATAAGTTTGCTTCTTTCAAAAACAGAATTACAGCTAAATCTTGATGTGTAGGTCAATTTTCAAAATTCAAGCAGATAAAATTTTAGCACACACCATGAAAATTTGTCCAGATAGTTGTGTAAAAAACAAAAAATTGCTTCTGGTTAAAACATCTAATAATAACCTAATGTTATGTACCTTCTTATATAATGTATCCTTTTAAGAAAAACCTTATTAATAAATACTCTATTTACTTGTGAGATTCAGATATGGCTTAATTCACCATAGTTCCACAAACATTACATAATTTTTATTTCAGTTAGTATCTTAGACTACGAAACTTTGGTTTCCTTAAAATAAGTATTGGTTGCTTGATTGTAGGTCTGTCACCAAAAAGTGCTGCTTCACTCTCTGTGGTTGGAAATCTTTTCTGATATATCAGAGGATACGCCTTCTGAAACTTAAAACCAAGGTGAGGAATTAGATGGCATTTAACATTATACTAGTTGAAGTCAGCAGTCAATATTTTGTAAGAATTCAGTATCTTTCACAAAGATGTATTATATTAGACACGAGGATTCTTTCACCTTGTCCTGGCTTTTTTCATGTGAAAGGTACAATGTAAGGTTTCTTAAAACCCCAGTTGGCAGTAACATTCCAGCTTTCCTGGTACCAGTTCTCCCTTTCCATTACTCCCTTTTCTGAGCACTCCACACTTAGAATTGGACTTACCAAAACATGTGGCTCTGGGTTTGCAAATAGGGCTAAAAATTCTAATGTTATTATTGATGAGCCACTGAAAGTTATACATTATAATCCAACTTTTATAATTGCTTTCCCAAGCTAACCCAAACTATAATCACAGAAAACACCAAAAACAAAGGAAAGTAGTTATTGTTAATGTTTATTGTTTCAGGATAAAGAGTAAAATCAAGAAGGTGGTTGTACAAAGTCTATCTATTCAATATATAAAATACAGAATATTAAAATAAGAAATTAGATTCTAAATATTAAATAACACAACAGCTAATATTCTCTTACCTGTTTTAGTTTTTTCTTTTTCTCCTTTAGAGGCAAACTCTTATTTTTAATTATATTCTCTAAAAGTTCTGAAATTGCAGCTTGAGAGGTAGAAACTTTTTGTTCATCAAACTCCCGAGCACTGATCTGCTTACAGTATGAGTATGTTGGCAAAGGAGCAATCAGTTCTTCTCCAGGATTTTTAATCTATAGTGAACAAAATGACAATGCAAATCTAAATTCTGGTCAAGTCTCTAGCCTAGCTGGCAAAGCATTTTTCGGATGGAATATGGTATCATTATCTTACTACCAAACATTCAATACATTCAACAAAAAATACAGAAGACTGTATTATGCAGTAGAGTAGTAATAAATCAGTGGTATCTAAATCCAAGTTCTAGCTAGCTTTGTAACCTTCAGAAACCTATTTAATTTCTCTTGGTCAGTTTTCTCTCATCTGTACCATGGGGATTACATGAGATTATATATAAAGGCTGTAGCATACAGTGTGTATTAAGCATTAAGTAGCTATCATTATTTTCATTATTATCATTAACTGTAGATTTTTTTATTACAAAACAGTAATGAAAGAAAAATAGTGGATGGTTTTACTTAGGAGGAATGCAGAGGATCCAAGTAAGGTATCAGGGGAAAAAAGTTAACTATAATAAAGTAAAAATCAAAATCAACAAGCAACTATAAACCAGATATTGTGCATGGGGAGAGAGGAAGGAGTAGGATCAAAACAACACTGGGAAGAGCACAGGGGACTATGGTGATGGTGCATGAGTGAACTGGTGGTGGGACTTATATGGGGACTATAACTGAGATGAGAAAGCATACATTGCACAAAGATGAAGAATGATGTAAAAAAATATAAAATGAAAACAATTAATGTTCTGATGTAGTTAAGCTAATTACCATTTTTGAGGTACAGAGGCGTAATAGTCCATGATACATTGATAAAAGGAAATTGTAAAGGTTAATTGTAATTATAAATCAGGGTGCACACTGGATATATTTTCATTTTTGTTTTAAAGATTTACTTAGTTATACATATAAGAACTGGGGTATAGGCCAGAGATGTTGGAGGGGGAGAGCGGGGGCGGGGGAGCAGAACAGGTAGACTGACTGAAGGGAGCAGTGGGCCAGACAGAAGAGGTTTGCTGTGCCATGTGGGTCAGCTCCCTGGCTGTGACTGAACTCATGCCTCAATGGCTGGTGATAGTTTGATAGCATTGAGACTTAACCTCTGTGCCACTAGGGTGACCATGGATACATTCTGAGTATAATAGACATTTCTTGCAGCTGCTCAGTATTTTTTTTTCTCCTTATAACACTTCCACAGTTCCTTTTCATTCTGCTTCAACTGCCATCCTCACTTTTTAAAAGAACTGATCCTTCCTTAGTCTATGATCCAAATAAGAGTATGGTTCTTCTTCCAACCTACTCACTCTCAGCCACCCAGATATTAGGTCTGTCAGAGTCCATACTAAGAACTTTTCAAATTGGAGGTGGAAGGATAGTTCTTTTTTCTTTTAGGTTGTGAAGTTTAACTCAAGAGGTTTACTCAGTCATATTGTTCTCATATGAAACAGTAAGTTGTCAAAGATAGGACCAACATAGAAATGAAGGATAGAAAAGAGTCTCATTGAGACTTGAGTTCTCAGATTTTGCCTACATTCCTTCAGAGGTTATTTATGTGAGCTGATAAATCTCCCTTTTTTATTAAGGCTGGTTTTATAGGAATTGCCACTTTAATGCAGAAAAATTTTAGCTTTACAGTACATACATGGCCTCTTTTTAAGTATTCAAGATGTTTCTCCACTTCAGACTGTAAGTAAGTGGGTACTTGAAGAATTTCCTGATGATGATCCATTAAGAAAGAAACTAATCTTGCAGCAAGAAGCTCATCAAGATCCACTTCTTCGGCACAGCACAGCACACATCGAGAAAAAGTGTGTATCATCTAGAAGCATATTAAGAGATACCAAACTGATAAATCTCAGGCTTTATATAGATTAGAGTATCAGTAATTTCCAAGTAAGATTATACTCAAATTCTGATAACCAATTTTAGCTTAAAAATGAAGGTGATAAAATGTTATTTTTAAGGTAGAATGTATTTCATTTTATTTTTTTTTTTTTAAAGATTTACTTATTTATACATATGAGAACTGGGGTACAGGAGGCATGGAGGGTGAGAGGATTCACCAGAGACAGAATGGGGAGCAGAACAGCTGGACTGGCTGAAATCTACTGCTGACAGGAGCAGTGGGCAAGACAGGCGAGGTCTGCTGTTCCATATGGGTTACCTCCCTGGCCGGGGATGAACTAGTGGTGCAGTGGTTGCAGATAGCTTCATAGTGCTGTGCTTTAACCCCATGCACCACTAGAGAGGGCCCAAAAGTGTATCATTTTATAAATACATTAAAAGAGTTTTCTTAATATATTTCCAAGGGAATATGAAGGTTTAGTATTTTCTTTAACTTTGTCATTATTTTAACAGTAAACATGACAGGTTCCATTAATACTCTATAAATATGTTGCCTAAAGGCCATTAGAGAATGACTTCTTTATCTCACAAAAACACAAACCAGAAGATCTACATATCAGTGCAGACAATCTTGGAGCCCATTTACTTTTCAAAATTCAGAGCAGTTTTTTAATGCTTATTTCATCAGCTTTGAAAGCAAATACATGTATTTTTCAATTCCTTCATAAGAAATCTTCAAATTCTGAGATAAGTTGTTGCAAAATAATTTATGCATTCATACCATATATAACTGCCCCACCATCATTCTAAAATACTAAAAAAATTCTATTTTAATATTTGGCACCATGCAGGGTAAACAGAAATTATCAAATTTTTCTGCCCTCCTGTCATTAGCATCTATGATCTATACCTGTGGTCTTACACACATGGCTAGTGGAGGCATCTGGAGTGTGGTGTGTGTGTGAATGGGCACACTTTAGCTGTGTCTGAGTATATGGGGGAAGGGTGATAAAGAAGCACAGCAGCAGAGGAGGGGAAACGGCCATGGACTGTGTGCAGAAGAGAGACCAATGAAGAGACCACTGAAGAATGCCAGAAATACTAGAGACAGTGAAGATTTGCAGGGGGCTAGGAGGCCCCCCTGCCTGACCTGTACCTGGTTATCTCACTATAAATGGTGTAGAAAGATCATTAAAAGCCTGAAAAACAAACAAACAGAAAAACACTAAGTGCTCCATGACTTTTTACCGTTCTGCCTGGATCCATAGAGAACCTGCTCTGTACCTTGCTAGCACTATACACCCAATATATGATGAATGTTTTGATTCAAATGAAATTTTTGGTTTATTTCCTCAATTTCGAGCAGGTTTCTTCATCTTCTTCTAAAACCTACTTTTTAAGTTTTAAGTTTTCTTTCTCAATTTTTGTATTGCTCATTTACTCTCAAGGCTTCTACTACGTCTTCAAAATATATGTCCTGAGCTTTCTCATTTTCACATTTCCAACATTTTGTTTTATAAATTTCACCTAGATTTCCTACAACCCCTAAACTCAAAAAGTATAAGGTCAAAATAATCTCCTTTCCATCCATGTCTCTCAAAATATCTCCCCCTACAAACTTCTTTAAGCTTTTAAATGGTGCCATAAATACTCAACAATGATTCTTCCTTGTTACATATAAAGTATGTCATTATTAAAGCCCTATAGTTAATGAATGAAAGAAAATAGCTTAGTTGTAGATTTCATACTATAAGAAGCTTTTGTAAAAAAAAAAGAAAGTATTAGGTACTATTTCAAGTGATCATTTCTAGTCAATAGAAGCAAATAAATGCCTCTACCATTATCATTACACAGGGCCTATGACCCTTCACAGTAGTTTCTCCCAACTACTTGCTCACAATGATGTACTATCCTGATTTACATAATTCGTTATGAAGAGATAAAGGATGAGTGAAAAGTCAAAGTCCTCAGATAAGACAAGATTAAGATGGGGGGGTGTAATAGAAGAGCAAAAAAGGTTAACACATCAACATTCTGATGCTAGGAAAGGTTCGATTTTCAAGAGACTTTCTAATTCATGATGCTAGAATTTCAAGACTACAGTTATAACTGGAGTAGTGAGACTTTAGATTATTTGTTTTGGTTTATTTATTTATGATCTCTTGAAATAGTACAAGGCTGTCTTTCCTTAAGACATCAGTGTAACTCACCAGTGATCTTGTACCCATTGTATCATGAAGTCGGGGCATATCAACATTTTGACTCATTCGAGAAATCATGCGCATTAAAAGTTGAAGTTTTCTACGATTTGGTGGGGGCAGTAACAAACAACATAACTGCAGTGCATCAATGGCAACTCTCTCTAAATGAGGGTGCAGCAAACCTAAAAGGCAAATTAACCCCCACCAAAGAAATCATAAGTGACACACATTATTCATACAACTAGCATATATAGTTATATATAGAAGGCAAAACATTATTTTAGTAATTCTTATAACTGTGAAATTTTCACATTCTTCAAAAGCACTATAAGATTCTCATTTTCTCTATAATCCATTTCTAAATATTAAAATACTTCACTTATTATAAACTGAGTGACTCAGGACAAGTAAAAGTGAAAAAAAAAAGAAATTAAGTGCTTTTAGGGAAGTAGAATAAATCTGGGTCATGCCATGACAGCAGTATTTTACAACAAGAAATTTCATTTTGGAAGAAAAATAAAGCCATTTCAGAGAAGAAAAGCCACATAAGAAAACAGTTAGTCAACATTAAGAGTTAATATTACATGCATCAAAAGCATCAACCTTACTTTGTGTGCCAGTCAACATAGAAGAAGATGGAGGCAAAGAATTTTCTGAAAGTTCTACTGCACTTCTGCAGAGTCTTTTATTGATTGTGGCACTAGACTCTCCGAGTTCACTTTCCATAGCTGTTTGCACACTTGTAATGCCACGTCCAAGATTTGGTTTCATGATAATTTCAGCCACTGGCATATTGATATAGCTATTCTTTCTTGTACTACTTCTTAAAAGTAAACTCTGAGATCTACAAAGTTGTTTTGACTTGCATTTTCCACTATATAACTTTTCTTGTTCTTGAATAGTTAGAGTAGATGTTTTCCTAAAACCAACAGAGACTGGCTTTTCAATGCTTTCCTCTGAATGAAGTTTCATTAGGGATTCCTGTTTGGTTTTAGATTCTGAAAGTTGTTTACTTTGTCCTTCTATGTTTAGAACAGATTGATGGAACATGCTGGAGACCTCTATACTTGAACTCCCTGGCATATCTACAATTCCTTCTAAAGAATAGCACTTTTGTTTGATGTTAGAGGATAGAATATGCATACTACTTAAGCCTATTAAATTATGACAGCTTCCACCCATTACATCATTAGCTCTTCTGTTTTTTAAATTAACTAGCTGTACTCTTTTAGCACATTTTTCTTGAAATCCTTGATCACTTATCTGTAGTTTCTCAGTAGTATCTGATTCTTCTTTGTTTTTGTCTTTATGAAGTAGACTAAGAAGAAGACACTCAGTTGATTTGAAGGAATTCAAACAGTTTAAGTGAAGGATTTCTGAAGACTGTGGATCATCTTGAATTTTATGAATCCCATTGAGTTTATGTGAAACTGTGATGTAGCCACAAACAACTACCAGGAAATGAAATAAAAATTAAGATGCAACTGTATGACAGTAGACAAAAATAAAACAAAAACAATAGTAAAGTTAAAAAAAATAAAGCATACAATAGTATATATTGTTAGTAAAGTACAAATAGCAGTTGCTTAATTCAGAAGCCACTTAAATAGGACACATGCAACATTCAGTCACAAAGCGTAAGAGTTAACTAGAAATTTTCCAACTTGAGATATAAATAACTTAAAATTTACTTTAACAATATAATTAAATGAGCTAAGCCAAATACATTTATAATTATTTGTTCTCAAACTGTAAGCAGAAACCATAACTATGGTAAAATAAAACATGTTGATTTGGTCTTTGCTCCTGGTACCTACCACTTAAAGCCCTTGGAATTTCCTGAATAGAATTCTTGTTTTGTTTGAGCACCCAGAGTTTATGCTACTAAGGTGATTCATGGCTAGCTTTATTTAGAGTTGGAACTCCTGCCCTCCCTCCAAGCCTTCCTGAAGGAGAAAAGGAGGACAGATGGAAATTGAGTTCAATCACCAAAGTTCAATCACCACAGTCATCGATCATGACTGTGTAAAGGAACCTCCATTAAAACTGAAACAAAGCTAACAGGGTTTTCTGGTTGGTGAACCCCACAACACGCTGGGAGGACAATTCTGGAGAAAACAAAGCAGTATTACACAATCCCTATCCCCATAACTTGCCTTACATCTCTTTCTTGACTTATAATAAAGTGGTAATGTAAGTAAAGCACTTAAAGAGGTCTGTGAGTTGTTGCAGTTAATTAATGAATCTGAAAGAGTGCTGTAATTCCAAAATTAGTAGTCAGTCAGGTATAAGTATAAATGGTTTAAGGATTCCATTGGTATGGGCCTGAAGTGAGGATAGTTTTGTGGATTTTACTGTAAATTTGGATATCTAGCATCAAAATTGAATTGACTAACTTTGTCTTTCTTGTTGAGTCTCTGTGTCAGAACTAAACTGAATTGTAGAGCAATCAATTAGTTGAAATGATGTATCTGAGTTATTGAAAACAATACAACAGTAGCGTATCCCTGAGCTCTAAAATAATTTAGAGCCTCCCATCTTCATATTTACTTATACTTTTAAATTACTCAAAAACTTTAACAAATGAATTTAAATAGTAAGTAAAAATTTATACTTACCCAAAATGTTCACAAATAATTCATAATATTCAAAAGTAAGTAGAGGTTCCTGGAGATGTAGAAAATAATCTGCAATAGTTTTAAATACATCTCTTTCAAATCCAACATAAGTTGGGTTATTCAGATCATTATTCCTTGGCCCTAGGAAATACAAAAAAGTAAGCAAAATATGTTTTATTTTAATATAAATTTTGAACATATAAAAAGTTCAAAAGTTCCTGTATTTCATTAAGGAGTTATGTCTTACAGATTTGACAATTCAAAAATTTAAAGGGTTATATCCATCTTATTCTTTGCTATCTTTTTACTAGAAATCATTGCCATCACTAGCATTTTGCTTTATTTTAGTATTTATCTCTGAAAAATTGTATATAAAGCAAAATTTCAAATATATTTTAAAAGTATCAGGGAAATTTATTTTAGTGGGCTACTGCAATTCATTATTATAATTCATTTTATTAGCAAATATAGGATAATCCAAATAATTCTTCCAAACTATCTTTTTTTAAACTTACATTTTGATGACTTAATTTTTGTCATACATGAAACACACCCTTAATGAATTCAACTAACTATCCTTACACTGATATTTAATTAGTTTAATGCTACTGAAATAATAATAATGGCTATCCAATAGTTTTTCTTTCAGAAATAAGACCTGATCACATGTAAGAAATGAGGAAAAATAAACTCAAGAGCAACTTGTCCAAGAAGAATGGGTTCTTGGTAGCAAAGATCGAATGAATTTACAAAGTACAAAGTAAAAGCAAGGACCAGGACCTTGAGATTCAATCACATTTAAAGTATTAGCCAAATATCTATTAAAAATGTTTCTCTGTACAGATCAGAATCCATAGCAGTAGAACTTAGAAATATTTGTTTCTGATTTGCTTACTCAGTTTTCAAACACTGACGGGGGACTTTCCTGGGGCATGATTCTAAAATAAATTAAAAAAGACTTTGAATCTACTAAATCAACTAAATCATAAACCTTGCAAATTTGTCTCCTAGTGAATACAACATGTACTCAGATTTGAGTTACTATGCTACCTATCAAGGTAAAACATTTTTTCTTGCTCAAACTCAACTAATCATTCTTCTCTGTCTTCAGAGAAATTTGTATGGTCACAAAAATATAAGTAAACACATTGAAAAAAGGATTAAAGAAAACAAATCATACATGTATACACATTTACACAACAGCTTAAAAGCTAATAAGGGTTTTCTAAGGGCATGAGAAATATTCTTAGTATGTACAATAAAAATTTGATAACAATTAGTAATAATAATTTGATAATAATTTTACTACAGAAAATACTGGAATTAAAAAGTTTTTAGAAAATATATATGTAAATACATAGCTTCTTATGTATTAGTAGACTGTCTTAGCCTTAGTTTTTCTCTCCTGGAAGAAAAAAATATATGGATAGTATATAGACCCTTCTATATTTGATAGGATTACTGTGGGGGATTAAATAATAGGCGAGAGTCTCAATATGATATATGGCTATAGTTGCTACTAAACTGGCATCTGTCTTTGCTATTAATTAGGTGTAACACATACGAAGAAAAGAAAGGTACAAATCCATACAAAAGATGGAACATCTAAACACTCTTAAAAGTAGTCTTAGCTGAGTTTTTAACCACTAGAAAATATACAAGAAGGGCAGTTAGGAAAAGGTAGAAAGAGAAACTCAAAAATCTTAAACCTATGGTCTAATACTTTACCTCAATTTGATTAATAAAATGGTTCACATTACTTATTTTATTGTTAGTTATTCTGTTATTTTGTCATATTGACACCCAGTGGACAACCAGGGAACATATACTTACAGTGAACATTAATAAAATACTAATTTTGTAAAAACTGGAAAAATGCTTTTGCAACAAAATCAGTAAATGTAACTTAATTTTTGATGATTTTAGCAGTATACAGCTCTATACACTTTTTAAAATTAGGGTTTTTAATTTCAATCACAGTCTTAAATTATAAAAATCAATTAAAACTGATTACTATGGAAGAACCTTGATGAATAAAATGTTATATAAATACTTTTGCAATTCAGTGATAGATGTTTTTTTCATAACCAGGAAACTCCAAATAATAGATCTTATGGAGTAGAAACAAGTCATAAGCACCCGAATCATGAAGCTATACACAAAGTCAAGATTGATATGGACTTTTGAGACTTTATTTCTAATTAGACCTTTTTCACATATAAGTAGCTATTTCCTTAAAAGTAGCTACTTGAAGTCTCTGTAACTCACTGAGGCACGTTGTGTAGATTATGCCTAAAAATCTTTTGCGATCTTCTAACCTACAATTCTATGATTTATGTGAATGGTGTTACAAGTGGTGGGCTTGAATTATAAAATCATCTTTTGTATAGCAAAAAGTTAAGACTCTTAACAAGGAAATGTAAAACATTATATTGTATTTCACTTAAACATTAAACATCAAGAGAAATAATGAATTTTAATCAATACTACAAAGTTATTTTAAATTTTTCTTAGTGCTTGTTACACTATAAACAAAATACATACAGACATTTTTGTTAACTTACAATTTGCTAGGCACTTCATAGCAGATAATACCCAGTGAGGAAGGTCATCTATACACAAAAAAACAATATTATTTAGCAAATCATACAATTGTTATAATAGTAGATTTAAAACCTCATAGTTATTCAGTATTTTAAAATACAAATTTAAAATATATAGGTATATTGAGTTTGACTCTTTCCACAATACATAAAACAATTAGCCACTCCCAATCAGAAATTCATTATATTTTGGGGGGAGGGGTGTTTAGAAATAAATTAGCAGTGATCTTTACTACCTATCTTTTCTTCATTCCATTATCTGTTTTAACAATAGATATGGTATTTGACTATAAAGGTATTTTCAAAGCATCTTAAAAATTTACATTAGTGTTAATTTTAAAAATGAAAATTAACACTAGTGTATCAATTTTAACATTCTAAAATCTTTTAAGTGTCACAGAAATGTGATATGCTTCATAAAATCTTGCAGATTTTTGACACAAACACAAAACACATATACTCAATTTGAAAGTTTATAGTTATAAAGGATAGAAAGTCTGACTGAGACTGTTAAGTATGTTACTGATATTTTAGATAATGAAAAACAGGACTGGTTACAGCTATATGGTGATAAAACTTTTAAGTTTTAGAATTAACATTTTAAATAGATCTACTGTAATTTAGTTTTGTAATGTAAGTTTAACCATCATATCTCATATAACAAATCATTATATAAATACGATTTTTCTCATATTACAAATCATTACATAAATATCAATCTCATATTATAAATATAAATATGTCTTTATAAATATGTATAGTCAGGGTTCTTCAGAATAATGGTATTGAGAGTTTGGTCTATTTTATGGGCTTTACATATATACCTTGACTACTGTAAATTTGTAGATAACTACTCCATGAAGGCAAAGACCACTCTTTCTTGTTTATTATTAAATCTTTAGCATAATACTGTAGGCCCTCTAAAAAAATGTGGTTAATCAATAGTTTTTAAATTTTATTTTTATAACTTTTGATGTTGGATCCTACCTTAAAAAATACATTAGTAAATCAACCTTAGGAGCTAAGATAATAGTATGAATTTTAACTTAAAAAATTATTAATAAATGATCTGTGATAAAACAACTGTTTCCCTCTTACTCCCTCAATTACTGTATTTTCTACATTTTGGTGTCTCTGCACCCTCTCTATAGCTGTGACTTTTGTCAGCAAATTTAAAAAGATTCCAACCTCCTTTTTATTAATACCTACCTGATTTGTCTTGTAGTATAACTATTCCATGTTTACTTGTATTGGTCATGTTGTACATTACATATTGAGGAATTACTTGTTTTGGATTTATGACTTCATCCAGTGATGACACACCTAAAATGGTTTGTAGGCTAAACAGAAGAAAAAATACAACCTTTTTTTCTCTATGAGTACAACAGAATATAAATATGAAAGAGTACATGCTTGACAAAAAAGTTTTGGTTTTTCCGTAAACCAAACTTCGAAAGTTTAGGTTTAATATCTACTTTCAAATAAATTTATAATAATAACTTTCAAAGGATTCAATTGTAACTAGTGTTACAACTTTGATTCAAAAAAATAGGAAATTATACTGAATATACACTATTTTCTAATGTGCTAGAACCATAGCAAAAATATTTTTTAAGAATAAAGCTGGTTTAAATTCTGGGCTATGAGAATGAATCTTATATTTTTCTTTTACATATTTTGATGGGAATATCAAATGAACATTCTAAACAACTCAAGAACTTGTTTATAGCTTACTAGGTCAGAATAATATATCTCCAAACTTCTTCAACATCTTCCTGGCTTATTTTTCTATTATCAACTGAGTTTTCTTGATCTTCATTAATTATTTCACAGTTCATTTTTTCTGTATTTTCCTGAAAAAATAATTTTTTTTAGTTTACGTTGTTCACTCGAAAAAAGGAAATAGTGAACTGATACAATTCCTAATATTAGTATCAGTCCACTGTATAGTTATACAGTGTCACCTGAAGAAATAGTGAAACATGGCAATAGCTTTTGGTTTTGCACTTGTTACCACCATCAAATCAACTTAAAACAAAATCTGCTTAAATTATACAAATGTCCCATGTATTTCTCACTATGATTTTTCATTGCTTTAGTGGGTTCAACCAAACTTCAGTATTGGCTTCAAATATGAAAGGATCATTTACTACTATTCATGGTTCTCTCAGTACATAGAAACTGAATTAAAAGGTGATTGATAAAAGGATATTTTTACCTGAGAGGAATGTAATCCATGCTTCTTAGGAGTTCTACGAGACAAGTTTCGTAATTTAAAAATAGTATCCCTATCTCTAGAAAAGTTCTCTATGCTGCTTTTTCGCAATTCTGGATGCCTTCGTGGAAGAGCTTTCAGTGGAGAATTTGTAGGAAATCTGGTTCAAAAATAACATGTGATTAAATGTGAAATCAAAAACAAACTTCTCGTATCCTTTTTCTTAAAAATAAACACAAATAACTGGATTTATTTATATTATTAAGGAATCAAGATTCTACATACTGATTTTCCCGTTAAAACTTTCAAAACACATTTGATAGCTTCCTGTTTTCTTTAGTATAACATACATATCTTATTTCTGTATAATTTAGGATTATTAGGGTTAATCCTGTTGGGTAGTTAATGATTCCAGTATGACAATGTTCAAAATTCCTTTGAAAAATTACATAATTAATATATATTAAATGCCTTCAACTGTAATTTTTCTAATATCCACAATTTGTTCTGTTGTCGCTTTTGGTTATGCTTTCCTCTCCACTTTAATATAAAATATTTCAAAGATATAAATAGGTACAGAAATATAAAACAACACCCATGTATTTAACAATCAATGCTATTTTTAACATTTTGCCAAAAGATTTCATTATTTTTTTTTCTTTAAATGAAAGAAAATCATTTGCCTATTTCTTTCTCTCTTCCTAAGGAAACTCAATAACCTAATGTATTTTCTTCATTCATTTCATGTTTTTATTATTTGTTTTTATATTATGCAAAAACAATAACTAATTTGGTGTTTTTTCACCAAGATCAATTTTTAGTGACCTCAGCTCTTTCTTATTCTACTGTATTAAAAATATTTTCTTGTATTCTCTCATATAAGTATTTTCATATTTAATATACATATAACTTATAGCAACTATAGATGGGTTTAATTGTTTTCCCAGTACTTAATTGCTTTAATTTAAGCCTAGATATCAGGTAAGACAATTTTTGTTTCCTCTTTGTTCTTCAAATTGTCCTGAACCTTACAATACCTATTGAAGTTTAGAATGTTAACTTCTAAAAAAAATATAAAGGGATTCTGAATAAAAATGTACTGAATTTATATATAAATCTGGGAAGATGTTATTTATGGTATTAAGTCTCATTCATGAATAGATTATCATTTTCCTTTCATTATCATCAGTACAATTTTATAATTTTTTCCAATAAGGTCTTACACATTTTTGGCAAGCTTTATTTCTAAAGTTTTTTGAATTTTACTATCATAGCAGCAGAGACCAGCTGAAGAGTTATGCAGAATCCCAGGTAAGAGAGAATGGTTTAACAAAAAGAATATTCATAATGGGCAGAGAAATGGATAGATAAGGTAACGATTTGGCAGTACAGCAAACATGGATTGATGATGAAATCACATTTAATGAGAAGGGAAAGAATCTGTGCAAGAAAGGGAAGACAGTGCTATTAATTCAGACTGGATAGATTTTTTTTAACATGTTATGAAGTACCTACTAGACAAAAAATGGTTCTAAAGCTCAAGAGAAATTTTTGATTTGGAGGTTGGAAAGGTAGGTAAATACATGGCATGAGATTGTCCGGGAGTGAGGTCAAATGGAGACAAGTCTGGGATCTTGAGGACCAGTAATCAAAGGATGAACAACAGGAGGCAACAAAGGTAACTGAGGAGTAATTATGTGAGTAGTTGTAGTGCATTATGCATAATGAACTATTTATATGGTTGGTGTTACAGTTTTCCTGTAGAAATCACTTTTGATACAAAAGCAAGAATCAAAGTCTAAGATACAGCAATTGAAAAGTACTAATTTTGTAGAGGAAAAAATGCTTGGTATTAGAATCCAAGGACCTAACTTAATGGAAATTTAAGAGAAAAATAAACTATGACAGAGATAGGCCTCACAGAGGAAGCTGTAACAGAGGGATGAGAAAAAAAATACATGTACTAGTTTGACAAATGTGTGGTGTTTCAAGGTAGAAGAACGTTTCAGACAGAATGAAAAAGTTGTTAAAACATGAGCTCAGCTTTTACATATGTAAAAAAAATTAATACCTGCCTATTTTACAAGATAAAATAAGAAAATATGGAAATCATTGAATTGACTTTGATACATGATTAATGCCTAATACTCACTTTAACCTGTGGTATATTTCTTCTGTTATTTTATAAAGTTGATGTTATCTATCATATCACATGAATTATTAAGACTGTTTAGCATTGCATAATTCTCATGGACCTGTAAGAATTTGTATGTAATTATTACATTTATGAAACCAAAGTTAATTTTTCTTTAAAATGTCAGAATATGCAGAAGTGAGATTTCACTTTTCTCAGTTTCCTATTTTATTATATATATCACCTAACATTTAAGACTTTTGAATTATATAGCAATTTAACCTCTAAATGGTTTTATTTGGGCTAAGAGCAGTAGTAGTTTCTAAAGAAGCTATTTAACTTTAGTATTAAATAATTCAGTTTTCCAGTCATTTATCTGTTCAGTACCTGAATAGCTGGCTGTTGTCATCAAGGTTTTCTGATCCCCATTTGCCTTTGATATCTTCAATTACATGATTCTTGAGAAATTTTCTCAATAGTTGGATAGTCTGCTGCCTTGTAACTTCAGGACCAAAATTGCTATTGTTTCTTAACAGGTCATAAAGCCAATCCACTGCTTCTCCTGCTGTAAAACAATTGCCATATTTTTTAAAGTGTTGCCTGTGTTTTCTTAACGGCATCCCTGCTCGAAAAGATGTGGTAACTTCATTCCACTGCAAAAAAAGACGGAAAAAACAAACAAACAAAAATCTCTTACTGATTTGAAATGACTAGAAAAGTAAATTCTTTCATTCATATCTGATTACATCATAAACTTCATGAAGAAATCATTTATATACTAGAAAATTTGATCTCATTAATTTCTTTTGTTTATTCTAGTGTTGATAGTATTTTGTATGATAGTTCTTTTTCATTAAAAGCATTTCATTTGTTGGAAACCAAGGAATAATAGAGAACTAGTGTGATAGGAACTTTGGGACACAGCAGTCATGGAGCAGGTTTGCAAGGCAAGACTCTTCTCCTTGAACTTCTAGAAGTTCTTGTGCCATTTATTGAAAGCATACAGGCTAGTAAAAACTGATCATAGAACAATGGTATGAAGAATAAAGTCTGGAGGGTGGGGTAGGAATGGGGGACAGAGTTTCACAAGGGACAAGAAAGGGGACATTGTGACCATACATTAAGAGTCATTTGTATCAGAAAGTATTTGATGTTTTCACAGGCAGAGTTATCTCAAGCCCACCATGGAGAAAATCATCTAATCAGGTCAACAGTGGCCTAAGTGATTCTGGCCCTGCATTATGATCTGTGTTATACTCTGTATGTAGGTAGTCAGGGAATTCTCTGCTATGATTTGTAGATAGCAAATAGGTCACAGTTGCCCATGAGTGGCCAGTTAGTAGCCAGCTCATAGAAACCTACAGAGAACTACAATGAACCTTCCTTTATTCCTCAACAGAAAAAGTATTATTTAATCCTGCTTATTTTCCCCTGAATTATTAATAATATACTGGTAGCATTTGTATCAGGTACTGTACTTTACATTTTCATTTAATTCTTGTAATAGTACCAATATTATCCTATTTTCAGATAAGGAAATAAAGCCCAGAAAAATTGAATAATTTGACCAGGAACACACAGTTAAGTGAGGAGTCCAGGTATTAAAAACCCAGGTTTGACTGATTTCACAAACTACATTCTAGAGCTATGTAATGCTGGCCATACAAAATTCACAACACATAGTAGATTTATTGGTATATCTTTCACATGAAAGTAGATTATGTTTGCTAAGTTGCTAAGGTACTTATGTTTGCTAAGTATCTTATATGAAGATTCCTATATTGAACATAAACAGAGTAAATCAGTAAATTTAAGTCCATTTTGTCTTTACTTAGAAATTGTGATAAATTTACATTAAAAGTATTTATATTTCCAAATTGTCCTTCAAATCTCCTAAACTTTTGATTTGTGACAGATCCAATATTGAAGCATAAGGGTGATGATGCTGTAGACATATCACTTTTGAATCAAAGTCCCATGTTAGAGATCAAGAGAGCTGACTTGTAACTCCAGCTATGCCAATATAAGCTAGTATCACTCATCTAACCTATGTGACCCTAATACCACAATGCAAAATTTAAGGACTGAAAACAACTCTACATTATTTCTTCAGCATTAAGTGAAAATGACAGAAGGGCTCCTTGCCTTTAAGTAGATAATCAAATAGCCTTTCTGAGATGTCATTTATTATTTTGAGAGTGGGTTCTGGAGATTACTAGGATTTCTCAACACCAGTTTTATCACTTATTGTTTATGACTGGTTGGACTTGAATTAATTTAGCCAAACTATTGATCTATGCCTCAATATTCTTCTCCATAAAATGGGTGCAATATTGCCTACCTAATGTACTTGGTGTAGTGTTAAAATGAATTGATATGTTCTAGTAGTGTCTTGCAATTTTTTAATCTATTGAATTTTAAAACGTGACAGGACTACCTGACCTAAGGTTACTTTCAGCCCTAAATTTTACCCTTATACAGATAAATTTTTAAAAAAGATTTATTTATTTATGTATACAAGAACAGGGATATCGGCCAAAAGTGCTGGGGGTGAGAGGACTCACCAGAGACAGAGTGGGGAACAGAACAGGCAGATTGACTGAAACACACTGCTGAGGGGAGCAGCAGGTGAGACAGGAGAGGTCTGCTGCACCAGGTGGGTCACCTCCCTGGCTTGGATGTGGTATATATATATATATATATACCCAATGGAATGTTACTCAGCAATCAAAAAAGATAAACTCATACAATTTGCAGCAACATGGATGGAGCTGGAAGGGCTCATGCTTTGTGAAATAAGCCAGAAAGAAAAAGAAAAATACCAGATGGCTTCACTTTTTTTTTTTTAAATAATATAATAGTTTATTTTGACATCATTCTGTGCCTTTTTCCATCTCAGTTGTAATCCCTGTGGGCTTCCCATCAACAAAGTCCAGTGCATTTCCCCCCTCCCACCCATTTCTGATCCTATACTCTTACTCCACCCCCTTAAAATGTCTATGATATATAGTTCACTATTATTTTCTCCCCATGTCCTTTATACTCTTGCTATGAGTGAAACCCAGATGGCTTCACTTTTATGAGGAATGTAGAAGATCCAAATATGGGATCAGGAAAAGAAATGATTATAATAAAGTAAAAATCAAAAACAAGGAACTATAAATCAGAGACTTTCTGGGGGAGAGAAGTAGGATCACAACAAAAGTGGAAAGAGCACAAGGGACTATGGTGATGGTACACACCTAAATTGGTGGTAGGAATTTCACGGGGACTATAATTGAAATGAGAAAGCATACATTGTAAAAAATGAAGGATGATGTTAAAAAAAAGGATTCACTACTAGGAAGATATAAGGTTCTTAAGCAGTCATTTATCCTCAGGTCATCTTTTTATATATGAATTTCAAAATACTGAATATTATATGAAAGATCATTCATATGATCAATGAAATTTCCTTGAGTAAAAAGTAAATTTGAACATAATTACAAAAGAAAATAAAATCTGGATTTAAGTTGTAGACTAATCAGTTGTCACGAAGGGCTATTCAACTGATATATCTGCATTAAATTCTATGAACCCAGCAAAAGGAATTTATCATACTCAAGCTTGCCTCCTATCTGACCCTAGAGAACACTGGAACTCATTCTAAATTCTCGAATCCTGATGGGGGCAGTGATGGGATAATCGTGGAATATCTTACGGCATCCCAGGGGTCGCAGACACCACCTGACACAGGGGGTCGCCGAACTAGGAAAGAATATGCCAAGCGACAGTATGAAGGAGGCCTTCCAACGGCTTTCCCTTTGGACCTAACTGCCTCGTGACTAGGGTGCAAAGGCCAAGACCCTCCAAGGAAAGCGAGAGACGTGGCCTACCAGGGGGCCCGAGGCGGGTGACCCTCACTCTACAGTGGCCGCAGGGCTCTAGAATACACCTCCACCCCCCCACCGCTACCCCCGCTCTCGGTGAAACTACGAACGTTCTCACGTTCTCCCCGGCTGCCCAGTCTCGCGTTCCGCGCCGTCTTACCAGCCTGGTTGCCCGGTAAGGCCCAGGAGGCACACTCCGATTCTCCATTCCTCCCACCAAGCTCGAGGTCCGTCAATACCCCGTACTCAGCATGGCGGCAGAAGGAAAAGCCGGGAGGACGACCCCGTCAGCGACGCACAGCACAAAAGTCGACCCCGCCACCGATTTGAATACGCAGAAGGCGGCGCTGATTGGCCGTTCTCTGGATCACGTGACGCCTCGCCTGGTCCCAGCAGCGCGAGGGTGGGCGGGGCGCCTCTCCAGGCGCTAGCGCGAAGTGCCGGGTGGCTGGTACCTGCTGGCCTGCAGGGCTCGCGTGTAGGGCGTGCTGGGAGCCTCACCGGGTTCTCTGGAGCTGCTTCTCCCTCTTGTGGTCGTTGGCGAGGCGGAGTCATGTTTCCGAAACACTGCGAACGGGTGAGGCGGCTTAGTCCCTGACCTAATTGTTTTGAGCCCAGCGTTTTCACATTTGAAATGAAAACCAATAAATAAACGTCGTCCGCCCACTCCCCAGTCTTTTTGGCCTGAGGCTTTCCCCTGGAGTAGCTTTAATTTGATTTGCTCCTACGATTGGCTTTCAAAAAATCTCACTGGGTGAATGTGCAGTGCTGTCACCTTGGTGCTTCTTAGCAGGATTCCTTTCTCCCCAGTGCAAACACATAGGGTACTCACCCAATCTAGTAATAAATGGAGCACCAGTAGATAAGCACATACATTGAGGAGCTTAGGAAAAGTGTGTAAAACTTGCCAAATTGCTTCCCTTAAGATGACCTTACCATTGTACCTTTGTAAGAATCTTGGCTATGTTTATCATGCTTATAACTTAGAAATTTGATACGGATTTTGGAAAATGAGCCGCAGGTGGCATTTTGCAAATGAAATCACTAAAATAAGCTTTCATTACCTGTCTAAACTTATTCAACGGTAGGAATTCCTCAACACAATAGATTAAGAGGTTGCTTGAATGGGTTGAAGTGGAAGAATTAATTTGGAAGTTAAACAGCAATTGGTTAAGGATAGGACTTAGTGAAAAGGAAAGCTATAGGAAGATATTCTAGAGAGGAGTCATATCATGGTTGATATCTCTACTATTGGATAGAAGATAATTTAGATGGAGACATCTGTTTTCTGAGAAAGACTGGTGTATAGGAATTTTGAAAAGGCAAATGGCAAAGAGGAACAATCAGCTCAATTTTGCATTTGTGGTAAGTGTAACTAGAGTGACAGATACTACAAAATAATGTTAACCATACATTTTCCACACATTGTCCTAGGATAATCTTTTTCTCTTAAGGTCTATGTCCCTTCAGAATGAAGTGATGATGAGAATGTGGAAACCAAAATGTATTTTACATTTTGCCTAATTTTAAGTTGGAAATTAACCCCTAAACTGCTTTTGAACTGAGTAACTATAGCTTAATATTACCTGTCAGGGGACAACTATTAATGCCACAACATTAATTTAAAATTATAAAGTATCACCTGAAACATTTTAAACAGTAACAGTAAAAGAATGGTTGGAGAGGGTCTAAGAAGGCATGTAGCAAGATGACTGTGTCACATCTTGAGAAAGTTTCTGAGACTGGTTTTAGATCTTCCAATATGTCAATGGACTTGCACTGCATCATCCACTTTCACGTTGACAATTTCTTTAGAAAAATATCTGAAAACCCAGGTTACTGTCAGTGTAGGTGGTTTAGATTCCTTTTAGGTAACTTACATGCCTCTGATCTTAATAGCTGGTTATTGATGTTAGTTTGATTCTTATAAGTCATTTTATTTCTTTGTTGTTTTTGGGAGCCACCTCATAATCTCCATCCCCCTAGATCATAATTTCTGAGGTTGGTTACAAGCAATTTGTATCGGGGTCACTTGGGATGCCTGCTAAGATGCTGATTCTTTGGATTCCACAACAATTTGGGAGGAGGGCTTAGGAAAAGTTGTATAAAACTTGCCATATTGTTTCCCTTAAGATAATCTTACCACTGTACCTTTTGTAAGAATCTTGGCTATATTTATCATGTTTATAGCTTGAAAATTTGATAGGAGTTTGGAAAATCTGTTACTGACTGAGATGAGTTCCAGTAAAGAGCATGTAACTACGTAAATATTACATCACTACATTTTACTTCTTAATCATTTTTTTTCAAGGTTCCTATATGTCTCATAGTATGAACACATCTGCTAGTTTAGGGCTAGAAGTATAATTTATATTTATTGTTGGTCTGGCAATTGATTTTCAGATCTAGGAGTAGCATACTGTTATGCCCAGATTTGAGTTTCCCAAAGAGCACCAAAAAGCAGATTCCAACACAGAGCACATGAGGGTCTTTATTGCAAGCTTGAGCCTGGGCTCCCAACATGCATCCACGCAGCAGCCGAAGTTGAGAGCCCTGAGCTCAGGGAAGGCAGGGTTTTTATTACAGAAGAGGGGAGTTTCAGTTCAGCAGAGGGGAGTTTTAGCTCAGCAGTACATTGACTGGTTGACATTGAACAAAGTTATCTTGTTTTAACCTGGTTGGCCTGTGCATGTAAGATGTGACCTTCGCTACTCAGACAGCATACCTTAGGACATCTGGTGCTTTCCTAATATGTACTGGTTACTTGCCTACTTGCTAATTGGCTGTTGCTATGGGATGAACAAGATTAGGACACTTACAGTTAAACTCGGCAATGGCGCCTTGTTGATAACCAAAACTTAGGCCTGGCTGGTTCAGAAGCATTCTGAAGCCTGTCATGGCATCATTTAGGTCTTTCAATACCTCCTCATTTGGATAACTATTTCTCCTACTATAAATGCATTTTGAATAGACTCTTCTATCTTCCTTGCTCTTAGGTGTGAAAACTATGTCCAGTTGAGTCAGTGTTTTGCTCGCTCCCCTGGTTCATCTGATTCATCTGAGTTAAGCAGAGTTAGTTCTCTTAGAATTTTTTCCCCCTCAGTTAGGTCCAGCGGGAAGAGCTTTCTTTTCCTGGTGACTAAGGTGAGTCATTAGAGCCAGGAGCCAAGGGTGGGTATAGTTTCAGTTGAATGAGCATTTTAGTATGGTAAAATGTACAGATGCCTAAAGAGAAACAGAAATCAGAGCTAGAAGATGCTTACTTTCCTTTGGAGGCTAGCTTACCTCCATAGAATTGGATTACCTGATCTGATCATTGTTTTTTGTTTGTGTGTTTAGATTTTTGTCACTTAACAGGCAGTGCTCTCCAGTAAACCATTTTTTCAAGAATGTGAACAATTGTGATATTTCTCAGAGGGGTGGAGTGAATGCCTTTTTGACTTTTTGGTAGGGTTTCATACCATTCCATTATATAATAGAGCTCTATAGAGGTAATAGAAACCATTTAAGTACCTGGAGACTATTATCAGAATTGCTCAGTCAGATGCTGATTTTATGAAGAACTTTTCAGATGTTGGACAACTAAGCTATATTTAGGACTTGAAACTTTTTGTTTCTAGCAGGGAGTTTTACCTTCTGTGACCTCTAGTCTCAGAAGAAGTTTTCTTTTAACTACCAGTTGAGTGAACATCAGTTCTTGGTAGCTGGAGTTGCCAAAAATATTTCTCCAAAGCTTCTAATAAAATCCATAGTTTGAAGTGCATTGTTCAAGTCTACTGAGACTTGGAGGGGGACAAGGGTACTAAGACTTGTAGTCAGGCTGTCCTATTCCATGTTTTTCTAGGTTGTGTTGATGTGTAATGATGTCATTTAAATGAAAGTAATTTGGGGTTGAAAAGTTTATGAAGATTTAAATTGTGTGATTTTTCTTTTCTATGCAAGCTTTATTAGCCAGCCTGTAAGATAGCCACCACCAATGATTCATGCTTCTTAGTATTCATGCCCTTGTGTTTTCCCTTACAAGCCAAGTAATAGGGCTAACAGCCTGTGTAGCCAGCAGAAATGACAGTGTAAATCATAACATCTGATCATAAAAGAAATTTCTCTTGGATCTTTTTTTTGGGGGGGGGAGGTCAAAAAAGCTGCCAGATTATGAGGCTATCCAGGCAGTCTTTTGAGAGCTCCCTATGGGGAACAGCTGAACTTTTCTTTTAACTATCAGTTGACTGGACACCAGAAAGTGGATCCTTCAGCCTCTGTCAAGACAACGGATATCCATTCTTGGCCAACATTTGATTGCACCATAATTCTTTCTTTTGGTATCTTGTTTATTCTTAAAAGTGTGTAAAGCTCATGAACATTGATGATATTCTGTTCTTACCAATTGTCAGAAACTGTAGTCTTACTGGATTTCAATTAGAAGGATTCTAAATATAGGAAACGTGATACCTTGAATATTGCAAAATGAATTATTTGACTGAGAATCAGGTTAAAGCAGGAGTGGTTCTAATTTATCTGCCTTCTCTTGTCACCATCATGCATATAATTAAGTTGGGCACCTACTTTTTAGAAGTCTGAGCTGCTAATAGGAATCTAATAGGAATATATTTCTTAGGAACTGTGATCTTCTTAATCAAGCTTTAATGTTACCATTAGTCCTCTGTAAGTTTTTCTAGGAGTAACTTCAGAAAACTGCAGGCATTTTTTAGACTACACATTTTGACTTGTTTTTAAGCCATTACTCCCATCTAAGTTTTCATTTATTGCTTCAGTAAGTATTCACTGCTACTATGTTCTGGACACTTTGCTAGATCTGGGGCTATCTTAGTAAACCATAGTTTCACTCAAAGTTACTAGGAAGTACAAATAAATGAAAAAGACTTGATTGGTGTTGTGTTAATGGTATAAGATACTGTGGGGATTTATGAGAGTGGTATATAATTCAAGAAAGGCCTAGGATAACACTGAAGGCCAACAACAAATCAGCCAAGTGAAAAAATGATAGAAGCCCTCTTTGATTTGTGAGTAACTGTACAAAGGGATCTTCTGAGACCTGTAATCTGTAAATAATGATGCTTTATTTCCATGTATAGGTTATTTTATATCTTATGTATAGGTTCAAGAAAAGTTTATATTCTTACCAAGAACTTAATTAATATGCAATCCTGATCAGATATAGTGAATAAAATAGTGATATATCATAAAGAAACTTTATCATATATCATTATCAAATATTAATAAAATAATATAATATAAATAATATATATAGCCTTATAGATCAAGCTTTTGTAACAATTCTTGATTGTCTTAGTAGCTTCATCTGACAGAAAATGCCTGTATTTATTTGCCTGTCTTAAAATTTTACTTCCAGATTTTTCCAATTTTTCATATTAATTTTAGATAAGGAATAAGAAATGTCAATTTTAAAACGTCCTTGTGGAATGTCAGTTCTATCTTTGTTAGATCATTAGCCATTTTAGACTCAGTATTCTTGGCAAATCATCATGACTTTTGAAGAATAGGACATAGTGATATCTTTACTAGCTTATTCTCAGATATATTTTGCTTTTTTCTTTCTTGTTGTCACTGGAAGTTTAATTTACATACATATTACTTCAAATTAGTTTCGCAATTTTTTTCCTATAGCATATTGAGAGAACAGCAACATTTTCTGACTGGACAGAGATTAATAAATAAATGAATGAAAGGAGAGGCAATTGGCAATAGATTCCAAAGCCTTCAGAAGAGGAGAACAACTGAGGTGAATATTTCTGTCTTCATGGTCAAGAAGACTGTAGGAAGTCATAGATTTGCAGGGGAACTCCAGACCTCTGGCAGAGTAACATTTAGGAGCTACATTTTCAAATGGAGAGCTTGGGTATTACAAAGTATATGTGTAGATGAGTTTCTATTGAATACTTAGAGAAGAATAAAGTTGCTTAGATTTTGCTTGAATGACCAAACTCTTAAGAGTGTGATGGACTTGATTTTTTTTAGCTATGCTTATTGTATTGTACATTCTATGAAAGAGTTGGCTGAAACACTGTGACAATAATATGCACTGTGAATGGAATCAAAGGACATCATGAATGCAATGCTTAGTTCTTCCCAAACGGCATCTTTGTCTTTTTAGAAAGATTTATATTGTACTGTCATGTGAACTAAAAATTGTTCCTTGGAGGTTCTTAATGTTTACTTGTGGTGGAGTGGATTGTTTGGAGCAATGCTAGACAGAGAAATATACTTGGACAGTATTCAGATTTTATGAGCATGGCTACTTTTAGAGAACATTATAATTTGTCAACTCTGTAATCAGTCAGCTATCAGATATTACTACACAGAACTGAATTTATGTTGCTTTCCACACTATGTGATCTTCTATTATTAAGCAGTAAGTGAGGTACCCTGTAATTAATGGTCTAAAACGAAAAATGAGATGACTTTTTTTTACTTAAATTTCTATTTTGTTACAAAATTACCCAGTTGCTTAGTTTCAAGACTTTCTTATCTCTTTAATAATAATACAGAGATTGTGATGCATTTATGCTTCATAACACTGCTTATCCAAGCACCCACAATTCTTCATAATCCTAATTTGTACTATCATTATATTTATTTGTAAATGAAAAGTAGTAGGTTTTCTATTTTAGTGAGAGAATTGCACTTGGCAGTTGAATAAAATCAAAGAATTAGAATCCAAATTCATATTGATATTAAGATATGAATGTATTTTTGAAAAATTTAATGACAGCAAATACGCAAGAATAAGGTGATTTTTACATTTATAAATTTAATATCTAGACATCTGATGTTTTAAAGTAGCCTAAAATTTCATTATAAAGCTTTTAAGAGCATTTTCTATTCTGAGCATATGAAATATAGTGAGGATAAGTTGGAGATTTACAACTTCTCAGAACACTGCTTTCACTTAGTTTCATTAAATTCAGAAGACATTGACAGATTATAGCTCTGACCAAAATTGCCAATACCTGATCCTTTCTATAGAAGTTTATACTTTAACTGGGAAAATTGGGATATTTTTAATATAATGATGTGGTAGGTGTTTTAATTAGGGTGAGCACAGTGTACCATAGGTGCACATAGGGGATTTAACCTTGTCTGGAATGTGCTTTTTAAAAATTTTTTCTGGGAAAACTTCCAATATTGGAAAAAGAAGAGGCCATATTTGGGGGGTTTTGTCTATGAATTCTAGAATCTGAAATAATAGTGCTGATTGCTGTGTCTTGGGGGAGGACAGTGCCTAAGTTGTAAGGCTGAGTGACTTGGAAAACACTGGCAGGTGCCCTCGTATTAGAGAAGGGACTCAAGGATATGATAACATGATTACAGTAGAGGCACTGCAAGGCTAGCCCACCTGCAACTCTACAGTGATACAGTGGTTTTATAATGGTCCTGCTAGCTAGGCTCCTCAGATATGTGTCCTTGCAGAAATGGTGAATTACATAACAATTTCATCTCTTCTTCTTCCTTCCCACATCAGTCACCAATAAGACAAGAAAGGAAATGTGGGACAATAACGTGATAGGAATAGAAGTCCTAAGGAAGGGTAGGGTTGATTATCACAATAAACTAATTTTCTATTAAGCTATGTAATGTTTATCACTTGTTTCACCTGTGCCTGAAGTAGACTAACTGAGAAAGTTGTAGTTGGAGAAAGTTTCTTAGATACTATGAGTTTTTTTCTTGAAGGACATAGATGCAAATTGGTGTCTTAGTTATGATTTGCTGAAGAGTTCACTTAACCTTATAAAAAACTTTTCACATTAATCTCATTTTATCCACACAAAAATCCTATATTGGATATCTTGCCAGTTTACCTGATAATTAATATGTCATAAAAAGTTAAATATTACTTAAGCACACATCTTCTTAGTGGAATTATCTTGAGATTTGAGCCAAAATTCCATGTTCTGAACTGTGTTATTTCCATAATATACAGTCTCTTACCTACTTTATCCCTCACTATATAAGTAACAGGTAATAGGATAGTATAAGATAGATATTCTACTAACTTTGCTGACTATTGAAATTACAAAAATTAAGGATAACAAAATTTAAGATCTCTTAAGTTTAACTATTAAAAGTAATCATTGAGTCCTCCCTGGTGGTGCAGGGATTAAAAACAGCATTCTCAGGTTACTGCCAGCCACTACAGCACAAGTTCCATCCCTGGATGGTCAGGGAGCTGACCGGCATGCTGCAGTAGACCTCTTTTGTCTTGTCCACTGCTCCCTTCAGCGGTACACTTCAGTAGATCTGTCTGTTCTGCTCCCCACTTACCTTTGGTTAATTCTCTCACCTGCCCCCACCCTTGGCCTATACTCCAATGCTTGCATGTGTAAATAAATAAATCTTTTTTAAAAAAAAGTAGTTACTAATCAAAAGGTGATGATGACATTTTTCAAATAGTAACAGGGAATCCTCATGAAAGATGATATCAATTTGGAGATAAAGTATGCTAAACATCTGATTTGTCTTAATGTAGTGCAATAGTAACCTTTCAAATCTCTGCTCAGAATTCATATAAACAACTTTTCTTTCTTTCTTTGATTAGCAGCTTGCTTTAAGTGATATATCAAAGTTTTGCCCTCTATGGTTTGTCATGGTCTGTCTGGAAATAGAACTGGGTGTGATGTTCTTGGCCTGGACTCATTACTCATTACTCAGGTCAAGAAATGTTAGAGAGGTGTTAGTTTTTCAGAATTAGCTCTAGATTTATCAGAAAGGAGGGAGCTTGGTTCAACATTAATTTTGTGTTGCTATTGCCTTTCATAAGCTACTAATTATGGAAAAATTAAAATGCCTTTTATATAGAATTAGAATATGTTCACATTTCACACATTATTATCATCTTGATTTTTTTTTTTTTTTTTACCTCTAGGATTTTCCCTCTTTGGTCACAGCCTCTTCTTCCTCTTTCCCACATTTTGCTTTTCCTTAGCTTGCACTTCATCCTTGACTTTTAACCTTACTCATATGCTTTAGTTACTAGATAATGAGGTTCCTAATTTTGGAGAATAGAGAGAAATATATATTTTAAACTTTATGAAATGAGCTCTTAGTCTAATTAACAAAAAAGCAACCAGAAAAGGACAGTTAGGTGAGGCAAAATATTTTTTTTGGATATTTGTTGCTGGCTCTATATCTATTTGTAGTAGTGAAGTGTTGGTCAAACATGAGCTGAGAAAAAAACTCTAGTTATTACTTTTTCTATAATTTACCCCAGAACTCAGTGACTTAAGTCAACATTACTTACCTGGAAGTTTCTATGGGTCAGAATCCTAAACCCTGTTCAGTAAGGCCTCTGACCAAGGATTTCAAGGTTGTGTTTAGTAATCACAAGAATTGTCTGGGGTAACTTTGTTTCCAGGCATAGTCCTGTGGGCTGTTAGACTCAGTTCTTCATTACTATTGCCTGGAGACTGCCTTTAGTTTCACACCAGTAGACTTCTCCAATGGGCAATCAGTGGCATGGTTGCTGGCTTCACAGAGTGAGTGAGCAAGAGGGAATAGAGGAAGTGCAAGCAAGACAAGAGTCATTGTTTAATTTCATCACTTCTGCTTCATTCTGTTTGTTATAAGAAAGTAACTAGTTTGAGCCCACACACAAGGGAAAGAAATTACTGAAAGGTATAAATATCAGGAGGCAAGGATCATTGGGAACCATTTTCAAAACTGCCGATGACATACATAGTATCTATCAAAATGTCCATGAAATTTTCCTAGTAGAAGATAAAGAGTATGTATCCCAGATCCAAGAGAGGCTTCATTGTTAATTATTGAACTTCACAGTCTTTAGGTTTAGAATTTGCTAGATTGGATGCAGTGGAAAGTGCTAAAGAAGCTGAAACAGAGAGATAATAAGCACTTACTTAATTTAAGGCTGCGGACAAGAAGCTGTGTTAGGTGTCTCTATACTTTCTCAAAATTTCGCAGGAAATAGGGAGACGTCCTTAATGGCAAGGCAGCTTCACAGAGCTTTGCATATGTTGTGCTCTGCATGACTTGGTGGTCATCAGCATGTGTGATGTGTTTATTAGTTATCTTGCATTTGTAGTCAGTCTTTCTTATTAGTGTTATGACTTTGACAAGTTATTTAAGGTCTCCAAATCTAAGTCCTTATTTCCAAAATGAGAAATCCTAACATTAAGTAACTCTCAGGATTGTTATGAGAATTAAATGAAGTGATGATGATTTTCATCATCATCACCATTTACTCCAAGTTTAATGGGCTCTGGCTTAGTGTTTTTAAATATCAGCTTTTAGGTATATTGATAGTCTCATTTTCACCAACAAGGAAACCTAGATTATGGAAAGATTAAGATTTTTGCCTAACGTAAGAAAACTAAAAAAATAATGTCTGTGATTTTCTATCACCTGTATGAAACTGCTTCTCATTCTGGAGTCCAGATCATAGCATAGTGGCCAGCCCTTAGTACATACTCAATATTAACTATTATTTTACCACCATTTTGCTAATGGACAAATAAAGACTCAAGTGATAAATAATTTACCTAAAGAGTTACCCAACTCTTACATTGGAGAGCCAATATTTTAATCCATATGTAACTGAATCTAAGGCAATGGTGTACTTTGTTGTGCTTTGATTTATTAAAAAAAAATATGCCTACTTTGAAGTGGTCTTAATCTAAAAAGGAACTATCTGAACAGCTCTCTGGGGACATTGTAACATTATAAAACAAACACTGTTGTTTCTAAGAATGATTCTAGACTACCAAACTTATGTGTTACACAATTTACCTTCTATCAAAAAAATCCAAAGTTAGATATTTTAGATTTTAATCAAATTCATTCAGAGACAATCAGTTTGATACTATAGTGGATAAACTTCAACTCCTTGGAAACTGACTGATGTTAAAACCTCATTCCTGAGAAATGTCAGTTAAAGGAGGTATGGCTATATAAAATAAGAGTGACAGTAAATACATTTTTATTAGGTATTTAATGAAAAAATGTACCTTAGCTATCTTAATTCAGACTTCCATAACTAACTGAAAATATAAAATGTTCAAGCCCCATGAAACAAATTCTGTTAAAAGAATGTGATCCACAAAATATACTTTTATTTTTTTAAAAAAGCATGCATGTCCATTCATTCAGTCATATATTTTTCCTTAAAGTTGTGTGTACATATCACAAAGATGTTAATCATGTATTTTATCCTGTACTACTAGTATCAAGGAATAGAAATAGAACTGATGGATGAAGTGTTCTTCATCTCAAATTGGCTTTCAATTCTGGTTAGGGGAAAAAAGAAATTTATTTCTGCAGCCATTTCTCTATCCTTAAGTTATGAAATATCTCCTGACTCTCCATCATCTCTCTGATGTCTCTGCTTTAAGTGGTGTTCACAATTCCCCCTCACTTTAAGTATCTCTAACATCTCATTTCATATTGTTTAAAATGCTCAGAAGGCAGTTTAATGAATTCAATTAAGTAAGTGGTCACTGGAGTCAAAACTAGTTAAGATACCTATTCTTTTATTTACCAGCTGAAAAACTGGGGCAAATTCCTGAAATTCCCTAAATTTTCATTTCCTTCCATCTGAAACAGACACAAAAATGCTAGGAATCCTCCCTTGCATCCTAGAGGTTGTCTCAGTGATATCATCTCTGTGGCCTGAGTTCTCTCACCAGCCAGAGAGGTGACCTCTTCTCTCTATCTCCTGCTGTTCTCCTCAGCAGTGTATTTCAGTGGATCTACCTGTTCTGATTTCCACTCTGTCTCTGGTGAAGCCTCTCACTCCTGGCCCGCTAGTCTGAACCCCAGTTCTTCTACACATTAAAAAAAATCTTAAAAAAATTCTATCTCTGATAATATTATACTTTGTCCTGAGAGTTTCCAAATTTATACTTTTGGCTCAGATATCTTTTCTGAGGTTCAGTCCTACCTAAACCTTACACATCTAATATTTAAGGACCCATCTGCTTAACTCCCTTTTTATTGCTGTTAGCTTTACTCATGATTTGGGACAGGCTCCAAGAGCAATGTCATTCACTTTTCCTAATGGGATTGTGAGTAAATCTTTAATATAACAAGCATTTTCCGTTATTGAAGGAGTCCTATTTCAGTATTCAATATGTATTCTTGTACATTTTAAGACTTCTGTCACAAACTGTGTAAAGCTGTTTGTTCTTTTCAAAGCATAGCTAGAACATTCTGTATCTTGAGCAGCTTCAAGTTGACTATCCCCATGTGCATTCTTCCTCTTAAGTTCTGGAAAGAGGAAGGAGAGTTGAATAGGCAGACCTATTGGACTGAGTAGGAGCAGTTTCTTGCTAATTGATGAGAGGTCTGTTATTATCATTGGTCATTTCTGTCTTGAGACAGAGAAGTGTCTGTTCAAATTTCTTGCTGATTCCCTGATATGGAGATCTAGTCTGGCTTAATTTTTTTTCCCCCCAACCACCTGCATTCCTAGCTTCTGGTTTGTTCCAAGCACTTTGCCACTAGGGTTCATCTTGGTAGAGGTTTCTACAAAAAAGCTCAAACAGGGCCCTCCCTGGTAGCGCAGCAGGTTGTAGTACTGCACTGCGAAGCTAATCCAAGCCATGGTGGCTTCAGTGCCAGTTCGGTCCCGCCCCAGAGGTGATCCACATGGCGTGGCAGACCTCTCCTGCTTGCCCATTACTCCCCTCAGCAGTGTATTTTGTAGATCTGCCTGTTCTGCTCCCTACTCTGTTTCTGGCGAATCCTTTTGTGACCCCTGTACCCTCACCTGTACCTCATTTCTGTTGCATAAATAAACAAAATCTTAAAAAAAAACAAAAAACCCTCGAACATAATGAGGGGTCATTAGCCTTCTCATTTTATATCTTCAGTGTCTGCAGAATGACAGTTTTCAATAAATATTGAATAAATGAAAAGCCAAGCATAATATATGAAAAAACTGATTCTAAACTGATTCCAGACACAATCCTGGAGTAGGCACTTGGAAAAATTGCTATCATTATTTTCATACTTTGTAACACCTGAAGTTCTTTAATTGGCTCCTTTGATACCATTGTACTTATGTGGATTTATAGATTTTCATGCTTTGTTTTTACTTTATACTTATTAATTAAATATAAGACCTGTGGGAATTTAAAATTTCACTGTGTTTCTACAGAATTATGTTATATATTTGTTTTGAAATGATCTCAAATCTACTCAGGATTACTAAAAGGCACAAAGAAATAATTTTGCTTTTGTTCATCCTTTCCCTGTCCACATTAAAATGATCCTTTTGTGAGCACTTTATGTTCACTTTAAAATGCCAGATCCTATTTTCTAACCTACAGAACTCTTTCTGAATGTTGATTTCCAAGCAAAAGGTATTCAAGAAAAAATTTAAAACTATATTCAGTCTCTTGGGAAAATATGAATAAAATTTGACGAGAAGAACTGAGTTATTTGTTTTACAATTTCTTAAAAATTTTGTAAATATTTATGTGTTCCCGAGTAGATTTACTTGATAATCGGCCATGAGCCATACTGAAGTACATTAGCCTTTGACTTTAAAGGCTAATATGAACAGCTCTCTACATATCTGCATAATGATCATAAAGCTGTATTCAAATGCATTTCAACATTGTTTAGAAGGGGAAAATGATATAATCTTTTTTAAAAACTCATTCAAAAAGTTATTAGGAACTTAAGGAGCTTGCTAAAGAAGTAATTTGCATTTTCAATCGATTGTGTGTTTTCTTCAGGTAACTATGAAGAATTCACATAGAAAGGCAAGTTACCAGGGAAACCTTTCCTCACTGGAGAAGGATATTTGTGTATTAAGCGTCCATGCATATAGCAAGGCTATAATCTTGCTGTGTTTGCATTTCATCTAGGTTAGCAACAGAGGAGTAGAGAGAGGAATAGAGACTAGATGCTAAGAATGCAGAAGGCTAAAAAGCAGTGTTACTGACTTAGAGTTGACCATACTATTAACAATGCTAATAATAGTACTGACACTATTACTAAAATAACTATAAATATGGACCCTCCCTGGTGGTGCAGCAAGTTAAAGCACAGTACTAAGAAGCTAAAGCCACTTCAGCATGAGTTCAATCCACGCCCACACCAGAGGTGACCAACATGGCGCAGCAGACTTCTCCTGACCAGTCCACTGCTCCCCTCAGCAGTGTGCTTTGTCAGTCCTCCTGTTCTGCTCCCCATTCTGTCTCTGGTGAATCCTCTCACTGCCCCTGCACCTCTGGCTTGTACCCCAGTTCTGTATGCATAAATAAATAAATCTTTTTAAAAATAACTATAAATATTTATAAAGTTCTCTATAAATACAACTGCACTCATGTAAATTTTGTCTTCAGGAAGACATTATTATCATCAGCCTCATTTTAGAGTAAAGAAATTAAAGTCATTCATAGCCCATGACCAGTAGGGCTTAAGGATCCAGCAAATTGTATTAAGTCTCCTTGAACCCAGAGCATTTATCCTTTATATATCATCCATTTTTCTAAAACAATGTTAATTCCTGATTTTGCCAATCAAAGTATGTAGAGGAAGTTTTAGCATAATTCAAGAAAACATATTTCAGGACTCCTTGCTTGAATGGGCTTATTTCAAGGTCTTGGGAGAAGCCATAACAATATTCATGTTTTGGGAAAATTTTGCAAATTTTTTAAAAAAGTGATTTTATTTTCATTCTACAGTCATTCTTTCTGCTGCATCTTTACCTCTATCTTACTTCCTTTTATAATGGGTTGCCATTCAGTACATGTGGGCAGTTTTGGGTTCTTGCTTTAGTGGAAATTGATTTAGCAGTACATGATTAGTGAGATTTATTTATGCAGATTACAATTAAAGTATTGTTAGCCTTGCTGACCTAGCAGTGTTTTCCAGGAATACCATTAGAACCTGTGTTGATTCAGTCAGTGTTGAGACATAAAAATGTACCAGAGGCTTATTTGCAATATGAGTTTGTCCTACAACTTCAGCACCCTAAGTATTTCAGAAGAGAACAAAGTAATGCTTGGAGTTAGAAGCCAATTATGGAAGGCTCTTCCATATATCAGATAAGTAAAATATAATTAGAGAAATGAATTCTCATCAACACCTGGTTGAAACAATCCTCTTCTTAAAAGAAGCTTTCCTAAATATAACAATAATCCTAAAATCCTATATGTCATTTTCAATGGCAAATTGTGAAACTGAAAGTTAATTGAAAGGAAATTAACTAATAAAATATATTTTTTCCTGATTGTGGGATTGCAACTTACTAAAGGTTATAATTTGTTGTGATTTATCTTCACATTCCAAATAAATTCTTTCATAATTGATTTTTCATTTATAACATTATGTGATTTTTCATTTATAACATTATGTTATTTTTTTCAAACTTCTCCCAAGTTTTATAAGGTCCCATAAAGCTTAAATTATTTGTTGTGTAGAGTATATATATGCCTAGCAAATAGTTGTTAAATGATAAACATGTTCAGGAATTTGTTTTGATACCAAGATGACTTAACTCCTAGAAGTCCTAACCTTAAGGAATTGTGGCTGAATTTTTATTCAAGACTGGGGAGCTTGACACTATAATTTAAGAAGTTTGTATTCTGTACATATTTATAAATTTCCAATTTGGTACCAGTCTAAGGCTCAGTGCCTGCATTCTACATTCAGAAACTTACTTCAAAGACTATCAAACACAACTTTGTTTTTGAAAATTTAGGGTTATCAAGGTGATGCAAGTTGACTGTTTTAGGTCGGGAGAAATTCCAGTGAAGTGGTGCACAGTGGGAGAGACAACATTAGTGTTCTTGAGTTTGTGTGGCACAGGTGGTGAAAACTGCTAAGAGTAAGAGGACTATAATATTTCTCAGAAGTGAGCATTCTTTCATAATTTTGTATGGATTGTGAAACATCATGGCAGGAGACACTTGTATGGTTTGTGGAGTCCTAAGTTATCACAAAGGGAGTAGTTTATACAGGAATATTTGGATGATTGGACATTTAATCAGAGAGGAATTATCTAGAATTGAAGAAGGTAGTTTCTATTCCCCAACTTGCTGAAAAATGTAACCATTTTATCTTATCACTCAAAAAAGGTCTCATGTATAACCTTGAGGTTCTAATTCTCAAAGGCAGTAATGTGGACCCTTTCTAGATAGAGGATGGTGTGGGCTTGCCTGGCCTTGTTCTATGAACCTGAATTTTTCCTTGTACAGTGATTTTTCTTTACCTGTTTATTTTTATTTTTTTTTGCATATGATTGAAAAGCAATTTTCTATAGTTTCACAAGATCTCCAGAAATTAGTCGAGACAGACTAATACATCTGAAAGCCAGTTTTGGATGGAAGAACTGATTAACTCTGTCTGGGTGAGTTATAGCTATGTTGACGGGATCGTATGAGACAAACAGGGTTAAAGGGGAATCTGTTCCCAGAAAAGGGGCTTTTATATCTATCTATAGAATGTATGTTAGGATTCATAAAACTGAAGACCACTAGTATTATGGATTATTTATCTAATTTTTATTAATATTTTTGCCCAAAGTTTGATCCTTTTGTACTAAGTCTGGTGCTCATAAGCCTGAATATATGAAGAGAAATCTGACTTGGCAGAAAAAGTTAAATTTTTGCTGAAATAAGAGGTAGTTGGAAGTTTACTTTCATGATGGTTTTTATTGCCTGCTTCAGATACAAACAGTATTTCCTCCAAAGCTCTGAATAACATCTCAGTAAATAGTTAATAATATTACAATTCAGACATTTTAGTTAGGCATATTTAATTTTCACTACCGTGATGTTCAGATAATATATGAGGCAATGAACCTTTTTGGTGGCAAAACTGGAAGCCCTCCAGTAATTTAAGCAACATTTCAAATGAATTTAATTTTAACTCTAGGTAACCAAGAACTATTTTTGCTAATATCTAAAAGTAAACACAGATTTGTTAAGCTTTTAATTTTTTGGTTTATTGATAATAAGCTTATTTATAAGTCTAGGTGTTTATTTCCTTACAACTGGTTTTGCTGAGTTCTCATGCCATGTCATAAGAACAGAACTTCAGTCACAAAGACTTCAGAACATAGTCCATAAATTAACATGCAGTATCACATAAGAGCCAGATAGCGAATATTTAGGTCTTAGGGACCACATAAAATCTGCCACACATCTTTTTTTTCTGCCTCCTCATTTCCATCTCTTCTTTCTCTTCCTTTGCTCCTTGTCTTATTTCTTTTTGTATCTATTCTTAGTTCATGGTTTAGATGAAATCAGGATGCAGGCTGTTTCACTCATAGCTGTAGTTTTCCATCTAAAGATTATACTTCAAAAGGAAACTTGAAAGTGATTGAATTTTTTCTCTTCAAACTCTCTTGCGAATTTTCAATCATCCTTTTGTGATTGAATCACAATTAGATTGTGGTGTAGAAAGAGGGTGAAAAATGGGGGAAAGGAAATCTGGAAGAATAAATTGGTAAATGACTTCAGAATTAAAGAAGATGTTATAAGCATCTATGTAACATCTGAAGCTAAATATGTATATCTTCCATGCAATTCTCAAAACTACTAAAGTTTTTATAATGTTCAGTTTATAGTCGAGAAAACATATGTAAAGAGTAACAAAAGATCTGTTAAATTTCTTTTTAAAAAATTATTTTATTTATTTATGCATACAAGAGTTCAGTATAAGTCACAGGTGTGGATGCTGGGTAAGTCAGAGGTGTGGATGCTGCCAGAGAAGAGTGGGGAGCAGAACATGTGGATCTACTGAGATACACTGCTGAGAGGAGCAGTGGGCAAGACAGGAGAGGTCTGCTGCGCCATGTGGGTCAGCTCCCTGGTCAGAGATCAGACTCATAGTGCTGAGAGTTAACTCCTTGCACCACCTGAGAGGCCCAAGATCTGTTGAATTTCCATCTCAAGTTTGTGTGGTTGGTCATGCTCATGTTTTTCGGTAATATACCACATTGTGACCTTCTGTAGAATAGATTATGGAATATATTGCATACCTAGTGATTTGTAAACCTAAAACCTGCGTTCTGGAAGCATCTTAACAAATTGCTAATGTGTTAAAAGAATTTTAAAGTCAGTATATGCAAATGAATTCGAACTGCTTAGAAATAACATTATCCTAACTGAGAACATATGTTCTTTCACAATATATATGATTTGAAAAGTTTGAAATTTTTTCTTCTAATAAAATGAAGTAATGCATTGTCTAAAATGTTTGATATAATTATTCTCTATCTAAAAGTCATTACACTTATAATGTATTCATGAAATGACAAGTATGCAGGACAAAATGTGGGAATGTTGTTCCACTATGTTTTTTCTAAGGTGCAGGAACATAAAAGAAGGAACTAAAATGAACTTGCTTAATGAATGATGGACCTAAGACTGCTGTTGTGTGTATGTGGGGGGAATGTATCTATGTGTGTGTGTGTATACCTGTAAGGGAGGTCATAACACAATAATCATGTTACTACCTTAACATTCTTTCTTTTAAGCCTCCAATGTAGTAATAAAGTATTGTATAAACTCTTAATATACCTTTGTGAGATATAGTAGCTATCAAATTATATATAGGTTTTTTTTTTTTAAAGATTTATTTATTTGTACATACAGAACTGGGGTACAGGCCAGAGACTCAGGGGCAGTGAGAGACTTCACCAGAGACA
>NW_004567109.1:40335925-40338854 GCF_000260355.1 Condylura cristata
CAGTGGGCGGGTCAGGAGAGGTCTGCCACGCCATGTGGTCTCCTCCCGGGAAGGCGGGGATCGAACTCATGCAGAAGTGGCTTTAGCTTCTCAGTGCAGTGCTTTAACCCGCTGCGCCACCAGGGAGGGCCTCAAATTATATATAGGTTTTATAGATTAAAAACTCAAAGTCATGTATTGACTTACATTAAAAATAAAAATAAAAATAAAAAGACTAGTCTTTTGTGCATTGCTTTAATTGCTTTATGTTTTAGAGAGAGACCATTTTCTTTCTTTCTGATGAATATACAGCTGGACCTACTTTTCTCAAATTAGCTTACCATCAAGGCTATTATTGCATAAATGTGCATCAGATGTTACTTAAATCTAGCTTGATTACAGACGCACCCTACAGTTTTATTTAATTGCTTAACTCTAAACATTATTTCATCAAACCATCTAATTTTGCCATCCCCAAAAGTTTTATTTAAATTGTTTAATACTATGGGAATTAACTCATTACTCAAACCATATAAGGGAGGTCATAACACAGTAATCATGTTACTACCTTAACATTCTTTCTTTCAAGCCTCCAATATAGTAATAAAGTATTGTATAAACTCTTACTATACCTTTGTGAGATATAGTAGCTATCAAATTATATATAGGTTTTATAGATTAAAAACTCAAAGTCATGTAGTGACTTACATTAAAAATAAAAATAAGTAAAGTATTTCATATTTTTATGACATTTTACAGAACAAGAATGTCTTAATCTGTTAGGTCTGTATACCAGTACTATAAACTGTATGGCTGAAGTAATAAAACCTATGTTTTATAGTTTGAGATTGGGGAATCCAAGATCAAGGCACAGGCAGATTCATCTCCTGCTAAGACACTGTTTCCTAGCTTATAGACAACCATCTTTTTGCTGCATCCTCATGTATCAGGAGTAGCAAGGCAGATCTCTGGGGTCAGTTCTGTAAGGGCACTAACCCATTTATGACTTAGCACCTCTCAAAGACCCTCCCTTCTAATACTGTCATTTTGGGGCTAACTCAAAATGTGAACTTTAGGGAGACAGAAACCATTCAGAGCATGGCAAAGATTTTGTTTTCATTATCATTTTATCTTAACTTCTGTGATTACATAATACTGAAGTATTATGTAACACATGAAATTCCATAAAAAGTTTATATCTTATTAGGGAAAGTAAATAATGTAGGTTGTAGCTATACAGCCCCATATTGTAGCCATTGGAAATGTATGGCATTTAAATGTGAATTAATTAAAATAAACATATTTAAAAATTAGCTTAAGTTACATTAACTACATTTCCAGTGCTCCATAGCCATTTATAGCTAATGCTACTATTTTAGACAATGCAGATATAAAGCATTCCCACCATTGCAGAAGTTCTGTTTGATAGTACTTTATACCAAGACACACTAGCATTTTTTCATAAGACTGTGGTATGCATTTTGTTGGTTATTTGACCACATGCCTGTAAAATCCATTGTATTATTATATTTGCTGTGATATTAGTTTTGTTAGAAGTGGGTCAGCAGGACTAACTCACATTCAAAGGAAAGAAAATTGGGCTCCAACTTTTGATGTGATAGGGATTAAAGAATTTTCAAATATTTAAAAATAATTATATATATATTTAATATTATATACCAGGTTTTACAATCCCATCAGCTTTTGTCTTAAAAATTAATTAGAAACATAAAAAGATACCTGAATTGAATTTGGCATGTAAATAATAAAAAAAGAGAATAGAAATTATTGAAAACACAAGTAAGAGCAAAAGCAAGCAAAATAAATTGTAAATGAATGCTAACTGAAAAGGACCTCTGGTACATTCAGTAATAGCCCTAAAGATATCCAGATCATCTCCCTGGAGTCTGTGAATGCTACCTCCATGGCAAAGGTGACTTTGTCACAAAGCCACAAGAGATAATTAAATGTCTTGAGACGGGGAGATTATACTGGAGGTTCATAAATGTAATCACAAGTGTTCTTACAGGAAGAAAACAGAGACACTGAACTATAGAGAAAAAGAAAATGGAAAGGCGGTATAATGGTAAAGTATAGATAGATTTAAAGATGCTATTTTGTTGACACTGCAGATTAAAGAAGGGACTGTGAATTAAGGGATGCAAGTCTGGAAACTGGAAAAAGCAAGATCATAGATTGGCCCCTAGAGCAGTGAGGGATCACAACCCCACTTACACATTGCATTTGGCTCAGTGAAACCCATTTCAGACTTTGGACCTCTACATTTGTAAGAGAAAGATAGGTATTTATTTTAGTCAATAAATTTGTGTTAATTTATTACACCATCTGGGGGAAATTATGCAAGATTGGAGAGAAATTTATTGCATAGAAGAAAAACAAAGGAGATTCCAATCACCTGTAGCTGTTTGGACTGAATGATATTAACTGAAAAAATTAGATTGAAAAAATACAGTTCAAAGAATGTTATTAAAGCTAAAAGATTTGAATCAATAAATTTAAGAAGTAAATTTATACTTATAATTTTAAGAAAAGCTATCATAAAAAATCCATACCAGAATATTAATCATTCTGACCATCTCTTCAGTATAGTTTGCATGTTTAGATTCTTTATAATTTTCATATTTGAATTTAGATCTACTATGTACTATTCATTTCCATTTGTGCTATTTAGTCATTCTTTATCATTTTCTGTCTTATTTAGATTATCTATTTAATTTTTCATCTTGCCTCACATTGCCTCACTAGCAGCTTTTTTATAGGCTCTCTAGAGTTTAAAACTATACAACTTTAGGCCCTCCCTGGTGGCGCAGCGGGTTAAAGCACTGCACTGAAAAGCTAAAGCCACTTCCCCATGAGTTCGATTCCCGCCTGCCCCGGAGGTGACCACATGGCGTGGCAGACCTCTCCTGACCCGCCCACTGCTCCCCTC
>NW_004567109.1:40339843-40378824 GCF_000260355.1 Condylura cristata
GCACCAGTACCCCAGTTCTGTATGCATAAATAAATAAATCTTTTTTAAAAAAACTTACTTAAATGGAGAATTGAATATTTGATATTAGAAATAAAAAGGATGTGCTTTAGCTTAGAGTTCTAGAAGTCAGGTCTGAAGAGATTAAAGACAGTAAGACAAAAACAGACCAAGTAATAGAAATGGTAAAAAGACATTAAGAGTTATGTTGAATAAAAGAGGTTTAACTGTATATAATCAGAATTCTAATTTTTCAAAAGAATATTTTAAAGTAGAGAAAATAATTAGTACTTACAAAGGAACTATAACTGGTCAGACCACTGACTTTTCAATAGCAGTAAGTGAAGCCATTTGGCAATGGAATATAAAATCTTCAAAGATTGTTCTAAAGCAGTTGTCATGCAGTCATGTTGGTGAGAGAGAAAGAATTTTTCAGGTGAGAGAGAGGGAGAAAGAGAGACAAGAGAGAATGATAATGAGACTTACTGTTATCAAACCTGTTCTAAAGAAACCTTGAAAGATATTTCAGTCATAAGAAAAGTGATTGCAGGAGGATGTCTAAAATGTTGAGAAAGTGTGGGGAAAGTAATGATCTCAGTATTTAGTGATAATTAGACAAAGAATTGATTATATAATCAAAGTGAGAATTCAGACCCAGGAACAGTAACAGATTTTACTTTGATAGAATTACTTTACCAGTCACACTTTTGAATATTGTATACCTTAGGAAAGAATCATTTTCTCATGTCAAACATAATTAAGGCATATTTTTTTTTACCATAATTATGGTTTTCAATAATAGTTCCCGATGTGTCATATTTTCCTGATCTTACCCAGAGACTGTTGTTATGTGTACATTGAGGGAGGCAAGACATAAAAGTATTTGCACTTCATTCTAATTTGGTTAGGAGATTCTTGGTTGGGGACTCACTGTTTTGCTCTTTCTGTAAGGTTCTTCTGGTTAGCAGAAACATTAAATGTTAAATGTTCAGAGGTTATTGATTTCATTTCCTCACAGGCATATAGATTTTCCAACATGACGGCATGACAGTACCAGCAGTCTCACTCTGTGCTATGCAGGGGCTTTGAAGATTTATTTTACTTATTTATGCATACAAAAGCTGGGGTGTTGGGTGTGTGAGAGCATTCACCAGAGACAGAGTGGGAGCAGAACAGGCAGATTGAAATATACTGCTGAGGGCAACAGTGGGTGAGACAGGAGAGGTCTGTTGTATTATGTTGGTTAGCTCCCAGGGTGGGGATCAAACTCCTGCTGTTTTGAACTTCTTTTTCAGCAGGGCCTACACTGGCAACTTCAGTTCTCAGAACTGTTAGTAAACTTATCCATTCTCCCCTTTTCTAGACACCTATCTCTATTATTTTGGACTATAAGCAAATCTCTCTGGTGAGAAGAACGAGATAGCTGTATATTACCTTGTTAATGTCTCCAGGAGGAAAGATGTCTCTATTATACCTAAGTGTAAGAAATTTGCTTTACATTTTCTCTCCTGCCCAGTCACCTGCAAACATTCCTGAAAAAATAATCATGGAACAAATGGGGGTATATTTTTCTAAACACCAGCCTTTCAATAAGTAGAAAGACGAAATATATCTAGATAATTCTTTGTTTTTTTTTTTTAAAGATTTTTTTATTTATTGGTACAGAACTGAGGTACAGGCTAGAGATGCGGAGGGTGAGAGGATTCATCATAGACAGTGGGGTACAGAACAGGCAGATCGACAAAGTGCACTGCTTAGTGGAGCAGCTGGAGGGTCAGGAGAGGTCTGCCACGCCATGTGGATCTTCTCCAGGGCAGGTGGGAGTCGAACTCATGCGGAGGCGGCTTAAGCTTCTTAGTGCTGTGCTTTAACCCGCTGCCAGGGAGGGCCTAGATAATTCTAACACATCCATTAGTAATAGTAAGAGGGTTGATTCCTAGTAATACAGTGAATAATTTCCAAATCATCCTTATATAATTTTGCTTAGTCACATTTGACAAATTTTGATTCTCATGTGAGCAAATATTTCAAATATGTGAAGACACTTCTCTGATACATCGTTTCAAAGATCTAGACTTTATTTTGGAATTTCATGCTAATTGTATGTTGATGCCACACCTATTACAAAGAGCAGGCTAAATCAAATTTAAAACAAGTATTACCATGAAAAAATAGTAGTACACTTTGAGAAACATTTCTTTTCATTTTGAAAATATAAAATCTTAAACATATATCGTGCCTAATACCTACTTTTAAATATATATGAAAACAATTGATACATTTACAAGTGAACTAACAAATATACCATCCTCCTGGCATTAACAATTCCTTAGGCATTAACAATTCCTAAGTTACTTTATGAGTTTGGTAAGCCATGCTAGCAAAACCAAATGAAGGATTAAAAGAAAAAAATGGCTTGATCTGTTTTATACAAAACAATCAAAATATAAATAAAAAACTAGGAAGAGACTTCATCAAAAGCTAACATATCATTGTGAAATTGGATGTTCTAGGAATATAGCATTGGTTCAGAATTAGGAACTCAAAATATTTCTAACAATAATTTAAAGGATTATTATGATCATCTTAAGATACAAAATATAGTTGAAAAATTGTAATAGTGATTAAGTATTAAAAAAAATTCTTAAAAATCATATTAGAGGCCCTCCTGGTGGCGCAGCGGGTTAAAGCACTGCACTGAGAAGCAAAAGCCACTTCCGCATGAGTTTGATCCCCGCCTGCCCGGAGGAAACCACATGGTGTGGCAGACCTCTTCTGACCCGCCGCTGCTCCCCTCAGCAGTGTACTTCGTCTATCTGCCTGTTCTGCCCCCCACTCTGTCTCTGGTGAAGCTTCTCACCGCCCCTGAGCCTCTGGCCTGTACCCCAATTCTGTATGTACAAATAAATCTTTAAAAAAAAATCATATTAGAGAAAATTTCCTTAACCTGATAAAGGCACCCACAAAAATTCACACTAAATCTTATTCCCAAGAGAATTTCCTTAAAAAGTCAAAAACAAGCTTTGCTATCTGATATCAGCACCTTACTTCAACATTTTTCTAAATACCAGGCTTTCAATAAGTCAGTTAAAAGAGTAACACTTGGGGCCCTCCCTAGTGGCGCAGCGGGTTAAAGCACTGCACTAAGAAGCGGAAACCACTTCGCATGAGTTGGATTCCCTCCTGCCCCGGAGGTGACCACGTGGTGTGGCAGACCTCTCCTGACATGCCCGTTGCTCCCCTCAGCAGTGTTCTTCGTCGATCTGCCTGTTCTGCTCCCCACTCTGTCTCTGGTGAAGTCTTTCGCCACCCCTGAGTCTCTGGCCTGTACCCCAGCTTTATATGAACAAATAAATATTTATTAAAAAAAAATAACATTTGGAAAACATTGGGAACAAAACTAAATTATTATTTCACCACAAATATAATTGCCTGCTTAAAAAACCAAAAGCAAATCATGGAAAATTGTTAAAGTTAATGAAAGTTTGGAAAGATTATAATATATAATATTGATATTTAAATTTTTTTAATATACCATCAGAATTAATTAAATTTAAGATTTTTTTTTGTAGCAGAAGCAAAATGCTTTTCTGAATCTTATAAACAAGTTTAAGATGATCTTGGAGGAAAATAGTATGCTATATGAAAAGGCATTTTTACATACAGCCTAAATATAAGAAGGTATATATTTATGGGTTGAAGGCTTAATATAAAGAAAGGTCTATATGAGGTACTTATATAACAAATTAGTTAAATGTTCTAACTTTATAAATTCAATTCTTACATGGCTAATAAGATGAAACTCTAAATAGCTCTAATAACTATAACATGAACAGTAGTTGCAGCTATTAAGAAACATGAATTTATATGAATATGATAAAAGGGCAACTATCAGCTATGCAATGAAAAGAACACATCATTTTGGGAAAGATACCAAGTTACAAAAATTAATAGAAAGTAACTGAAACTTAAATGATTTGAGTTGTGACAATGTGAGGTAAATCTTTACATTAGAAATGGCCTCAGTCTAATGACCAGTGACACTTTTTCAATCATTTATATTTTAGTTATCATTCTTATCTCCCAACTGAATTCTTCAAGCTTCCTATGAAGGAGTGAAAATGACTTAGAAATCCTATGAAATTATCAACAAAGCTAAAGTAAATTACTGTTCACAATATGAAAATAATAATTATCTATGATGTTGAAATTTTAGATCAAGTTAGGCATACTTAACAAAGGTGAGTTTGTAATCTTTTAAGCTGTGCATGTTTGTTTTTTGTTTAAAGGACTAATAAATGAAGACTCAGGACCTAATAAAAAGCAATTCAAATGTTTAAAGGAATTTATTGGGTAAAATATGTAGCTATTGTTTAAATTATTGAGACAAATTGGTTTTCAAAATTTATCTAATGGTGATAGGAGTTCAATGCACCAAGTACTAAGCACAGTGCAAATATCACTGAATATGTCTCTCTACATGTATGATTAGTTCTCATAACTAAAGAACTGATCGGATGTTGTGATGCAGAGGTGAATCACCTAGATTCACTGTACTGGATGAAAACTCTTCCTTCCCTCATGTTTTACCAGTTTTGTCTGGTAATGGAGTTACCCTTAGCAGGAGAGAGTTTGTCTTGCTCAAAACTACACCCCACCCTCCAGACAATTTGCTTCTAATGGTTGATGTGGGGATACAGAGTCTCAGATCTTAATGTGGAAGAGCAGTGAAGGACCTGCCATGCTGGCTCCAGAGCTTCCTCTGCATGTGCTGAGGCTTTGTTTCCAACAGCATCACCCTGTTTTGATTGTTGTTTCAGAACAGACACTCCCTAGTTTAGCCTCCAGATACAAATCTCTGTTCAGAATCTTTTTCCCAAGACACTTTAGTTAAGGCAGGGGTAATTTCTTTTTTATTTACACAAACCACATTTACTAAATTGACAACTATATGATGAATTTGAGTTATTGTTATAGTCATTGGAGATAAAAATGTGTATTCCCTGGCCTACGTTTTCAAATTATGAGTTGGCAGGACATATACATAATGCACTGTTGAACGATACATATATATATGGGTCAAATGTGTGAAACTGAGAGAGTATACTGTAGGGATTCAGGGACATACCTGTATTCTTTGGTAGAGCTGTTAAAGTAAAGTAGGATTGAAATAAGTGAAATAAAAGTATTATGGCTAGTTTGGGATAAGTTGTTTGTTTATAGCTTTTTTACAACACGTGTCAGGTGGTTACAGCACAAATCAGGTGGTACTGTAATTTTTTTCTCAGGCTCCTTTATCCAACGAGAGTGTCAAGTTCTCATCGATGGGTTCATATTTCATGCACCATTGAATTCTCTGAAAGTATAATGTTTATTAAATTAATAAATACTTAGCACTGATTAGATAGTGTTCCAGGCAGTGGACATTAGAGTATAAACAAGGTGCTCTCTCTGCCTTTAGAGAGCTTTATAGTCCAAAGAGGGAGTTCATTGTTCATTAAATATTTCCTTATTGAGTGCCATTTATGTATAGGCATGTTGCTATTTCTGAGGAAATAATCAACAATGTGCTGTGAGATCAAGCAGCAGGGGCCCTCACCCTACAAGATGAACTCATTGTTTACAGGACTCCCTGGGAGAAGTCTGACCTTTGGTGAGGAGACTTTCTTGAGGAGTGCTCCAGAAGGACTCAGCTAAGAGTTCTCAGCTGCCTGAACCCCTACCAGCTGGTGGAATGTGCTCCTCTGTTCTGAGGGTGGATCTGGGCTGTATGCAACTATGTCCATGTTGGTGGTCTGGGTGGAGCAGTGGATTTCAAACTTGATAGTAACTCAGGATCACCTGAAGGGATTTTTAAAACACATATTGCTGGGTCCTGGTCCCAAGATTTGTTGATTTAGTAGGTTTGGATGTAGGCTCAAATTTGCTTACCTAATCAGCTCTCAAATGATGCTGTTAACTCCTGGCTCTGGATCCACACATTAGGAACAATTTGAAGGATGTATTCAAAATGCCACTGTGGGGCATTGATCATGAGTAAAACTTTGACATATCAAGGATCCTATTTATTTATTTATTTATTTTAATTTATTCATGCATACAGAACTGGGTACAAGCCAGTGGTATAGGGGTAATGAGAGTATTCACTAGCGACAGAGTGGGGGCCAGAACAGGCAGATCAACGAAATACATTGCTGAGGGGAACAGCAGGTGGGTCAGGAGAGAGGTCTGCTGGGCCATGTGGATCACCTTCGTGGTAGGGAATTGAACTCACACTGAAGTGGCTGCAGCTTGCTTGCAGTGCTGTGTCCTAACCTGCGGCATCACCAGGGAGGGCCCCAAGGACCCTATTTCTAACTGAAGGGAAAAAGTGATGAGTAGAGTTCAGTGTGGTTAGTGCTGTAAAAAGAAAGTGCAAAGTATTAGCAGAGTCAGAGAAAAAAGTGCCAGTTTTTCCTTAGTGCATCTGAAAATTCTGACAAAGTGACAGGTGATCTTGTTCACCTTCTGAATGAGTGAAATAATTGGAAGTAAATTACTGTTTTTGAATTTTAGTTTTTCTGTGAGGTAAAATGGGGATAGAAATAATGATGTAGAGGGTTGTTATTACGCTCAATTAGGATAATGAAAGTACCTCAAAATTTAAAGTAATAGTAAAAATTCTGGCTTTTGTTCTTTGTTTGATTATCTTTCCAGAGTTTTTTGGTTGCCTTTAAAAAAAAAATGATTTCTTTATCTGTATGTGTTTTACATCATTGCTTTTTTTTTTTTTTTAACAATGTTTGTTTTCTCAGATTAGTGCCCATAGAATTTCTTAAGCATCTGATTACATTGTTGACGTAAAATAAGTGATGGTTTCCAGGGTATTTATTTTTCTGTTTATTATATTGGTAATGCACAAGGAATTAAGAAGCTATTATTGATGGGCTAAATGAGAAGAATTATTCAGTTTGATTTTTCATATAAATTTTACCTTTATTAAAAATTATTTAATGATAGGATGTTATCCAAGCAATCCAAGAATCACTGTGCATTTGGCTAGATCTTTTACTTGTGGATTTAAATTTCATCTCTGACTGGAACTTTTTCCTTTTTAAAAATAAATTTAATCTTATTTGCCACACGATGGTAGTGTTGCTTCTCTTGTTAAACCACAAAAATAGATTTCAGATGCCAGTTAAAATCATAAAAAAAAGATATTTCTCCAAGGAAAGCTAACAGTAAAACATTGGTTTCATAAAGAAAAGAGACTCCTACACATTTATGTTATTTTTAAAGAGCAGGAAACATCAATGCCAGTGTTTCCTGAGGAGAATTGCTAGTTCTTCAGTAGGAAATAGATCTTTGCCTGTCAAGAAGATTCTCATCATCTCTCTTCTTAAAAGAATGTTGTTTTAGGCATTATCTTTCAACTTCCTGCCCTTTTTAATTGGGTTGACCAATGTAATTCATTTCTTTGTAAGTTGAAGTAGATATTTATCTTCAAGAAGAGAAATTTTAAATGGTGCTTACATTGATTGCATTCCACCTAATTTTTTAAATGACAGATTTAAGATTAGAAACAAACTTGGAAGTTGTCTGGTACGGACCCTCTGCTTGCATGAAGTAATTTCATCTTCATCATCCATAACAGATGGCTATGCAGTTTCTCAAGAGCCTCCCAGGGTGCCCTTCAAGGCAAACTCCACTTTTTGTAGGACCCCTGGAAAAGAAACTTGTTTGCTGTTTTTCCTCAATGTAATGTGATGTTGCTTGGAAACGCTGAAGCTTTTGTTTGCTTGAATTCAAAGCTATTTCATTTGTCTGGAGGTAGCCATCTTGTTGAGAGAATGAGTCATAGGATAAAATTATGAAATGTAGTTTGCTGTATACTGTAGTCAGTTGCAATCTGTCCCACAGATCAAAAAAATTTTTGAAGAAGTATAACAAGCTACATTTTGTACTATAAGAGATAATGGGTTTGACACTCAGAAATGATCATTTCCCTTGAGATCATGGACTTACTGAAAGTCAGACAATTAGGATTTTTGGTTGGCCAATTCCCTTAATGTTAAATTGTATAATAAGCTTGTTAAGTTGAAAAAATAAATTCCTTTGTCATCATGTCAGGTGGGATGGTTGTGTGTTGAAAGGCAGACCTCCTCAGCAGGACTGTTGCAAACCCACCAAGGGATGCCTTGACCACTACATTTGCCCGTTTCCGAAAGTAGGCGACTCAGAGATGTGAGAAAACGAAGCAGGAGCCTGGGGTCTGAGGTCAGAAGTCTGTTTATTAGGAATGCCCATGGGTATATATAGGGGTCTGTTCGTTCAGGAAATGTGCCATAGAAATGTGCCGGTTGGAAAGGGTGGGGTGCATGTTTGCACGGGCCTAGGGCTTCTTGTAGCTTCTACTTGGAACAAAGTAGTGGGCTGCAGCTATTTCAGGATAGAGTGCACTGTGCTCTGCTGACTTGTTTGTTGGCCTTACTCGGGAGTGTGCTCACCCATGCACAATATTAGCCAGGGTGGACAGGTACACTTGAGGTCCTGCAGAGTTAGCCACACAGGACTTTGACTCTTTTCTCAGGGGACATGTGTGTCCTTACCTAATAATCACATGACTGTGTAACCTTTTGAAGGTAAGATGGTAAGAGAGAGACTGGTGGAAAGTTTTAGATTGAGCTTGTAGAAGTTTGAATGGCAGTGGGGTCACCATGATTCTAAAATACATTCCTCAACTTTCTGGATTTAGAATTGTCCTCTTACCGATTTAACTAGTTTAACTAGTTGTGCTGTAGAGAAACCCTGTAGATCAAACATTCATTGATCTCAGAAGAGAATGAGTTATAAACCCTAGTGCTTTTTTATTACATTTCCCTATGAAATTTATCTGGCATGCAGGACTATAATGATCACTGCCTTTACTATATTAGTGTGTGTATAATATATAAGCCTCCTAAGGGGCACTATTCCAGGTATGGAGCACAATCACAACCTCAAGAGATACGCTATTTCTATAGGTGGCTAATCCTTAACATTTTGTATTCATTTTTTTTTCCTTATAACTTCAGAGTGTTTGTTTTTTACCTTGACCTCAAATTTTTATTTTAGTCTTGAAACCATCTAATCAATTGCATAAATTTTTATGATTGTGAATTTTGTGTAGTTTAAATGCAGGAATTAAACTGGAATAATTTCTTTTACAAGTACATGTCATTGCAATGATTTTTTCCATTTTTATATAGCATTTTGATCAAGAGAGGAAGGGAAGGAGCTGAATTTCATCATATTTTACTAATCATGGCAGACACTGTGATTGATGCAAAGGATAAAATAATGGAGTAAGAATGAGAGAATACAGAATTAACTAACAGTTAATTTGCCTTCAAATGGAAAGCCATGTACAGACTTATAATGCACACTTGAAAAAGATAATTGTTGACCTTCTTCTACTGATGAAGGCCATTTGCCCTATACACATTTATTCACAAGAAAATAAAAAAGATTTAATGCTTACTATATAGGAGAGACTGTGGTAATCTTGAAGGAGACAAAAATAAATAAGACAATGTCTCTATCTCAAGATGCTCATAACCTAGTGGGAGAGATGAACAAGCTAACAGGTAATTCTAATTAAGTAGGATATGTAAAGAAGCATACGGCACTACTGATACACATGAAAGCATTCCTAACCCCGCTCTTTTATTATTAATAATGCCAGAAATAAATTTTAGCAAAATGTCTATGTACATTTTTCCTCCTTATGTTCTAAACATTTAGATAAAATTGTACATAAAGATGAGATACATGCTTATTATATATATTAGCATTCTGGTGTCATCCAGGTCTTAATTATAAAAGTGGTGATCCTTCAGAGTCACTTTGTTTTAACCACTGCTCTGAGGCCATAGCAATAGTCCTCCAGTTTTTCAGTATCTCCCTCAAATAATCTCACATAAAGGTTACATAAGACAGTATGTTTAAAAAGCAGGCATAACTTCAAGCAAGTCCCTTAAGAACAACTCTGTCCACCTTGCACATGAACTCCTCTAAAGCACTTCCTGTGCAGAAATTTAGAATCTGCTACTATATGGAAGTCTATTTAAGGTAGAAGAAGAAAATATTATAGCAAAATATAATTATTTCTGTGTGATACTTAGAATTATTTTCTAAAATGTTGGTCACTTTCTCATCATCCCTTACTTAAATTATGGCATTTTATCATCCTTTTGTGAATAAATGGAAGTTTGTATCTCCCCAAACTTCAAGGAACAAAACCACTAGACCAGTACTGATCTTTCTTCAGAGAGCCTGAGAAGAATCTGTGCTCCAAATTCTTATCTTGGGGTATGGTCTACAACTAATGAGATCCAGTCAATCTCAAATTAGAATAAATGGTATTCAATATAATTTTTCCTACTTAACTGAGCTGAATGATATTGGTTAATATACTAGGTGCAGTTATAGATTTTGGGGATCCATTAATGAAGAATGTGTCATATTTGTCTCCAAACAGCACATACTGTGTTATGGGAGCTACACTTAGAAATCTGATAAGTATTATAATTATTTCTTGAATACAGTGCTATGAAGATTCAAGATAGGAAGGATGAATATTGTCTTATAGATGGCGAAAGTCTGTAACAGCCAAGTTTGTGCTGATTCTCAAATTAATAGGAATTTTTGAGGTGGTTAGAGTGAAGAAATTTTGAGAATAGAAAATATGAGAAATTAATGATGATTAATTTACACAATTCATTTTAAGTATTACTTTTTACAAAGTTAGATGCCCGTAAATCTCTATGCTTAGACTGCAGTATATTAACTTCTGCAGATATTGGTTTACTGAATTTTTCAATATTATGATTATGTTGATAGATTTTCCTAAGATACTAGCTCACATATTTTATAAAATGTTTTGATTGATTTCAAATATTTACTTTTAAATACATGTAATTTTCTGCTAACATTTTCTTCCTATTCTCCATAAGTGTCTTTACTTTGGTCTTAATTTGTAATATTTTTCTCGTCCTTAATTGAGATATGTAGACTTCCTTTTTTACTGTTTTCATAAAATAGATTCTATCAAGTGTGATAATCCTCAAAATCCATCTCATGGAACCGCTAAGCTTTCTTTATCCTTTTTACTTTTAAAGACTAGCCTTTTCATTAAGGCCTTATAAACATTCATTTTCCAGTTTTTTCTTTTGGTAGTTTATCACATCAAATAATGCCTCACACTTAAAATCTATGTCTTTCTAAACTATCTTTCAGCTTGTGAAGAGGCTTATGCCTTTTTATTGAAAAAAAAAGGGAAAAAAGTTCTTCCTTCAACTGTGGTTTTTCTATTAACTGCTTTTTATTCATCCCCTGTCAAACAACTTGAAAAAAGTGGCCTATATTTGTGTACCTATTATTTCATTTAATATTAAACCTTATTCTACTTGAATCTGACTACTGTCCATACTACTGAAACTGCTGTCAGTAAAGAAGGCAATGCTTTTCCAATTATCAAAACCTAAAACTGCCTTCAGTTCTTGTGATTGGAATGGGTTGGTGGACATAAACATTTGAAACTGTCTTGAGATAAAGCAGAATTAAATTCATGGGAAAATTTTAGGTAGCTCTTAGAGCCAACAGGGATGCTGGAGAGCCAGCACTAGTCAATGAACTTACAAAGAAAACTGAGTAACAGGATCCATCTAACGGATGGCCAACAGGACCCATGAGTTAAATGCTGGGGGATAGTAGACACTTTCCCAGTCATAGAGTATGGATTCTGAGCTGTTTCTGTACATTAGCATCCCCATTTGAGATTGCAAGTCCTGGGGAAATATTCATTTCTCTGGGTCACTTATCTCAGTGAACTCTCTCTGCTTGTTTGTGGAGATGCGGCCCTTTGCATTTCACATTAAACAAGGTTTTCCACCAAATAAAGTGCTTTAGATGTTGAGAGGCAGTATACAAATGTTCCCTCATGGTTACCCTGTGAACTCTTGTAGTGTTATCCACTTTTTTCTTGAAATCATTGTATTACCTGATTTCTATATTCTCCTGTTTTTCTAATTTTAATGTGTCTCTATTACCAGTAGGTTAGATTTAAAATATTCAACACATTATTCACTGTTCTTCATAATAATGCCTTTTGGATTTTGGATATTATACTCTCCTTTTCCATTCCAGCTCTCTATTCTACCTTCATGTGCCCTTCATTCTTGATACAATTAGCTACTTGTAACTCCCTCAATATACCCTTAACTTGGAGACGCCAGAAAAGCTCCTCTTCACCTTGTATTTATTCTTCAAGGTTCAGATGAAATGTGCAGCCCTTTAGGATTACTTCTCAGGAAAATTAATCTCTCCCTTCTTTGCCTTTCTGGTATTTTATCTAGTAGTTTATGACTTTCTCTTCCTAATAGATGTTTCAAAGGAAGACCATGTCATATTTACATTCAACACAATGCTAGTTGAATGAATTTTGAATCATCTTAAATCATCTTATTTTTGGGGATGTATCCTGGATATAAATTGTATAGTAATAAAAATAATAATACAGTAACTCCTCCTCCTTATCATCTAGGTTTTCAATTATCTAGCATATCATTGTTTTTATTTATCATGCATAATTAAAACATTCCTGAAGTATCTTTCTTCCAAAGACCTGGACACAGGTCATCAAGCAAGGCTGAAATCTTCTGTTGTGCTGAGGAGAGAGCACTGTTGTGAAATGGGGAAAAGAGTGTCCTTCCGTTGTGCTCCTGTTATTTTCTAGGACAGAATAATCTCTATGCTGCCAAAACCCTAATGTGATTGCTGGCATAAATTTTGGTAGTGTCTTTTCAAAACCAGCATAGCAAAATTCTGGAAGGGAAGAACTCTTAACAGCTGCTACAAAAGCTCCAAAATTGCCACTCATACATAACTGTCAGTGTTAGTGTGGACATGTGCCGGCCACCGTTGGCCTCTTTCTAGACAGTATAGTAAACTGCAGATGAACAGAAGGTTCTTCCATCATTCTGAGATTCTTCACTGTGCCTACACAATTCCTGCATTTCAAGTAGGAAGCAAGATTAGATCAACCATAGTATGAACATTCATGCTAAGTAGGTGGATGCTGTTTCATCTTAACCAGGTTCACTATTAGATATGTCCTGAAACCAGAGGAGATATGCATTAATTATTCTCAGGCAATAGATTGCTAAGTAGTTATAAATGATGTGATATACCACACAAAGTATATGACACTCATGTTGGACAAACAACTATCTATGAACAGGAAATTAACGTACAACCCATGAAGGAAATTATATGAAAAAATTTTAAGCCAGTGGCAATGGAATTTAAAAAATAATTTGATGCCTAAATTTTGAGCATTAACTACAGACTTTAATGTAAATGGCACAAATGTCATTTAATCTATGGAAAAATGTGCACCCCTGAAAATCCACGTACAAAACAAACTTCTGTATGATTCCTATGTCTGCATTGAGTTCCAATATTAGAAATATGGATCTGCATAGTGTCTAATAAGGGAGAAAGATGGTTAAAAAGGAAAGGGGTGATTGACGAGAAGATAGAGAGGTAAATAGCAAAACAAACTAAAAAGTTAATGGTGATTTGCTCCAACCAGCAATTCAAGAGGCAGACATGAATGCTATTTGCACAGTTTGGCATTGGTAGAAAAAAAGTACAAAATGGTAGAGGAGAATGGTTGCCCAGTAATGACCGTTGTCATTCTAACTCTGGCATTAGAATTCTCTGCTGCTTAAACTCTACATTTTTAGAGAAAAATTTCACTTTATGGTTTATTGAAAGTCTTCTGCTTTTATGAGTAAGTTTATAAATAAATTTATGCATTTTGTTTCATAGATACCCAGTGGTCTTTAACAAGTTAATGGCAAACAAACAAACAAACAAACAAAAATACTGCTGTCCTTTCATTGCGTCAAACTCTTGAGAAACTACTTTGTAAAACTGAAGCTACCCATACATATAGTCAGGAAAAGTTATGAAGGACTGAAGTGGAAAAAACATATTATTGACTTTCTTGTCTGGTGTATCATTCTGGGTTATCACTGGCTTTCATTGTCTTTGAGCTGTTTTAAAACTCTATATAGTTGCATAATAAAAATAGTGATGAAAATTATTTTTGTCCATAGATATGCAAATTGTGTCCCATGGAATTGCAGTTTATTGTTGCTCAGAGTTGCATCTAGTAAGGAAATTTATTTCAGCACTCTTTATGTTCTATTTATGTGTGGTTCTTTTGATTCCCTTTTGTACATTTGTAATATCTTATTGATTTTATCATTTAATGACTTAAATAAAACTGTTGTTCATACATCCTCTTGATATATACATATATTTAACTTCTGAAAACTGTTAACTGTACTTAATGATTTTACAAAGCATTGTTTAGTATTGAGTGTCAGGTTGTTCTCTTCCTCGCTCCTCCTTACCTCTCTTGTCCTTCTTTTTTTCTTCGCTTCCTTTATTTGGTATTTATTTTGTGCATACTGTATGCCAGACATTATAAGAGGTACTCAGTATATAAATTCCAACATGATTCAGCTTGTAACTCAACTCAACTTGTAACTTTTACATTTTGATTATGATTTATAATGACTTTCATAGGGACAATAACACCATATGGATTAATAAAATAATAAAAAGAATAAAGATGATGGGTTTACATAGACTAAGCTTTAAATCTAGAGTCTACCTCTTTGCTACTGTGTGACTTTTGTCAAATTACTTAACTTTTCTAAATTTATTTCCTTCATTTAAAGTTCTTTATGCTAGCAACAAACAGGTGACAAAAATCAGGTTATGTTTGTAAATGCACCTAGTGATTCCTAATTCCGAGTCAATGAATGTTAATTCTCACTATATATTCTGTACTCGCAATCTTCTTATTTTTCAAATTTTTTTTTTTTTTAGTCACTGTTGCCAACAAATTATTGCTTTCTATTATATTGATACTGGAATGCCAAGGCCAGTATTATTGGCCTAGCCATCCATTGGCATTTAAAGCAAGATCTGCCCGTTCTGCTCCACACTCTGTCTCGGGTGAAACCTTTCACCTCCTGCACCTCTGGCCCGTACCCCAGTTCTTGTATAAATAAATCAATCTTAAAATAAAAAAGAAACGCATGTGTAGTTAAGGGACTGTTAGTATTTTTTAAAAAAAGGTGATTAAGAGCATGATCCCTGGGTCTCCCTCGTGGCACAGGGCATAAGTCTTGTGTAATCAAGCTGTCATCAGCCACTGCAGCCTGTGTTTGTTCCCCACCAGGATAGTCACTCACGTGGTGCAGCAGACCTCTCCTGTCTCAGCTGCTGCTCCCTTCAGCAGTGTGTTTCAGTAAATCCACTTGTTCTGCTCCTCACTCTGTCTCTGGTGAATCCTTTCACCAGCCCTCCCCGCCCCCGGCCCCCACACCTCTGGCCTATACCCAGTTTGTATGCATAAATAAATAAATCTTTATTTTTAAAAAATTATCCCATTGCAGAAAGCATAGTACTACCTGCACAATTACAGAGCAAAATTTGTAAAAGTTAACTTTGTCCTGTAAAATTTTTAAAAGCAAATATTTTCCTTTATTTCTTTGTGGTCCCACAACATTTTATTTACTCATTTAAAGCTAAATTTTCCCTCTGTTATTTTTCCCTCCAATTTTTCTATGCATTCTCTTTTAGCAACCAGGCATGTTTGCACCCTTCTCTTACAAATCTTGTACTTGGAAATTTAAAATTTTAAGTTAGTTACAATCCAAATGAATATTTGTTGGAATATTCATTATGTACCTTCTGGTTGCCACTGCAGTCACACTGAAAAATGGTGAAGATGCAAATGCCTATTTCTTGTGAGTTTAATCTAAGCTTCTTATGTCCCAATATATCTTATCATTTTGTTTGGCAATTAGACTTCTGTGATGATGCTGTAAAATACATCTCAGTTGTGAAGGGAAAAGTCATTATTTATCATTAGTAGGTGGGGAATATGCTCATTTTTCACTGCCCTTACCTGGGTAGCAAGGACAGAATGATACAATTTCAACCTAGAGGCCTGTATTTGATGTGATTCTGGGATGGAACAAATAGCCATGAAATTAATTTGAGAATGTTCAATCATTTCTTGCCAGCGCTTGGCTGGCATCATCTTGTTATATGAAGTATAGCTTTCCAGGCTCTCAGCTTCCTCCTGAGCACAAGCAAAGCAGGAGATATGACCCTGTTGTACATTGTCCTACAAAAGTTGAGGACTGGGTCCAATAAGAAATGAATTAATGAGTGAGGAATGTCTTCTGAAACCAAGGGACTATAAATAGTATAGGTTTGTCAGTTTTGTATTTATGAAGCAAGGTTGTTAGTTGTTACCTAACGTGAGTTGGAGAATAACTTGTAAAGTGCTAGGAAGAGGGAAAAAAATAAACCAAGGCTTGCCTCTGAGATTTTTATATCATAAGGAAAAGGAAATCACTAAATGTTGGAATGAAGTCACTGGTTTCCAACAGAGCATAGTCTCTTTTTGGTCCACTCATTCATCTAATACTAATTGAACTAAATACTAGTCTCCTGAGATGTAACTTTATTATTTAGAGAAAAAACTTCACTACATTCTAAGAAGTAGAATTAATTTGTTAATGATATATTGTATATATTGATTATTAATCCCATTGGTTATATTGTTGAGTTTTGTAAAATACATTTCCTTAGGAGAGGTAACTCATTAAACCACGATGTATCCAGAATATTGTTGCTACAGAAATTTTCTTCCTTGTTTATAAGTTATATAAATATCTTCCTTGATGATAAGAACAGAAACTGTACAAACTGTGACGTGATTATTGTCTTCTTAGAAAGGTGTCCTTGCCTTTCAAGGTTAAATGAAGTGGAACAATAATATATATGCCTCTGACAATATTGCCTGAGATAAGAAAAGCCAGTAATTACCACTTTACTCAGTACTGCAATGATTTTATTATACTTGTTGATAACTAAGTACATTATCATTATTATATGTCACTTAAAATGGGTGAATACAAATCAAGTGCTTGAAATCACATCTGGAACTTGGCAAATAGGCAAAGAAAAGTCCTTGTCATTGCCTGTAATTGTAGACCCTGTAAGTTCAATTTTAGGTATCTCATTCTTTGATCATCCCTCCTCTCTTTTTGGGTTATTGCATCTTACCATCTTTCAACCACAAGGGAACTACAGTCCTTTTTAATTGTTCCTCACTCTTCATGATGTCACTTTCTTTTTTTTTTTTTAAAGATTTATTTATTTGTGCATACAGAACTGGGGTACAGGCCAGAGGCTCAGGGGCGGCGATAGGCCTCACCAGAGACAGAGTGGGGAGCAGAACAGGCAGACCGACAAAGTACACTGCTGAGGGGAGCAGCGGGCGGGTCAGGAGAGGTCTGCCATGCCATGTGGTCACCTCTGGGGTAGGCGGGAATCGAACTCATGCGGAAGCAGCTTTAGATTCTCAGTGCTGTGCTTTAACCCGCTGCGCCACCAGGGAGGGCCGTCACTTTCGTTTTTACACAGATTAATGGATATTTTCATTCTCTAGTCATCACTCTGAACAGTTAATTCTCATTTTCTCCTTTGGCATATAATTTTGTGACATTTTAACACTGGCTAAGTCTAACAGGGAGTTGTTTACTCCTATGTAGATGAACAGCAGTAAAAAAATAAATATCAAACAGCACAACTGACTGCTTTTACTTAATTCAGGATGCTGACCATTAATGTTGATGATCAGTCATTATACTTTCTGCTTCAGACACTTTCTCACATCCTTAAGTCTCCAGATTTTTAAACTCCTTTACTTTCTCCTGTTGACTTTCACAAAATGATTTTTAATCTACCATGACCAGGTTTGATCACTTCCTACCACTTATTTCCTGATACACTTTGCCTGCCACCTATTATAAATGAATATTTTCATTTGTATCTAAGGATAACATCTCTAGTTTGTGGCTAGATTCCATTATTTCAAGGGCAAGTCTCAATAACTCCCTGTTCCTTCTCCTGTATAATGGTTTCCTATTCACAAAAATAACTGTTTTTATCATTTTTTAACAAGAAACTTTTAATCTCACTTTTTTTTCCTTTTTCAGGAAAATTCCAAGCATTAGTTTAAAATCCTTATGTCCTTTACTGCTAGTATATCTTAAAGGTACTTCAGTCAGGGTATTGTCCCCAATAGTTTCTCAAAACTATTCTTGTCAAGGTCCCTATGACACTCACATTGCTATTAATTCTCAGTCTTTATTTTACTCAAACTATCAGCTGATTTTGATAGATTTTCAAATTTTATTTTCAGTTCTTACAACAGCACATTTTCTTGTTTTTCAGGCATACATTTTTTTTTGGGGGGGGGGTGATATCCCTGGCTATTTCTTTTCAATTTCCTGAGCTAGGTCCTGTTCTTCCTCCCTGCTCTTCTAAGGGCTCAGCCCTTGATCCCTCTTTCTTTTTTATCTATACCAGCAATTGGCAAAATAAAGTTATGGCGCAAAGCCAATCTATGTCTGTTTTGACCAATAAAATTATTGGAAAACAGCTATGCTCATTTGTTTATATGATATATATGGCTGCTTTTGACTTACATAAATAGGGATAAGTAGTTGCCTTCAAAGCCTAAAATATTCACTTTCTGGTACTTTATCAGAAAAGCATACCAATAACAGATTTATACTTATTCCTCCTCCTCTGTGAATACGTTCAGCTCTATGGTTCATATATTCTCTCCAATTTGTATTTTCAGACCAATGATTCTTTCAGAATCCCCAGACTTATAAATTCAGTTGCCTATAAAACATTCTCTTGAATGTCTAGTAGTAATCTAAACATTTTCAGAATAGAACCTCTTATCTTCCTCTCCAAATCTATTTCATCTACAGTTATCTTCATCTTAGTCAACATTAACTCTCTTTCCTGTTGGTGAGGTCAAAGCCATGGAGTCATTGTTGTCTTTCTTTCATGTCCCATGTCCAATTTGTCTGGAAATCCTGATGGCTCTGCCTTCAAATGGCTCAACTACAAATTACATTCAGAACTTATCACTTCAGCTATCTTGGTAGAAGTCATCATAATCTCCTAAATTACTATAACTGCTGCTATTTGGCTTTGATAGTTCTATTCTTATTGCCTCCCCTAATTTGGGCTATTTACAATATAGAAACAACAGTATGCTTTTAAAAACATAGTGATTTATCTGCTTATAATCTTCTAATCATTTTCATCTTTTTTTCAGAATAAAAGCCAGGCTCTTTATAATGTCCATCCAGGCCCTATAAAAACCTTACCCTCAGACTGTTTTCCAAAATTATATACCACTTAGCTCCTTTTTACTCTCGTTTTTACACACACTGATCTTCTTACCCTTATTTGGATATCCCAGACACTTGTTTTGAGAGCTTTTCCCTCTTTACCTATATAATAACCATTGAACAACACAGGTTTAAACTGTATGGGTAGTCTCTTATATACAGATTTATTTTTTCAATAAAAATATTGGAAATCTTTGTGGAGATTTGTGACTAATTGAAAAAACTTTCAGAACTGAGTAACATATAAAAAATTAAGAAAAAAGTGGGTACGTTATGAATTTATAAGATATGTACCTATACTTATAGTTTATTGTTTACTACCATACAAAGATCTGCAATAAAAAGTTGACATTTATCAAAAGATATGCCCATAAATACTTACAGGGTAGACTTGGTGCCATTCACAGTGGAGAGAAAGGTAAATTAAGGTAAAGATGATTCAAATCATAGCTGAGTAAAATTAACTATGCTACACCTGTATTGATGTAATATAGCCACCTCCTGCAGTTTAGCCACAGTGAGCTCAAGTATTGTGACACTAATCATCTCCATGTGAGCAGTTTGTCTCTCCAGTGAACTAAGTGTAACAGTGAAAGGCGATCTCTCATATAGTCAAAATTTATGTGTGCATGTTTTGTTCACTGCATGGGTGTTGGTATCCCTAAATCTCATTTTGTTCATTCAACTGTACTAGGAAAGCTCTTCCTTCAGATGAGCTTTCCCAATGTATTGTTGACCAAATGTCAGTTTTTAAAATCTACCCTATTTGAAATTGTGTATCTTCCTCCTTTCCAGCATTCCTATTACCCTTACCCTGCTATATTTTTCTCCATCTTCCCATAGATTGTAAATATATGACTTAGTGAATCACTTTTTTAAAAAAATCTCATCACTTACCTTTATGTTTTAATATTAAATCTTCAGCACTTATAATAGTGCTTGACATACAGTGGGTGCTCAAAAAATATTGTTTACTCAAATGATAGTGTTAGTGCTGTTATTTATGTTATCCAAGGAAATATAAAGAACATTTTTGATGAATTAATTAGTCATAGTATTTGCATTTCAATGCATTTTTTTTCTAGTGGGGGTAGGGATTTTTTTTTTTTTTTGAGGAGTGAGTATTAATGTGTTGGCATTTTAAGACCTTGGGTATTTCTGTCACTAAGACTATGAAATTGGTACCACAAGTTACATTAATATATTACTTTAGACAAATTTTAAATTAGAAAAATAAACATTGAACTAGTAAGTACACACTCTGAGGCCTGTCATTTTATTCTCCACAGTACTATCAAAGTGATGCTTCTAAAATACAAAACTACCTCTATCATGTCTCTGATAGATAGCCTTTGTTACTCCTAGAATAGAAGATAAGATTTCTCAGTGTCTGTTGTTTACTTGTATATTTTGTTTTACCATTTCACTTCTGTATCAGTCATATTAATCCATGTGCTTCTGGGACAGTTTGTATTCGCTCATATAAAATTTTTATTCTCCTTGGAAATTCTACCTTGCTTCTCTTATAAGCACCATTTTATAAAACATCTCAAATGTTCTGCTTCTCTTAGCCACAGATATGTTTAGTAGGTAGTCATTAAGATTCATAACACCTGTATCTCTATTTATACTTACCACATTATAATTTTGTTTTGTATTATCTATCCCAGTAAGTTATGAGCTCACTGAGATAAGGACTAATCCGTAACCTACTTTTTCCTTTTAAATTTTGACATTTGGATTTAAGAGTTGCAAAAATAATGCAGTTCCTACATACCCTCTATCTTTTCCCTTTTACTAATACCTTACATAGCGATAAACCATTAATGAAAACTAAGAAATACACTTGGTAAACATTAACTACACAATTAATTTGGATTTCATCGTCTATTTCATAGCTGTTCCTTTTCTCTTCCAGGATCCAATTTAGTATTTAGTTTTTGCACTTCCTTATTCCTCTGGTTATGACAGTTCTTGAGTCTTTCATAGCCTTAGCATTTTTGAAGAGTACTGTTTTGCACTCCTTTTGTAGACTGTTTCTTAATTTAGGTTTGTCTGATGTTTTCTCTGATTGGTTGGGGTTATACATTATTGGAAAGGATACCACATGCCCTTCTTAGTGCATCATAAAGAGATTTCACAATGTTGAAATGTATCAGCAGTTTGTTAACCTTGGTTAAATGTTCTCTGCCAGGATTTTCTAAACGTAATTTATTTCTCTTTGTAATTTTTGTTGAAGAGATGCTTGGAAACTATAAAGGTATTCTGTTTCTCCTAAGCCTTTTCTGAAAACAGAATATTGTGATGATTTTCTATTTCCTTCATTTTTCCTGTGTTTTATAATTGGAATTCTTCTGTTTAAGTATTTCAGTTATTTATTTGTACCATTATGGACTTTGGATTTTTGAATTCACTAGATTATAATTTAATATATTCTTTCTGTATTTTATCGTACAGATTGTTGCACAGTTAGCCATTGAGACACTCCTCAGTTCCTTGATAGTAGTTGTTATATGACATCTACTTTCTTTCCTATGTTTATCCCTCTGTATGTGTGTCTGCTTTTTTAAAAGTGCAAGTCTGTGTTAATGGTTCTGACTTCAATCTTATTTCATAGCATTCATGTTGGCCTTCTATCATTATTTGTTTTAAATGTATTTGTTTCATGATGAGAAATATGGCTATCAGTGTACATACTATATTTGCTTGTTTAATTAACCCTCTTCTGAAAATAAAGTATTTTTAGAATTGGTTACACATATCTTTGTGAAAAACAAATTTACTTCAATAACATGATATTTGAGATGGCTCTTTTTCTTTTAGCCTTACAACATCCTATCGGAATGATGTTTTCCAAAATTATTTGGTTCAGCACCTTTTGTCCTAGTTTCTTCTCTGTGGTTATGAGAAGTGTTTGATTCATTTTTTTCAGTCTGAATTCCATTTTTCCTTTGTTGTCCGACTCTAAAATAATATACCACTTGATATGCCACTTCCATTCTTTTTTTTTTTTATTTGTGCATACAGAACTGGGGTGCAGGCCAGAGGCTCAGGGGCGGTGAGAGGCCCCACCAGAGACAGAGTGGGAAGCAGAACAGGCAGATCGACAAAGTACAATGCTGAGAGGAGCAGCGGGCGGGTCAGGAGAGGTCTGCCACGCCATGTGGTCACCTCCGGGGCAGGCGGGAATCGAACTCACGTGGAAGCGGCTTTAGATTCTCAGTGCTGCGCTTTAACCCGCTGCGCCACCAGGGAGGGCCCCATTCTTTTATACCTTATTGTTATGTGATTTACTTTTACTTACACTGTAAACATAAAATATTTTACAACTAGTTCTGCTTTGACCGATCACATTTTTTGGGAGCAATTAAAAAATATTTTGCTACTTGTCATTTATTCTTCATTTCTTTGTGTAAAACATGTATTCAGTTTGGCATCCTAATCATTCTAGTGGAAGAATTTCCTTTAACATTTCTTGTAAAGAAATGCTTTGGGGATGAGTTCCTAAAGCTTTTGTTTGTTAGAGAGAGACTTTAAAAAAAATTTTCCTTTTTAAAACTATTTTTGTTTGGTACCAATTTCTAGATTGATTCCCACACCCCCAAGAATTTTTTTTTTTTAAAGATTTATTTATTTGTGCATACAGAACTGGGGTACAGGCCAGAGGCTCAGGGGCGGCGAGAGGCTTCACCAGAGACAGAGTGGGGAACAGAACAGGCAGATCGACGAAGTATACTGCTGAGCGGAGCAGAGGGTGGGCCAGGAGGGGTCTGCCACACCATGTGGTCACCTCCGGGGCAGGCGGGAATCGAACTCCTGCGGAAGCGGCTTTAGATTCTCAGTGCTGTGCTTTAACCCGCTGCGCCACCAGGGAGGGCCACCCCCAAGAATTTTTTTTTTTAAAGATTTATTTATTTATTCATATAGAACTGGGGTACAGGCCAGAGATGCGGAGGGTGACACCCCCAAGAATTTTAAAGATGCAACTTGTGTGTGTGTTGGTGTTCTGTCTTGCTTGAATCCTGATAAGAGGTTTCCTATAACACTTAAGTTTGGTTTCAGTATGCAATTTCTTCTTTGACTACCAGAAAACTTTCTGTCTTAATTTTCAGCAGTTTGAATATATTGTTTCATTTTTTCCCAAAGATTTATTTATTTATACATACAGAATTGGGGTACAGGCCTGAGGTACAGGGTGATAAGAGGATTCACCAGAGACAGAATGGGGAGCAGAACAGGCAGACTGACTAAGTACACTGCTGAGGGGAGCAGTGGGCCGGTCAGGAGAAGTCTGCCATGCCATATGGATTACCTCCGGGCTGGGGATCCAGCTCATGTTGAAGTGGCATTAGCTTCTTAGTGCTGTGCTTTAACCCACTGTTCCGCCAGGGAGGGCCTTGGTTTGTTTTTCAGTCCTGTACTGTGGTATGAGCTTCTTGAATCTATGCTTTGGTATCCATCATTCATTTTAAGATAACTCTTGTATATTGTTTCTTCCATTTTCCCCCTCCCTGTTCTTTTTCTCCTTCTAGGTCTCTATTCTTGTGCATTAGCATTTTCCATTTTCTTTCACAGCTATTGGATGTTCAATGTTTTTTTTTTTCCCCCTACTCTTTTTTTCCCTCTCTCTCTATTTCTGTTTCCCAAGCCAGAAATCATTGATTTTTTTACACTTCAGCTGTGTTAAGCCTACTCTTGAACTGTAAAACAAAAGTATTGTTAATCCGTTATTTTTTTTTTACTTCAAATATTCCCAGTTGATTTTTCCTTGTGATATTTATCTTGTCTGCTGATACTTTTCATTTGATCTTGCATACTATCAACCTTTCTATTAAAACTTTTAACATATTAATGTTGGAAATATCATTATGTCATATCTGAATCTGATACTTATATTTTTTTTTTGTTAAAAATCAGGCACCTTATGTAAGACAATAGTTTTATATAATCTGGAAATATTTAAATAATTATAAATAGACTAGAATTACCAGACTCTTTGTTCTTCTGGAACTTTAGTGTGGAATTTTAGGTTGATTTAATCAGGAGTGGGCTAGGCTTGAGATTTGTTATTTCTGTGGTTGTACACATAATACTATAGATTTTAAATCTTGTAATGAAACTTTGTGCTTAAGGTGAAATTAATTTACATTTTACCAAACCATTGTCTGTTGCCTGTAGCTGCAGTTTTTCTCTTTATGTTGTGTCTCAGAAAGAGTTTCTTTGTCCTTTATTTTTTTCTTGTGTGTTTATTCAGTTTGTTGACTTGGCTAGTGAGAACATTCTCCATTTGAATTTGGTTTCATTCTTGGGCAAGCATTGTATACTTAGTTCTTGGGGATATGGACTTGTGAGGTCTACTGCCAATTTATTAAGAGTTGATTTCCCCCTACTCTACCCTTCTCTAGCTCTGGTGAGTTTTCACCCCTGTCCTGAGGGTGGCAAGGCTTGCTGCCCTACCCCTTTAGCACTAACTTTTAGCTTTAGCATTAACTTTTTCTTCCCTAAGGGAGGTGTGGGAAGGCGTCTATGTACAATTCCTTGACCCTTAGCACAGCTGATGTTCCCCTTTTTCTGGGTCTGAACCACATGGGATACTTTCTTTGGAATCTTCAAGTTCTAAACTGTGAATATCCTATAGGATTCATGGAGAAAAAATCTGCAAGACAGTATATATTTCTCAGGCTCTGTATCATACACTGGTCACCAATATGTACCTGCTTTCACTTTTCTATCAGTTACTCTAGATAGACTATTTCTATTGTTGTCTAGTTGTATTTACCACAGGTAAATGACTGTTTATAGTTTTTCTTTTCCTACAGGTTCCAGTAATGCCACAGACTTTGGGTCAGTTGCTTGTTCTGAAACCGTCTGTTTGCTAGATTAGAAAAACATAAATTTGAAGTCAATGCACTTTTTATAGTGGTGGGAAAATTTCTCCTCCTAGCTCTCTGTATCACAGAGTGAGTACTAGAAGTCTCTCTAATTTATTTTGATACTGTAAGAGCCTTGCAAAGTAGTTGGTATATATCAAACCTTCAATAAATAAGAATTAAATTCATGTCATATGTGTGTAAGTATATGCAGCTTTCCTCATGACTAACTATGACAACAGGGAGTCTAGGAGGAGTTAGCACATTGTGACACTGTGTGTCACATCCACCAAAAAGGGTGTGCTATTGAAGCCAGTTATTTGTTGCTAAAGAGCCTGGATTAAATTTCAGAATATTTTACATTACAGTATTTTATATTTTTAAATTTTGTGATAAATGAACAATGACATATATATATATATACACACATATATTTATATATATAAGTTATGCAGATATATACCCAATACAAACAGCTAAGAAATTCTGTTTCCACTACTTTGGCAAAAGAAAATACCACAAAGACAGCAAAAATCAAATATTTATCTAAAATCTAAGCTTTAAATAAAAACACATTTGGAGGAATATATTATCAATGAGAACCAGTACTTTTTTTTTTCCATTTTTATATTAGGTCATATTTTTATTAGGAAGTCTTAGGTTGTATCTCTTCCTTTCAATCTTCTGTTATCTTACACTCTTCTTTTATATATATATGTATATATAATATAATATGTTTATTTTTATATCATTTTGTACATTTTTTTTCATCTCAATTGTAATCCCCGTGGGTTTCCCATCACCGAGTCACCCGTGTGCCATGACCATAGTCCTGTGCCCTTCCCTCCCCCATTTTTTTTTAAATTTTTTTAAAAGATTTATTTATTTGTACATACAGAACTGGGGTACAGGCCAGAGGCTCAGGGGCGGTGAGAGGCTTCACCTTAGACAGAGTGGGGAGCACAACAGGCAGATCATCAAAGTACACTGCTGAGGGGAGCAGCGGGGGGGCCAGGAGAGGTCTGCCACGCCATGTGGTCACCTTCGGGGCAGGCAGGAATCAAACTCATGCGAAAGTGGCTTCAGCTTCTCAGTGCAGTGCTTTAACCGGCTGTGCCACCAGGGAGGGCCCCTCCCCCATTTTTGATCCCATTCCCCACTCCACCCCCACAAATGAGAACCAGTACTTTTAAGCTTGGATACTAACAAGTTTTCTTGGGCTGAAATGCACAAATAGAGGTGAGATGCTGGTAGATCTCCCTGAATTGGCCTGCTAATCTCCACACTATCTTAAAATCTGGAGACTGGGGTGGTATAACAGGTATTCAGGAGAACACCCATGTACAGTTCACGGAACTGACAAAATCACTTACTACCATACTTGAAAGAACTTCTTGGTGATTTAATGAGAGCTTTAAGCAGTCCTTCAAATTCTTTATTACTCTGTAAGAGTGAAAATCACTGGAAGGTTGGGAACCTGGAGAGAAAGAGAGAGAAACAGAGAGAGCAATAGAGAGAATAGAAACTCATTAAATCTTGTAGACATCAATATATTCTAATGGCTTAAAAGCAGGCAGTAAAGCCTTACAGGATGTCACTGTGCATTTTTTATGACATACGAAGATCAGATACATCTCTTCAAATGCTGCTACCAAAAAATGCCCTCAAATGTGGATGAAGCCTTGGAGATAGAGATGATGTGGCCCTAAGTCATCTAAAAAAATTGGTGTCCACACATGTGGACTCAAAGTATAGTTGAAGACTAGTTACATAGACATAGTGTTATATTGAACTGATACTTTTAGTCACCATGCATTAAAATGCCATGTTTCTAAAATAGAATGTATTTAATAAGCATTGATAAGCTTTAGGTGGAATACCGCTTGAAAATATTCTCTTGAGAACGACATATAAATGGTCTTTTGAAAAGATTAATTTATTTATGTATACAAGAGCTGGAGTGTAGGTGAGTGAGAGGATTCACCAGAGACAGAGACAGAGTAGGGAGCAGAACAGGTGAATCTGAAATACACTGCTGAGGAGAACAGTAGGCAAGACAGGACAGGTCTGCTGATATGTGTGGGTCGGCTCCCTGCCTGGGGATCAAACTCGTGCAGCAGTGGCTGTAGAAAGTGTCCGAGTACTGAGACTTAGCTCTTTATGCCATCGGGGAGGCCCCTATAAATGATCTTTAATTTGAAAGTAAAAATAACATTTCTTATGAAGTATATTTCAGTTCATAGTCTGTCTCCAGATACACGATTATTCCACAACATTTAACCACTACAGTCTTGGTAAATAAATCAACTTAAATAAAATATAAGGCTGAACCAGATGTGTAAAGATTAGCTGTGATTGCAACATAAAATATTGTGTATGATATTCCTGACTTGAAACTTGATTTTGTCTCATCAATCATGAGGATTTAGGCAAGTTCTTCTCTAATAGTTGCAATCAATATGGATAGTAATAGTACTAACCTATCACTAAGAGGGTTCTCATAAGGACTAAATATGATAATACAAGTCCCCAGTCTGCAAGTCATTGTTTAATAAATACTAGTCATTATTATTAGGTACCAAAGGGACCCAAATGATCAAATGTACTGAATTATTGGCTCACCAAAATGTTTCTATGTTGTAGTCTTAATGGTTAGAAGGTATTTTTGCCTCTTACTTTCGACTTCCTTCTCTTCCGTTCTCTGTTCCTCTCTCCATCCATCCTTCCCTCCAACCTTCAAATAATTATGATGGAAAATTTAGACACAAAAGCAGATAGACTAGTATAATGATCTCCATATATTAATTAGCTAAACCCTATAGTTGTAGTCTTTTGTCAATCTCTAGTTTCCTTAGCTCCATGTTGGCTTCACCTATTTATACTATATCATTTCCTTTATACTCGCTTGGTATATATATTTTTCTCTGTAAATCTTCCCTATTGTTTCCTCTACAGTCACAAAAGTGACCCACTTGTTGGCACTTGCCTATAATAGATTTAGGAACCATTCTAACCATATGTGACTTTAAAAAAATAACATATTCACTCTCATTAGTGTAAGAACTTAGCTCTGGCTTTTCAACCTGCTGACAAACCCTGTTGGTTTAATTTAGCCTCCTTAAGCATGTGAAATACCAGAAGGTGAATATCAGTTGTACATAGAGTTTGTGAATGATAAAGAAAAACAGTTTTACTGTATATTTGTTTTCTTAAGTCACACCCTTTAAAATTTAACATCAGTTTTAATTGCTATTTTACTTATATTTCCATGTAACATAAATTAAAAAAAATTGCAAATTAGTACTTCATGTACAATTAAGAACATGGCAGGTGTACCTGTAATTTATGCCAAACAACTATAAGTAAGAAGATATATTTTTTAAAGATTTATTTATTTATGTATACAAGGTTACAGGCCAGAGGTGCAGGGGCAGTGAGAAGATTCACCAGAGACAGACTGGGGAGCAGAACAGGCAGACTGACTAAGTACACTGCTGAGGGGAGCAGTGGGCAGTGGGCGGGTCAGGAGAGGTCTGCTACACCATGTGAATCACTTCAGGGGATTGAACTCACACTGAAGTGGCTGCAGCTGGCTTGCAGTGCTGTGCTCTAACCCATTGCACCACCAGCGAGGGCCCTAGAAGATAAAAATTTAAAGGAGACACTTGTAAGAACTCCTTAGCGAGCATGTTTTCCTGTACTTCCATTAACTTCTTTTCGAAATAGGTCAAATTTGAAAAGTACCTTTTACTCAAATCTTGTCCCTTGAATTAATACCCCTTCCATTAATTCATCAACATGTGAAATCTATTCTGTGTTTGCCTTTGGAATTCTTACTTTGTCTTGCTCGACGTTGGCTTTGCATCTCCTGGTAGAACTACTTTTTGCTTTCTACCTATTCTTGTGCGTTTGATATTTAAGACTGTTCCCTGTTTTCCAGTTGCTTCACTCAAGCTTTCAATTTTGCATTTTATTGTATAGGATCTGTAGCAAACACCCCATTCTATGTACCTCTTTTAACCTTAGTTTCTACATATCCATACACAGTTTTCTACTTAGAGCTAATCAATATCAGATTCATCCAGAAGACATTAGATATGATGTGTGAGTGATTGAAAAAAGCAGTTCTGGTTAGTTATTTAATATATAATATTCTGTTTCTAAATAAATAGATTTTGAGGACCTACAATTTACATTTCTATGTTACTCTGTGATATTATTTTACTGGTGAGAAAACTGAAACTTAGAAAGCATACATAGATAAAACTGATAAGTAGTGACAGTGGAATTGGATCCAAGGTGTTTTGTTTCTCATTCAATGTTTCTTCACACTCTGGAGCATTTTCTCAGTATCTTTAATGTGTACTATCTCACATAGACTCATTATTTCCTTTTATTTTTATGTTTTTCTAACTTGAGAGGCAGAAAATGAGAGGCTGTAAAATATCTGAGAGCTTACTTTATAGGGACATTGATTATTTCTTGGTAATTGGATAATCTTAATTGTTTTCCTATAAAAGGGCTTTTAGATTAAGCTTATTTTTGATTTCAGTGGTGATTTACTGAGTGGTACAATGATAGAGTTGCTATGAAGCAGTAACTGTTGCTTTCTTTTTGTAATCCAGAGAAGAAGCAATGCTAATACATATAAATATAAGAGGATATATTTTGTTGAAGTACTTGAGATTGGCATAGCAAAATTGAAGAATGTTGATTGATAGGATTTATGTAAATATATTATAGACCATATGTGAAATATTACCTTATTTAATTTTACAGTAGAATTGTTTGGAACAAATCTTTGCTTGGTTAAATTAGACTTTTGTTTAGATTCTAGATTCTGCAGTAATCAATAATGGTTCAATCTACTAAACTTTCTTGTCTAGGCCTATGGAGAAAGAAATATGCTTTTATATATGCTTTTCCAATTCTTTAACTACAATAGAATTACTAATCAGGTTTTTACCACTTTCAGCTACTATCTATTGGTTGTCACATTTCAAAGTTTTTATTTACTATTACAAGAAACTCAGAAAGGAAGTTTGTTTTACTGGAGAAAATAGTAAGACATGGAGAAATTAAAGGATTCCCCTTTTGAAGTTGGGAATAGAACCAGTATCTTACTAGATATCTTTGTTAATTTCTTTGCCTCAGGTATTAATTATTATTTGAGTATTCAGTTCTACCTTTACCAGGTTGTGTATAAGAATTGTGACAGGAGGAATGGAAAAATTACATTTTTTAGACTAAAAACTACACTACAAGGCAACAGTAATTAAAATAGCGTGGTACTGGATTTAAAATAGGTATAAACGTTAAGGGAATAGAGTTGAATATACAGAAATAAATCCAGAACATTGGTGGTGTTGGCTGTCTTTGGGGCCTTGACCACAATGGGGAGGGAAACAAAATTACAAATAAACATATGGAGTATATAAATTAAAAAAAAACTTCTGCAGAGCAAAAGAAACCATCGTTACAATGAAAATACACCCTACTAAATTGGAAAAATATTTGTACATCAGACATTTGACAGGGGCTGATATCAAAGATATATTAAAAACTTATACATTCAACACAAAGATATAACCCTATCCAAAACTGAATTTAAATTACACACACAAATAAAAGAATACTGTTGAGAAACCAGAAATAATTCTTTGTCCTTCTTGCTTATTTTGTTACCCCGATGTTACTGCAATGGCAAGATTTCATCCATTTTTATGACTGAGTAGTACTCCTTTTTGTATATATGTCACATCTTTTTAGAGAAACCTCCATAATGTTTTCCATTGAGGTTGAAATAATCTACTTTTCTATTAACAGTGGACAAATATGAACACACAAAACTGCTCATAATCACTTATGATCAGCAAAATGTAAATCAAAACACCACAATGAGATACCACTTCACACCTGTGAGAAATGACCCATGTCAAAAAAAAATAGAAAAAAGTTTTTGTGAGAGTGTGGATAAAAATGAACCTTGTTCACTGTTGACTTCCCAATTCTTGGATTTTTAGTACTGAATTAATGTGTTAAACCATCTTGACAGTTGTGTCATGTTAATATGAAGCTGCATAATTTTAAGTTGGTTTCTAAGTTTTTAGATTTTGGTTTGTTTCTTGGTCTCAATGATCTTTTCAAAGTGTGGATTCCACTGGGTTAGCAGATACCTTCATGTAATCCCTTCAATGTCTAGCCCCCAGCAGGTAGACTTATTGATTGATTGAAAGATTGGGGTCCCCTAGAACCATATTTGTGAAAGTAAAATTTATGAGACAAACATCATAGCATTTATATATTTGAGTTTCATATTTATACAAAGACTTTTAAGCATGCATATGTATACAAAACAACATACATTATACCACCCCCACACTTGAACTGGTATGCCTAGGTAGCACATTTTCTTTTTTCTCTACATCTGAGAATAACATTAATAGAATAATTTCATGGGCAAGGTACTCTGAGAGTAATCAGGCACTTAGAAGCAGTGCTCTGTAAGTGCTTTCATAGCATAGTTGTAATCTGTGGAAAACAATTAATGTCTAACTGACATCCATGATGAATTTACCATCCTGGCTTTGATGGGTGAGACTGAAGCTAGTATGAGAAAGAATAAACATCTGGATGCAGCAGTGATGGTGAATACACATTTGACCTAAAATTTAGTGAGTTAGGGTGACTGATCTGAGTATGTGTGAATAATAAACTATGAGGAAGAAAACAGTTGTTAACTACCCCTTGCCACCTTCCAATATCTGAAAATTAAATCTCAGTGAGATCCTTTAATTGGTGTTAGGTGGGGCAAAGAACTACCCCTTGGGGTCATCTCTGCAGTCAGGTATTTGGTGCTCACTGGGAGGATGACTAGACTCATGCTGATCCTTACAGCTGTGGCTAGGTAAAGGTATTTTGTGTGTCAGTTCTCTTGGATCCATTTGGAAAAAGAGAAAGACAATTCTTTAGAAAGGAGACAGAAGCTAGCAAATAGATCATTTGTGGTCTTTTAATGGACGATTATAGGAATATGGAATTAAAATGATATATATGTATGAAAAAACATACCTAGCTTAACAGTGATCAGGGAAATACAAAATAAAGATGATGAGGCTTTCTCACTGAAGTTAACAAATAATAGATGAATGATGGAAGGAATAGGAGGAAGGTGATGGAGAGAAATAGGAACTCTTTGGTCTTTTTTATAGGAATTTATTTCAAGAAAATAATAATGTTATGAAATGTACAGTGGGAAAATTTTAATTGTTACATGAAAGAAAAGACATGAGCTGTACAACTAGGCTCCATTTTAATAAAATTATTTTGTAAAAATAGTATGTATATATGTGTCTATTTATTGACAGCATTGGTAAAATTTTGTCTCATGGTAGGATTATGGGTTTTAATTTTCTTCATGCTTTTGTACATTACCCAGTTTATTTTGGTGAATGTGTGTAATTGTGTTTATTTTTATTTTAATTTGGAGATATTAGAAATATAATACACTACAAAAATTAATACATGTACCCACAACCTGTATAAGTAATTACTATGTTGCTATATTTGCATCATCTTGTTTTAATGCAATAATTCCTTTTATACATCATCCTTAGAATCATTCTGTCTCCTTTTCCAAAACTAACCACTGTAATTAATTTGATGTGCAAACTGCCAATATATTTCTATACCTTTGTATAAATTGTTTTATTATATAACTTGTAATTAGAAAAATAGCATATCAATATGCTGCTAGAATAAACAAGTTCCTAACATTTCAGTGGCTTACAACAAAGAAGATTTATATCTTGGCACTGCTCCTGTTTCCCATATTGATGCAGCTGTTGTTTTCTTAATTTTTATTACTGTTTGATCCTTGCAAAGACAGTGCTGAAAAATTGGTGTTAACAGCATACGTTCAAATGACTATATCATAAGTTGCTTATATCAACCAATTACTTTTTCCCCCTTTTCTAATCCTGCCTTCCTGCCTACTCTTCGTTGTTGTTTTTTTTAAAATAATGCTATTAATTTTCATGGGGCCAGCTTGTTCATGTGATATGTATACACTCATGTGAATGTAGCAAGAGCAGATAAAAATCTTTTTTAATGGACATTAACAACTCTGCCAAATTTGTTTAGATCAGCTTTTGTTTTTGGCTTCCTGTCTGCTCCTCTCCTTTCATTTCTACTCCTAATATTTTACCCCCAGCTGCCCTGATTTGACTCTCTATTTTGGATACATTTTTTTGGATCAGCCTTGGAAATCTGCTTCACACACCATATTCCAAAGACAGCCTCCAGTCTCATTATCTTTGGGTGGGGTTGCAAACAGATGCTCAGTTAACTATTTGTTGAAAGTGATTGTTGCAAGGCATGCTTCCCTTTCTCCATGCCAACTGTGGTAGGTGGACAAGCCAGGCCTGTTTCTCATATAGCCTCCCAGAAACAGGAGGAGGGGAGATAGGTAAAATCAATTCTGAGCATGCTCTTCTATTACTATTTAAAATGATATGTGACACCCCATACCTAACACAGATATCTTTTTACATGGGAAAATAGGCACATAGGGAACACAGCTCTCTCAATGGTGTGATGTTTTCTCTCTGAATATTGTTACTGCTTTTTGAAACCAGAACAATTCCCAAGCTTATGAGCACTCTCAATTTGTTGTGTTTGAAGAGGGAAGCTCTGTTTGTTCAAATTTGTATGGAACTTGTGTATGGAACTTGTCCAATTTGTCTCTGAACATGAGAGCTTTCAGTTTTCACTCAGGTCATGGTGTCCTTCATTCCAGAGCGTGGCATAATGCAGAGGCACTGCTGAATTTGGAGCCCTCAATTCCCTATCCCACCCCCTCCTCATCTCAAAGGGAACATGCTTCTGGGTCCTGCTGAATTTTGAGTAGCTTTCTTTTCTTCTTTCAGGATTGTGTTACAACACATGAGTTCATTTTGCATTTTCCCATACAGTTTTCCCATACAGTTCTCCATTTTCTTTTCCTTTTTTAAGATTTATTTATGTATGTGTACAGAACTGGGGTAGAGGCCAGAGGTGCAGGGGTGGTGAGAGGATTCACCAGAGACAGTGGGGAGTAGAACAGGTAGATGGAAGAAGCACACTGCTGAGGGGGAGCAGCAGGCTGGTCCGGAGAGGTCTGCTGCACCATGTGGTCACCTCCGGGGCAGGCGTGGATCGAACTCATGCCAAGTGGCTTTAGCTTCTTAGTGCTGTACTTTAACCCGCTGTGCCACCAGGGAGGGCCTCTCCAATTCCTTATTCTGTCTATTGACAACTAAATCCACCCTGCTATTATGTTTTAGCAAGAAAAGGAAGTAGTTTTCCTAAAGTATCATAAAGAGTAAGGGAATGTTGTAATTAAATGCTTTGACTATAGTTGAAAATTAATTTAAAAAGTTGTTTCTGAAATGCATTAAAGTCACTTTTTCAACACAGTCACAGAAATCTAGCATTTCAAACTTAAACTCAGCAGCTGCTTTTTTTCTAGCTTAAAGTGGGTGAATTTATGGAGAAAAATAAGTTAATGAAGTCTCTCTTTGCTGTGAAAAGTGACTGTGATAATGCATGCAGTTTTCCAGAATGCTAGAAAGGCACAGCAAATGACTGCAGCTGCTCCATCCATGGTACTGTTTTTTCTATTTAGGAGTTTCTTTTGTATTCTCACCAGCACACGTGACTCTCATGAACTTTTTGTTTTTATATTTCTGTAGCTGGGAGGTATCGCAGGTACCTATGAAGTTAATTTTACTGTGGCACAAGTTCTGGATACATTAACATGCATTTTTAAAAAGTGGTAGGAACAAAATGGATGGTTTTGTGGCATCTAAATTTAACACTTGCTCAAATTAGAAGCCTTAATCAAAAACATAATAGGTCTTTGTGTATTTTGCACATGAACACATGTCTGAACCAAAGGAAAGAACAGATAAATTTTCAGTTTTGTTTTTTCGGTTTGGTTTTCTGAAGCATACTGATTTAGGAGGAAGCAGTGTGTCAAGTTTTATTTTGTGAGTCACAACATGTATCTAGCCTTGGTGATCTGGAAGAAACCCTGTGAAACATACATTCACCATGTTGACACTGATTAGAGAAGGTTTGTTTGAGGTTCACCCCACCACATATCTCATCATTAAATTGGGTCTAAGAGAAACAAACCCTCAAATTATGTAACATGAAATCTCCCTTAGGACTATGTTTGAAGATGAAAAGTTCAACTGTGTGTGTGGAGACTTAAATATTCCAAAATCAGCCTTTGACACTATTGTTTCAAGCCCTTATTCTGCTTCATGTAAAGCAGTAGGTCCTACTTTATAGCTATGAATATCAGGATTTACTCTAGCATCAGATATGGATAAAGGGTATGAGTAAGGGGATGATTGTTAAGTGTAATTTTGAGGGGAAATTTTCACAAAATTACAGTTTACTAAGTTTCCAGAAGATTGTATTTCCTATCTGAATGTCAAATTTGCCTGTAATCACATGTGTAACTAATATTCTGAAGTCAGAATGAGGTTATTTTAATTTGAGGGTCATATGTGAATTACTTGATGTCCCTTTGACTCAACTTTTTCATCTGTAAAGAAAGGAAAATAGTACCTACTTCTTAGAGAAAGTTAAGCCCACAGGCTCTGGCATGAGACAGACAGTTCTACGTTTGAATCTCAGTCTTGTCAACTGCAAATTACTTAACCTCAGTAAGGTTCAGTTTTTATATTCTAAAAGGGATATGCCAACACTGCTTACCTCACAGTAGTTGTGAGCATGACATGAGATAGATTATGTAAGCACAGTGAACAGTACTTAGTCACATCAAAGACTCAGAATTTTTGGCTTTTTCATGAACCTGAAATGTAATAGCAAATTAAAAACATCTTGCATTATGCCAGACATTAATAAGTGTTCAAAATGTTAATTCCTTTTTTTCTTTTGCCCTTATTGTAGGGGGTGGGATGATGTGGGAGAGATAGGGGGTGAAATTGGCGGATTGTGGGGATAAAAGTTACAGTAAAGATGCTTAAAAAAAAAAAAGCTGTTTTTAGCTTTGGAAAACGGTTAAGTAACAGTTAGGTAATTGTCTCTTCTCCCACCCCTTAAATGCCGCTGGAGCTTATGTCCAAGCTGGACATGATGTTGCAAGGGCTTAGGGTCATGTAGCTGTGCCATATCCTCCTATAGCAACATTGGTTTGTGTGAGGACATTTGCTCTATCTCATCTCTCCCATTTGTTGAGAATAGGAGTAACTAGAATTTATTTTACTTTTAGATCAAGTTATTTCTGAGAATCTGAATGTGATCATTAATGCCTCCTCTCATCTCTTCTCCCTTACTCATCTGTCATCCCTCCCTCCTACTTTCCAATGTTTCCTTTCATTTTACCTTTCCTTCTCTTAACAGTTTGATCACAGAAGATTCCAAGGGGAGATCTTACCCTTCTGTGTTGGAATTGATAGGGTTTAGGGTCTTGGTTTGCCTCTGAGAAAGGTTTTGATAGTTTCCCATTCAGCAGCATAATGTGAGTTTATTATAAACACATGGCCAGATTACTAAGGAAAAAGACGTTTGTTTAGATACAAGCAGGCAGAAGCTGCATTTTAAAAGGGACAGGTTTATCAAGACAAAGATGCCTGCATAAAGATGCATGCATAGATGTAGGGAAGGCAAGATGTGCATTTCACCAGAGCAAGGGGTATTCTTATATAGTATTCCTTTTTTTTTTAAAAGGTTTATTTTATTTATGCATACAGAACTGGGAGATAGGCCAGAGCAGCAGAGGCTGTAAGAGAATTCTCCAGAGACAGAGCGGGGAGCAGAACAGGCAGATCCATGAAGTACACTGCTGAGGGGAGCAGCGGGCGGGTCAGGAGAGGTCTGCCACGCCATGTGGTCACCTCTGGGGCAGGTGGAAATCGAACTCACTCTTAGTGGTGTGCTTTAACTCACTGCTCCACCAGGGAAGGCCCAGTTTAATGACTTCTTAATTGTTTCTCTCCCCATTTCTAATTTCTGGCCATGTGAAGCTTCCATTCTAAATTTTCTACTTTAGTAATCTTTCATCAGAATTAAAGGAATACAAAATTTCATTTCAGTAATGTTGAAGAAAGTATGTGTTACCTAATATATCATTTTTATAATATTATATTTGATAATGTTTTTTAATTACAGCATTATTTTGTTACAGGGTAGCCTAGAGTGGACTGGGCTGCCTGTCTGTGAGGCCTTACCCTTGTGCTCACAATTCAGTTATACTGCATGTACACACAAAAGGGTCAATAAAGGGTTTATTTACAAAAGGGGAAAGGAATAGGAAACACCCCAGGGAAAGAGAGAGGGATACAAAGTAACTAGATTACTTTACCCGCTCTGTGTGTGTGTGTGTGTGTGTGTGTGTGTGTCAGTGAGAGAGAGAGAGAGAGAGATCCCCCAAAATGCCCCAGAATTCCTGCTAGCTCTGCCCTTGGGTCCTCACCGTTCTCTCCCTGGTACTGCTGGAAGTTGTAGTTTCCAGTCACTGGATTTGGGGATCGAGTCCAGAAAGCTGGAGTAGGGAGTGGAGTTCATAAGTCTCTGCAGAGTTCCTTTAGGATGTCTTTCCCTTTAACAATTTGACTGAAACAGAAAATATATTAATATCACTGCATATTTTTTCACTCACAAATGTTTTCTGTATAGTTTTTATGGATCAGGAACTATGACAAGAGGCTCCATGTATGAATTTCTGAATAGCTTTTAAATTATTTCTCAAGTGATGTGGGATAAATTAGTCTTTGGTTTTCAAATATAGTTGTTTAAAACAACATATATTTATTATTTTGCAGTTTTTCAGCTCAAAATTCTAAGATGGGTTCACAGGACTGGGGGCTGAAGGGTGAATTTGTCTTTCTAGCTTGTAGAACTTAACCTATATTTCATAATTTGTTATATTCCTTGCTCCATCTTCAAATCCAGTAATATAATATATTTTCTCCTATCCTACTTCTCGTGTCTTCATCTTTGTATTTCTTCTGTGCCTGTCTTTTCGTTATAAGGACACTTGTGATTATCAGGACCACCTGAACAATCTAGATAACCTGGAAAACCTCTTCATCTCAAGATCTTTAATAAAATTGGCCAAGTTCATTTTACTAAATAAGATAATATATCATGGGTTTTGGATATGACCATCTCTGGGGACCTTTATTCTACTCATATCAGAATTCTGAGCTCTGTGATAAACACGGGAAATGTTGGTGAAAGCTTCTAAGAATCAAAGTTACAAAAGGAAAGTGAAGATTGAAAAATGAGGGTGATAAGAATTGACAGATGAATATCAGAAATAAATAACATGTCATAGTGCAAGAATAAATGTTTCAGATATATAACAAGGATGACCACCCAGAAACATTTTTGTAGCATACTAACAGCATACAAAGGGAATTGAAAATAGGCAATAGAGTGAAAGATGGATGGGGTCAAGAAAGATCTGTCAGAAAGGTGACAATTTACAAAGTGTATTGCTATTACTGTGAGAAGAACAGAACAGTACTTTCCTATTCTCAGTTTGCACTGGTGGCCACATAATTGACCTCTTTGAGACGAAAAGAAATATAGTAGTGGGATTCACTTTTTTTTTTTATTACAAAGTTTATTTTTACATCATTTTGCACATTTTTTTTTTCCATCTCGATTGTAATCCCCATGGGTTTCCCATCACCAAATCACCCCTGTGCCACCACCATAGTCCCGTGCATTTCCCTCCTTCCCCCCCGCCCCGTTTTTGATCCCATTC
>NW_004567109.1:40382669-40417519 GCF_000260355.1 Condylura cristata
TTCTGTTTTTTAATCCATCCTGCAACTCTGTGTCTTTTGACTGATGAGTTTAAGCCATTTACATTTAGAGATAATATTGATATACTGGCACCTACATTTGCCATTCACTTGTTTTTTAAGCAAATATTTTTTATCTTTTCTAATGGGATCTTAGAAAGTTAAACAATCATAGGTGAGTTAAAATTAATTTTTTAAAATATTTATTTATGCATACAGAGCTGGGGTACAGGCCAGAGGTACAGGGGTGGTGAGAGGCTTCACCAGAGACAGAGTGGGGAGCAAAACAGGCTGATTGATGAAATACACTGCTGAGGGGAGCAGTGGGCAGGTTAGGAGAGATCTGCCATGCCCTGTGGATCACCTCGGGGGTGGGGATCGAATTCATGCAGAAATGGCTTTAGCTTCTTAGTGCTGTGCTTTAACCCACTGCATCACCAGGGAGGGCCAAAAGCTAAATATTTATTTTGGAAATTTTTATTTATATCTATGAATTCTATTTAAATGTACTTTTATACATTGTGCAGAAAATATATTGGAAAATCATAGCTTTGCCTTTGGTAAAAATCCAGAAGATTTTCTTACTTTTGTTTTACCTGTTTCTACACCTACCCCATTTTGTATAAAACACCATATCTCTCTGTTCCTATGGCTTGTCTCAGTTCAGGACTTTGTTTCCTGTCTCCTGGACCATCCCATGAACATATCCTATCTCTAGTTCTTTTCTTCTCTCTATTCTATATTATGTTGTTGTATTAATTGTTTCCAACACTCTTTAAAAATCGTTCTCATTGCTAGAGAATCAATTTTATAATCTTTGGCCTGACATTGGAAACCTCTCTGAAATTAGGTGGCCCATTATGAATGAGGAATGTGGTACAGTATTGTGAATGTGGACAAAGTAATTAACTTCTATGAGCCACAGCTACTTCATTTTTAAATTGGAGAATCATAATGCCTGGGCTAAAGATTGTTATGGGAATCATACTTTTAAAACAATGTATATACAGCACTTTGAGCAGAAAGTGCTCAAAAAGTCCCATCTTTTTCTCTACTGAGCATCCCTATATATCATTTACTGTGTTTAATATTTTTTTTGTGTTTATGTTTACTCTTTAATATTTTTAGCATACTTTTTGCCACTTGCCTTTTTCCTATTTCTACTTTAACTTAGTGCCCTAGAACAACACAAGTTTATCATTTTATAATTCTAAATATACAAGTCTGAAATGCTTCTCACTAATCTAAAATCAAGGTGTTACAAGATCTCTGTTCTTTCTGGATACTCTCGAGAGAGTCTGTTTCCTTCTGTTTTCTAGCTTCTAGAGGCTGCATTATCCTGACCTCCTTTTCTGTCCTCTGCTCATATTTCTGCCTCCCTTGTGATTATATGTAAGCCTTACTTGGATAACCCAGGTAATATCCCCATCACACATCTGTAATCCAATCACACCTGCAAAGTCTTTTTTGCCACATTAAGGTAACTTGGTCTTCGATACTAGGGATTAAGACATAGACACCTTTGGTGAGCCATTTTCTGCCTGCCATACTAAGTCTCTCTTTCCATGATAGGTTATGATTCCCTCTAGTACATGTACACATTATGTTTAAGTAGTTTCTCTGCCACAGAACTTTTCCCAGATATTCCAAGCTAAAAATAATCCCTTTCCTCAGTAGGAAAAACATTTAATGTGTACATAGCTTTTGTTATTAATCTTCAATAGAATAGTTTGAATACTGCAGCCTTAGCTATTCCTCACTTCTCAGTTCTTTGAAGAGAGAAAAGGTAACATCTTTCTTAGGAGAAAGTTAATTAGAAGAAGACAGTCAGGTCAGATAAAAAATTATATTTCCTGGGATTCTGCTTGTAGTTAGACCTAGTAGTTTTGTAGCAGAACACTCCTGAGGGAGTACTAGTCCTGAGGAAGGACCTGTGAGAGTCGTGGTAGAGACAAAATGCTGTGATAGATTTCATTCTTCCAGAGTAAGAGAGCCAGAGCCAGGGTTTATGGGGTGCTATAATAGAAGAACAGAAGACATTTTAATTATCTCACTATACATAGCAACTTGGACCTTCTTGAATGTTTTCAAGAGCATGGAAATCAGTAAGAAAAAATATGACTAATGGTTATCTGTTTCTCTTTGAATCACTGTCTAGTGATTTGGATGCTTGACTTTCATTATAAATTTGATTCTTAAGGACCATGGACGTTTTAAGATCAAACTTGAATCAAATGGCGCCGGAGTCTGAAGCTAGAAAAATAATAACTCTTTTCTATTTTACCTCATTGGCCTAAAAGGGTGGAAGTGAGCATATTTCCTTTAGACATAAAAAAGTATAATGCACATTATTTATGTTTTGATTTTGCAATTAAAGACTTTTTTTCTAGCTAGATAACCAATATTTTTTAGCATTACAGTTTAAGGCTAATATAATTGTAACTAAAATTACAGAAAAACATAGGATTCCTATATGAAGAAATACTTCTTTAAAAAGTTTTTTTTTAAAAAAGATTTATTTATTTATGCATACGAACTGGGGTACAGGCCAGAAGTGCAGTGGTGGTGAGAGAAGATTCACCAGAGACAGAACTGGGAGCAGAACAGACAGACTGACGAAGTACACTGCTGAGGGGAGCAGCGGGCGGATCAGAAAAGGTCTGTTGTGCCATGTGGTCACCTCCAGGGCAGGCAGGGATTGAACTCATGCTGAAGTAGCTTTAGTTTCTTAGTGATGTGCTTTAACCCGCTGCGCCACCAGGGAAGGCCCTCTTTAAAAAGTTTTTAATCACTTTACACAACTTGAATATTTTTAAACTAGAGAAAAATTTTAATTAAAAAAACTGAATTTCTTCTTTCATTTGATGATAATTGTATAGACTATATAATACACAAAGGCCTTTAAGATATGATTATGGACAAGGTTAGATGTGATGTTTAAAAATAAAAAACCCTCAAATAATAGAATAAAACAGTTTATAAACTTATTGGAATTCATCAGCAATGGAGTTTAATTCCATAGTACTGTACTGTTATCTGTCAAACATTCTTATAATTAAGAGAAAATATCTCCTAGCGTTTCCATGGTGCTAGAGCATTCCAGTAGAATAGTCAGCCCACACAGGGCGAGAAGCTATAAAATATTAATTCAGTACAAGTATGCATCTAATAATCTTAACATTTATTACAGGTTATAGTAATTTTGCCCTAACAAGTGATTTAGTTAAAATGAACATTGCCAAATACTGCCAGACAGGGCATACTTTCCCACTTTTTTTTTTTTAAGATTTATTTATTTATGCATACAGAACTGGGGTACAGGCCAGAAGTGCAGGGGCGGTGAGACACTTCACCAGAGACAGAGTGGGGAGCAGAATAGGCAGATCAACAAAGCACACTGCTGAGGGAAGCAGCAGGCGAGACAGGAGAGGTCTGCCAGCCATGTGGTCACCTCCAGGGGTGGGGAATCTAACTCATGCTAAGTGGCTTTAGCTTCTTAGTGCTGTGCTTCAACCTGCTACACCACCATGGAGGGCTACCTTCCCACTTAAAAAAAAAAATAGCTTATTTTTACATTATTTTGTTCATTTTTCCATCTCAGTTGTAATCCCCTTGGGCTTCCCATCACCAAGTCACCCATGTGCCATCACCATAGTCCAGTGCCTTTCCCTCCCCTCACTGTTTTTGATCCTTTCCCCACTTCACCCACATAAAATGTCTCTGATAGCTGTTCATTATTGTTATTATTTTCTAACCTGGCCCATTATACTTTTGCTATGAGTGAAACCATCTGGTATTTTTCCTTTTCTTTCTGGCTTATTTCACTAAGCATGATCTTTTCTAGCTTCATCCATGTTGCTGCAAAAGGCATGTGTTTATTTATTTTTGGTTGCTGAGTAATATTCCATTGTGTAATGTCCCACATCTTTTTAATCCAATCATCCACTTTTGGGCATTTGGGCTGTTTCCATGTCTTAACAATTGTAAATTAGGTTATTTCTTTGAGATATTTTTTGTTTCTTTATGTGAGCTTGTATGGATATATATTGTCCTCTTATAACTGCTTGTAATGTGTCCCATAAGTTTTGGAGACTCGTGTCGTCATTGTCGTTCTTCTCCAGGTGTTTTTTTAATTTCTTCTTTGATTTCCTCACATGGTAGGTGGGTTTCTTGCCTTTTTCATATGGTTTATTTCTAGTTTGATTCCTTCAGAGGGCATTTTTTAAACTAAGCTAATAATGACCATTTATTTGTATGACAGAGAGCATTTCACAGTCATATTTTTTATATGGCACAGTAGAGAAAGAAGGGTAATTGTTGAGCAATGCCTATGTGTAATATAACTGTTGAATGCTGCAGATATAGAGCAGAGAAGGAGCTTTTAGGGACACAACTGTCATAAGTTTTGTTTCTTTAGAACTCATCTATTTAGGAATCAGAGAATTGTGTTTTGAGGCAGAAGAAAGAATGCTCCCTGTTCTAGCTTATGTCAGAGGAAGAAAATATCCCCAAGAGAAGAAAAAAGAGAGCCCTGGATCCTTTCTGACCAATTCCAACAGTGGCTCATCACAGTGCCAGAAATAGCACCACTCAGAGAGGAATCACACTGCACATTGAACAAACTAAAAATGTCATTTCTATTCCCAGTTAGAGGAATGGCTTCATATAAGATTTTTATAAATTAAGTTATTCCTATGTTATGGCAGAAGTATTTATGCTTTGTGAATGGGAAAATCCTTTCACTGTGTTTATTTCCTAAAGAAATTTCCCCTCATTTATAAAAGTTATTATGAATGTATTCATTACAATAGAGGTTGATATTTAATTATTGTGGAATTTATAAAAAGTGAAACATATAATATTCATCATGTATGATTGGAATCGTGTTTTTGAGTGACTCATTTTAACATTAGTCATGCAATTAAGTATCACTGCTGGCATTTTTGTCTCAATGCTAGAGTCTAGTGTTATATAGGTTCTCGGAGCTGTAAGCTGTACTTTGCCTTATATGCAAAGTATTCTGAAGGTGGAGGACAATAAGTCAAAATTTTCTCACCTTCTCACCAATGATTAATTTTCTTTTCTTTCTAAAATCACCAGGTTTTTAGTTTTCCAGATATTCATGACCACTGTAGGTGTTGCCATTTAAAAGGTGAAGAAAACATGGGTAACTGAAAATCTAAGTCATAAATGAGGAAATCCATAATTCAAACAATAAAATGACCCCCCTTTTATTATTAAAAAAGGGGTTTGTCTCCAGTTATAAAATAAACACAGAGAATGAAAATAAATCATAATTTAATACTAAAGATAATATAATTATAAACAAAAGCTAGCATTTATCAGTTTTATTAAAAATTTCATTTTTTTCTTCATAAGAATTTAACAGGGAGGCTCTATTTTCAGAGAATGTTTCTAGCTTGTTTAAAATGAAACAGCTTCACCTAGTCAAGGAAACAAAATGCAAATGTAGATGATCTGATTTTAGAGTCCAAGTTTTCATCACTAACAATGTCCAAATGCAAGAAAGAGAAAAGGAAGAGGAGAAAAGAAAACTGGTCTACTCTTTTTACCTATACTGTTGGCAACTTTTAGTTTTTTGATGGGTGTTTAAAAGATAATTTTATTATATTATTAACTGTCCTTAACAAAGCCATTGTCTGAAAAATGGGTATAGGAACCAAATTGACTTAGACAGAATGAAGTTTAGGAATTTGTTTGAAGGTTGGGGGAAGATATGCTCTGAACCTGAAGGCAGAAAATGTATTCCCAGAGTTGCTGGAAAATATTTGGTGTCTAACAGAATGAAGCTCTTACCACAATAAGCAGGCAGAGCAGGAAACAAAAGGAACCAGGGTTCTTGGTTGCACTGTTGAGCCACAGGAATTGGCCAAGCCCTTGATTTCCAAACTGTTTTTGAGATCCATAAACAAACAACAAAAAAACTTCATTATTTATATTAATCTGTTGATTGGGTTTTTGATGTTGTTAATGACAATTGAAGACATCATAATGACTTCACATATCAAAATCCTTAGCACTTTGAATTTATTGTGAACAAGTACTTCCAATACAGATCCAAAAATAAGTGTTTTATAATGAACTAACCAAAGAATGGAGCACCTTGCTTTAAATAATAAAACAGTATAAAAATAACAAAGCTAAATTACTTTGTCTGAAATAACAAAACATGAAGAGAAAAATGAAGCGAAATTTCTAGCAGTGGGGCATTACTTGATAAGATGATGGCATAGCTATACAAGAAAATAACATGGTGATAAAATATTATAATGCCAAAAGGCAGTTTCCTAACATGGAAATATTTACATATATTTAAGTGAAAAAGAAAAGGAAAAAGCATATGCATATATATATCTGTGTATCTCTCCATATGTATACTTAAAAATATTCCATTGAGCTATTATTATATAGCTCAATAATGGATTATTAATATATTAATATATGATCTATATTAAATTTGACACACATTATATATAATGATATATATATATATATATATATATATTGCTTATGGTACAGGCTTTATGAAGACATTCCAGATTTTAAATATGCAAAATATACAATATATGTATAATATTAAATATAAAACTAATTTAATTAAGTCTTATATCGTATACTACACATGCTTAAATATGTGTGTATATGCATACATATAAACTGGTATAAAATTCTAAATATTTGTGCTTGGTAGGGTGATTTTAATTTCTTTTCCTATTATCTGTTTTTCAGTTTTTAAGATATGTTTTTTTTTAATATTAAGGCTGCTTATAAATGGCTAGAATTCATCTCAACTTTAAGTATGAAGTGTTTCAACCTGTAAAAAGAGCTTGTAATGTTTCTATGCATGAATGACTAAGCCACTTTCAGTGAAGCCCTCAGCGGCTGCTGTTATCAGAAGCAGAGATGTTCCTGTTGCATCAGGATTCAAGGTTATAGTCAGAGCTGATCCTCACTAACCTCTGCAGCTCCTCTGTTTCTCTTTAAGAGATGCTGTGGTGTTTTTCTCTTTTCCTGGGGCTTAGTTCTAACATTTTATTTATTTAGTTGTTTTCCTAGTTTCTGTCACCTTAATCACACCTTTGGCTTTTTTTTTTAATTACTTGACTACATCTAATTTCACAATTTTCTTATGATATTTTCCCTTACCTTATTAATTTTCTATTAATTCTTTCACTCACTTTTAACTTCTTAATTCATTTACCTTTTTGCCTAGTTAGCAAGGTACTTATGCATGAATTCATCCATCCATCCATCCATCCATCTTTTCCTCCCTAATTATTCTTCATAAGGTTCATATTATAACAGACATAGCAGCATTCATAGTGTGACTTTCCCCATCCTTTTTTATGCTACTGCCTCAGGGCATCTGAAAGAGTAGCTTATATTGAGGTGTACAAAGAGGACTCAGGCAGGAAGTATTTAGGTGAAGGTCACAATAGAAACATTGTGGTTAGATTTTGGCAACAGACTACCCTCTTCCTCTTCCTTTTTCCAGAATTGGACAGAATGAACTTCTCAAGATTTTCTTAGCCAAAGATTTTGTCATTCAGTCCTTGCTAGTCTCTCAGAAACCCAAATTCATTGTTTTGTTATATGCTTATGTATCTTCTAGAATGCCCTATGAAGCCGGGGCCTTTTGTTTATTTAATCTGTTTCTGTATCCTGGACAAATAGTAATTGGAATCTGAATAAAAGTATGCCTACAGTTATATATATATATATATATATATATATACATTTTTTTAAGAAGGTTTATTTGTGCATACAGAACTGGGGAACAGGCCAGAGGCTCAGGGGCAGCCAGAGGCTTCACCATAGACAGAGTGGGGAGTAGAACAGGCAGATTGACGAAGTACAGTGTTCAGGGGAGCAGTGGGCGGGTCAGGAGAGGTCTGCCACGCCATGCGGTCACCTCTGGGGCAGGCGGGAATCGAACTCATGTGGAAGTGGCTTTAGCTTCTCAGTGCTGTGCTTTAACCCTCTGTGCCACCAGGGAGGGCCCTGCCTACAGTTTTTGATTCAGCCCTCTCTTAAATCAGAAGGTAACTTTTTCATGTCCTCTTTGCTCCCTTTGTTACAGTGCAGGAGGGGCACCACTGAACCCCCAAACCTGCCTGCTCTGAATAGGTTCTGCCATTTGCCTCATCAAGATAAGACATAAGAGCTTAATGGAAAGGAACTTTGATACAATTAGTGTGCAATACAGAAAAGACAAAGAATATATTTTCTAATCAAACACCCAGAGTTACCAGTCCCCTCATGGGTAAAAGTCCACCCAAAAGGGATTGTCCCAAAGCAAGGCCTGAAAGCCCACCACAAGCCTAAAGCACCTTCAGGCTGGGACCCATAGTAAAGGGTCAGACATGGCCAGACAAGTCTGGGAGGAAGAGGGTAAAATCAAAACCAAGATAAACGCTGCCATAGTAAACTTCCCTACTGGTCTCACCCACAACTGTTTTCAACCAGTCTGGGACCAAGAAACAGCCGCTTTTTCACATGTCTCTCTGCGCCATGTGTCTCCCTCAGGTCACCTTCTGGGTCTCCGTCCTGCTTCCTTCTTCCTCAGACTCCTCCCCAGCTTCCTCTTTTCTGCTCAGCTACACCCTCCTTCTGGGTGGGGCAGGGAACCTGGAACCTCCCTTTTTCCTCAGTCCACCCTATTACACCTTTTCTTTACTTGCTGCAGTTGTTTTTTAGGCCTCTGGTAACTGAAGAAGAATGTGCTCTATGGCAGTGGAGTTGGTATGAGCTATATGTAAACAGCCTATATATGTGGAATCCTTTTGTATCATACAAGGCCATACATGTTTCAAGTTTGCAGCTCTCCTATCTGTGATGCATATTTAGCTTCTATGATTGATGCCTATGTTACGATAAATCAATAGATTAAACTAACAAATTCAGTTCGATTTTATCTGTTTTTTTTTAAATAATTGAATTCACTTGAAATGGATTATTTCTATATCCCAATATACCCACTGTTTCATGAAGATCATGCCAACTTAAAAAATAAATGTATGTTTGTTTTATTGAAATAATGTTGGTTTATAATACTAAATATGATATAAGAGCATCAATTCACATTCACATTTCTTTGGATTTATGTCACTATATCATAGCCACCACCAAAGAACCTATAATTTTCCACCACCAAGACTCTTCCCTCTTCCCTCTCTTGTTACTCTCCCCTTCCTGTCCCCTCTGGTAGCCTCAATTCTGTGTGCAGATTGCTATAGTTAGTTTTGGTATAGTTTGTTTCTTTTTTTTTTCTTTATATTTCACATATGAGTGATGTCATCCAGTATGTCTTTATCCTTTATCCTTTTTCTCAGCATAAACTCCTCAAATTACATTTATGTTGTAAATGACAAGACTTTACCTTTTTTAAAAATACATATTATATATTTTACTACATACATAACATCTTTACCTACTCATTTGCTCTTGGATACTTGGGTTTTTTCCATAACTTGACAATTATAAATTGTATTATGATGAACATGGGTATGCATGAATCTCATTGAATTAGTGTTTCTGCAGTCTTTAGGTTGATAGGCATATGTGGAATTGGTAGCTCATTTGGTGGATCTATGTTAATATTTTAAGAACCTATCATTTTTTTTATATGAATCTACTTTCAACAGTGGACAAAAGTTTCTTTTCCTGCACTCACCAACACACTGTGCTCTCTTTTATGTGGGCTATTCTCACAGTTATGAGGTGGTTTCTCACTGAGATTTCGATTTGCATTTTCCTGATGATAAGTGATGATAAACATTTTTTCATGTCTGTTGGTCAATTGTATGTCTTCTATGGAGAAGTGTCTTTTTAAGTCTTTGGCCCATTTTTTAAAAATTGAAATATTTGTATTCTTGTAGTTGAGTTGTAAGTAGATCTTGGATATTAATCTCTTGTAGGATAGTTGATGTGCAAATATTTGATCCTGTTTCTCTTATTTCTGAAATAATTCGTAAGCAGAAGAAAACTTATGAAATACATAAAGTCATGAGAAAGATATGTTATCCATAATTTCTCTATACAGACATAGCATATATTTATTATGATATATTTAAATTTTTAACAGTGAATACATATATGCCATGTATTTTACAAAAATAGGATAATTTCTCAAGATTTCTGGATATCTAGAAATAAAGTATCAAAAATTTGAAAACAGGCCCTCCCTGGTGGCGCAGCAGGTTAAAGTACAGCACTGAGAATCTAAAGCCGCTTCAGCATGAGTTCGATTCCCACATGCCCCGGAGGTGACCACATGGTGTGGTAGACCTCTTCTGGCGCACCTGCTGCTCCCCTCAGTAGTGTACTTCGTCAATCTGCCTGTTCTGCTCTCCACTCTGTCTCTGGTGAAGCCTCTCACCACCCCTGAGCCTCTGGCCTGTACCCCAGTTCTGTATGAACAAATAAATAAATCTTTAAAAACATTTTTTTTGAAAACAACTAACCAATATGGATTAACTAGTTGACTTTATTATTTAGCAAGATCTCCTGAGCAATTTTACATATCAGTAAATATTCTTCTATGCTATTATATTTAAAGACTGTACAATAGATTATATTCATCTATTATTGTTTATTTAATTAATTTCCCATTATTTGGACTTTAATTTTTAGTTATTTCAAGCCAACATAATAGATATATATTCATATTGTATTCAATAAAACTTCAATTACCTGGTATTTCTAGAACAACTATGGTGCATACATTTTTAGTGATCTGATAACTATAGTCCAACTTTTCCTAAAATATTTAAATAATTTGTTGCTTCACCCATTGTGCTTAACGTCTTGGTAAAACCTTGCAAAGCTAGTCTATCCTTTCATTCTTATTTTATATTAGTCCATAACTTCAGAGAATTTACCCCTGTTAAACACTAAGAATGGGTTTTGAATGCTTTAATTATCAAACTTTTATTTCTGTTTCCACAGTGATTCGATCATGTATTTTACACAGACCCAATCCAATTAGAAGTTATCATTTCTATGGCTATAGTGCTTGGTTAAGGATTGGGCACATGGCCTGTATTATTCAATCAGAATTAATACCAGGGCTGTTTCAGATGATAGAAGAGCTACTTTCTTCTATTATCTTTTCTGAATATTATGTTGCAAAGTCAACTTTTGGAATTACTACAGCCATTTCCTGCCATGAGGGTAACCACCTTTAATACAGTACTGATATACAGAATAGATTTATAGAATTACAGAGAAGTAAAACTTGATAACTGATTAAACTATGGTTGGATGTAAACCAACTTTTGGATTTTTGAATCCTGGTTTCTGCTAATTTTCACTGTTTATGTTCTTTTGAATTAGTTTTCTATTACTTGCAGCCAAAAACATTTGAATTCATACATTTGTGTACTACCTTTTAAATAAAATATATTTGTAATATGCAGGTAAAAAAAGTTTACTGCTGCTTTAGTTTATGTCTATTTGATTATATGCAAGGTTAAGAATTTTTTCATGTACTTATTGGTAATTTTTGCTACTTCACTTTGAATATTTTCACACTTTATATTCATTTTTAAAGTTTTCATGTGTTACTTCTTGCAGAAATAAAGAACAAAACTTCTAGTCATACTAGGTAGGTACATACAACACTTTTGATGTTGGTTAGTTATTTTTTAACTTTTGAATATTGTTATAAGACATCCAGAAATCTTAATTTTTTTTAAATTTTTATTTATTTAGGCTTACAGAATTGGGGTGCAGGCCAGAGGTGTGGTGGGTGAGAGGGTTCACCAGAGACAGAGTGTGGAGCAGAACAGGCAGATTGACAAAGTACACTGCTGAGTAGAGCAGTGGGTGAGTCAGAAGAGGTCTGTCATATCATGTGGGTCAGCTTCCTGGCTGGGGATTGAAGTTATGCTGCAGTGGTTTTGGAGAGCTTCATAATTACGGTTCTTTAACCCATTGTGCTACCAGGGAGAATCCAAAATCTTTAATTTTTATATATTGAAATTTATCACTTTGTCTTTTAGATTTTACTTTTACTTACATTCTTACGGAATCTTCCACTCAAATCAGAGAGATATTTATTTGTATATTTTTCTACTTCTATGCTTTTGTGCTTGTCTTCATATTTAAATTTTTCATTACTTTGAAAATCATTTTGTTGTATGATGTGATAGGGATAAACTTTATTCTTTCAAATTATAATAGCAATTAAATATTTAAGATGAATAAACTTCTAATGTAAAAGAATCAATAAACCATTTAATTTGTTTTTCTTAAATTTACTCCACAAAAGGTAGAAAAAGTTTTCCTCAGTGATTTGTTATTCATGGAATGATGCTTAAAAATTCATTTTTTATAAACATCTTTTAAGTCTAAATTGTCTTTTTGGTCCATCTGGGGGTGGTTGGTGTTATGACTAAGATTAGACGTTTCTATGGCTGCAGATTACTTTTTTTTTTTTTTAAAGGAGCTTGCCTTTATCTTTCAAGTCCTGATACAAAAGGCCTGGCAACTGGCTCACTGTGTCCTATAAATACATTTCACTGACACTTTGTAGTGTATATTCAAACAGGAAGTAGAGAACCAGGAACTGAAAAAAAAAATAGTCATCCTAAATCCACTGTTCAGAGATTAACACCAACAAAGAGTACCATGATAGTTCTTTTCTTTTTCTTTGATTTTCAATCTTTTATGTTATGACCACATAGGAAAGGCAAAAGAAATTTCAGGCCTTATAGAGTCTTTTCAGTTGAAAATTTTTTTTAGGACTGTGGTACAGAACAGCTTAATGAGGTAAAAAAGATTTAGGCCATCTATGAAGACCTGCAGTGAAAACAAGAACGTGGCAATAATTTAGAGGTTGGAAACTTTTTAGATTTACATAAGGCCCCCCAAGGTTGATACTGTCCTATTAGTACAGGACTATCTTAATCTAAGTAGAGCAAATGAGATACTGTGGTAAGTAGACTCTACTGTGTGTTCTTCAGAGTATAAGAGTCTTTATGAATATGATAGTTGAATTTAAATTTAAATATGATAGGGCAAGTAGGAGTTATCAGAAGTTACATTGGAAGACTTAAAAGCTTCCATGCATGCTTATGATGTGGGCCTTTAAATTATGTATATGATATTAAGAAATAGAACTAGGAGCAATGAGTGATGGCTATTACAGTTGATTTTTGCTTTCTAAATATCTTTTGAATTGTCCCACTTATTTGTTTACATGAGTACTGCTTTAATTTTGTGTGGGGATTGGAGAACCTTTTACATAAAGGGCCAGATACTTACTATAGGGTTTGTATAGTCTTTGTTATAATTATTCCATTCTGTATTGTATCATTAATATAGTGTAGGCAATCTGTAAATAAATTGTTTTGGCTATGTTCTGATGAAACTGTATTTACAGAAAGAGGTGGTGAACCAGTTTATGTCTGTGAGCCATGGTTTACTGACTCCTGGTTTAGAGTTTTAACATCTCTTATCTGAGTTACTGTAATGATTTATCTCCATCATAGTCAATTTACTTCATGTCAGTACCATTGGCATTTGTTAGTTTAAGCACTCACAATATAAAGAAGTCAAGGATCCTATCCCTGAAGAACTGACAGTTTAGAGAAAACATACATGAGAAACCCTGTAACCTTAATGAAATGAGGTAGGGATGATCTATGCATTGCTGTCAGAATAGACTTTCTATGAGAGAAATTGATTCCTTTTTCTGCTTAGATACACTTAGTATTACCTGATACCATCATGAGAAGTCCTCCTGAGCCCTAAAGAACTTTCCTTATTTGACCATCTGGTCTATAGCTGTCTACCAATTTTGTGTTTTTACTTTCTATTTCCACATGTTAAGTAATAGCCACAATAAATCTTAGTACTGCGTATGGCAACAACAAAAATACATGGTGCTCTTTTATACTCTGAGGCTTTGCATGTACTATCTTGGAATGCCTTCCCTTCATTTTCTCATATTCAACAAGAGAAAGACTTTTCAAGATATTCAAGAATTGTAATGAGCTACCTGATTAGGGGGAGAAAGAATTATGATTAATTGTTTCTCACTGGAAGTATAAAGGCAGGGATTGGCTTAACACTTGGCAGATGTACCAGATGCTATTGGAGCCCTGCCCAGATTTTTTTTAAAGCAGGTTTTATCTTCATCCACTGGATACTACAAATGTTGGCTGTTAACAGCATACACTTGAATGTTTGTCGGAGAATCTCCTTAACCTATTGAGAGCCAACATGCCTGGAAATGCCATATTCTTCCTCCCCATCAACCACATTCACCCTATCACCCTGTCTGTCAGTTGTGGCCAGTGAGTAAATAATGTGGTGAAATAACATTCCAGTGTCATTGCCTTTGGGTGGGACGAACACTATATTATTCCTGAACCAGATCTCTCCATGGGATCAAAGCATTCTCCTCTGTCAAGAAATAGGGTCCATTTGTTTCTTCCTTTTAAATATGAATCCTCTTTGTGGAATGATTGAATTCCATTTAGTCATTTTCAACTGGTGAGGTCAGGACATAAATATTTAAGGTGGTTTCTGAGATATACATGCTCATTGCCATTTTGATAAGTTTTGTTTTTTCAGTTGGTCTTTGTCTTTTTACTTCTGTTTTTTGTTTAAGATCCATGTCCATTGTCCTATATGTTACTTCTATTCATTTTTGTTTGAAGGTTCTGTTGAGGTTAGCGTAAGATTGTTTGTTTGTGTGGCTTGAATAGTCTGATGCCAAACTTTTTTGATGGGTCAGAATGTTATTCTACTCCTCCTTCATATTATATAATTTAGGTGAAGATTATATCTTTAGTGTTGTGCTATTAATTTAGCGTAACCATTTAGCACTTTTTCATGTCTTGGTTTTAGTTAATTTTTTCAGATTTTGATTTTCCGTGAAGCTCCTCATCCTTCCATCTGTCTTGAATGTTACTTTTACATAGCTAAGGATTCCAATATGAAATCTCTGTCATTAAGTCTTCAAATGTCTTTTGCTATTCCCCTTTTGCCTATAGGGTTTCTATTGAAAAGTCTGTCCATAGTCTAATTGGTGTTCCTTTATAGGTTACTGTTTATTTCCCTTGATGACTTTAGTATTCTGGTATTCTTGTCATAGGTTTTCAACAGTTTTTCTATAATGTGTCTGAGTGTGTCTGTCTAATGTTATCTTTTTGGGATTCCTAGGGTCTCTATCAGGACATCTGGTTTGCTTCTCATGCTGAGACAGCTCTTAGAAGTTATTTGTTTAAATAGGTTGTTGCTCTCTCTTCTACTGGAATCTTCATAATATGGGTGCTATTTCTCTGAAGGTTATTCCAGCGTAATCTTAACTTTATTTCCTTTCTTGTTCTATTACTGTGTTTCCAACATGATGCTTTTGCACTCACTTATTCTCTCCATGGTTTACATTCGTTTGTTGTTGAGACCCTCCATTGCATTTTTAAATGTAGTAATAATATTTTTTAGACTCATTAGTTCTAACTTTAAATAGACTCATATTTTCTTGGTCTTTATTCTGTTCCTGATTTATATCATCCATTTACTTTTAGTTTAATATACATTGTTCTGTTATCTTGAACATCTTTTCAAACATATCTCATTTTTCTGCTGGATTTAGATTTCTCTTAGGGTTTTGCTTTTTTTTGTTTGTTTCAGAATTTGTGATACAGTGGTCTGTCTCTTCATTTTTAGTTTTTATAGGCTGCAGTAAGCTCCTACCTTTGAAACTGTTCAAGTGATGGGTAACTGGTTTCAGCAAGGAGTAATAAATACGTAGAAAGGAACCAGGGTTACCAAAGGGTCCCCTCCAGTGATCATCAAGGTTTCAAGCTTTCTGTTGTGCTGTGGTTACCAGAGTTGTGTCATGGGAATCCACAGTGACCCTTTCCTCTAGGCCAGCACCTTGGTCTAAATATCTCATGTGTGTTTACTACCTTCAACCTCTAGGCTAAATTTGACCACTGAATGCAGTACTGTTTATGACTAGTTGAGGCAGGGCCATGACTTAGGAGTTGTTTTTTTTTGCTTTTCCAGTACAGATCCTAACCCTAATCCTAACCCTGCTTTATCCTGTCTTTAAGATCCAAGTACTTAAACTGTGGTTGCTAAAAACATTTAGCCATTTTCTAGGTTTTAACCCTGAATAAGGGGGGAAGGGATTTCAGGAGTTTCAAATATTACTTTTTCAGATACAAATAATAACTTTTCTGTGAGGATACCTGAGTGAGCTGACCTGACACCCTGCAGGTTACGACTTCAGCTGTTTTTTATTGGGCGCCTCAGGCTCAGGTCAGTTATTATCATCATGCATCCCTACTCTTATAGTTCTCTAGTAATGAACCCTCTGGGTGCCAAGTCAGTGCAGTCCTTTGCTCAGCAAGTAGCCATGTCTCCAAAGTCCCCACTGTGGGCACCTCTGTCAACAGTAAGTTGTAGGTGGGCTCTGCCTACGACTTTGATGCCCCTACCTCCTGTCAGTTAAGTTGTCATTGTATTGCTATAGTTTAATGAAAGTTTTTTTCTACTCCTTTCCACTGAACCTGTTCTCCATTCCGTGCTGTAACTATCTGTCTTTCAGTGATTATTAACTTTGTTTTGCTGCAATTTAGTTGTAACTACTTGGAGGAGGCAAATCCAGCATCTCCTTTCTGCTGTCATCTTGCTGGGGTCTCCTAGCTTTTCTTTCTTGCTGTTAATGTTCTTGGTGAGAAGAGTTGGGCTATTTAAATACTTTATCCTGTATTAGGAAAATAAAATTCCTGACAGTTCAGAATGCAAAATAACCCCTCAATTATGAGAAAGTTGTGATTCATCTTTTAATAAAGTAAAAATTATGAAATTTATAAAATAATTCATGTTCAGTATTCTCAATGAATATTTGTCACTGGCAAAGATTTAAACCTATTTTGTTGCCTTCAGAAAATTTTCTTCACTTTTTTTGGTAGTGCACTGTCACCTTGACAGTTGTCTGTTAGACCACTTTTTTTTGAGTAGGTTTTTGAAACGGTAGAAAGTATTGTTTACAAATTGTTTGACCTTCTTTATCTTCATTTCAGAAACAGGACCCCAAGGGACAGTTAGAAGGAAAGAAAAGGAAAAAAAAAGTATCTTATATTCTATTAAATCACAGGGTCATCTGTTTTGGCAACAGTGATATCATGTTGTCAGTTAGAAAAGGGCTTAATAAATGTCCTATGTGACTCTAGCTGCCTAACCTGTTTTGCTCAAGAAACTAATATTTAGAGTTTGAAAACTTTTGCATGACTCATGAATATACATTAGGTGGAGGGATACTCATTGAGTTCATGATGCTTCTAGGGAATTTGCATATTATGTAGTTGAGGTGCTGTCTTTAGGGAATTACATTCTGTTTCTATTCTTCAAAATGGTTTTTTCTTGGTTCACTGCCAGTGAGAACCTTTCTACAGTTATCAGCCTCCTTTGCTTTTCAAAAGTGTAGCTCTCTGTTTTAGAGACAACTCTGCATTCTCTTGTTAGGAAAACTACTCTTCTGAGGATTGTCTTATTAAAAATATTAAATTCTCACTTGTCCAACACAGTAGCCTTTGCAGTAAGGGTGGAGTTGTTATTTGCATCACAATAAACAATAGCATTACGCATACTTGCTGTGGGTAATTTCTATCAAATCAGTACTTTTCAATCTTAAGTTCCATTTTATCAATAAATCCATGAATTTTATGTGGAGTGTTTTTACAGGTGGAGGATAGTGGTGACAGTGGAGATCAGGAATATAGCATCTTTTCTATTCCCTAATGTACCGGGTTTTTGAATAATTTGAAAATCCTTGAGAGGCAAGTTTTAGATTTTTGCTGATGCAGAAGGTATTTTAGCAGATTAGCCAGAATTCACTTCCTATATAGGACATTTTACTAAGAAGACAATCTCACACATTTTGGTCACTTGAAAATAAATTTCTTCCTTTTTAGGGGAAAAAGATCTATTTTCCTGCATTCTTCCTTTGAATGTGGTTATTTTATATACTGCAGTATGACATGTGTAGTCATATCTTCCTTTATGCCTTCCCTAATTTTTCCAGACTTAGTTGCTGCTTCTTAAATTCTCACTTGTAGGAGGTACCAATCTGCATTATTGTGCTTAACACAGTGTATTGTAACCATCCCTTTATGTGTTAGTTTTTCACAATACATTTGCATTTGAATGTCAAGGACTATCTATTTTTCACACTTGTATGGTTAGCACCTAACATAATGGTAAATGTTCCTTAAATGTTTCCAAAAAATCCTTTGGTAAGACTGGCAGTTTATTTACTTTCTCACATGAAAGATTTTCCTTTCTTATAAGCTTCTATCCTTTTATAGTATATTCTCATGCCCAAGTGTGATATATTTAAAATTTTTCTTGGTATGGTTAGACTTTTTTTCTGTGTGCATTATTAAAATGTAATTAGCCAGCAGTACAATTAACATAAATATCAAAAGGAGTAATCTGATGATGTTTACTTTTACTGCTCAATGATCTAGTTGCCACTTTGCTTTTATTTTTATCCTGAATGAGTCTTGTCCTCAATTTGTAAGTACTGTAAATTCCATCAAGAGGAGAATACTTATATTCTTGACCAGGTAGGGAGGGAATAGGCTAAGGTTGCATGTTTTTGGACACTACATAGTGCATTATATTGGCAATATTGCAGACATTAAGTACTGGCATCATCAAGAATTAATGCATCAATTTGATGTCTTTTCTTATTGAGTTAACATTGGTTTATAGCATTGTACATGGTTGTACATTCATGTAGTACATATAAAAAGTTGAATAAAGTACCTTTAAATATGTTGCAAAGGTAATTATTATGCATTATTTTATAGTCATTATATATATATATGACATTATAATAATTTGTGCTTGCTTATAGCAATATTTAGGGGTATTGCTAAAGCTACTGAACTCGCTGCCAAACATTTTGGCTAGTAGTTTGAGGATAGGTCTAAAAGTGGTAGTTCTGATAATGATAGGTCTGATATACAAGAAGTGTGTCTGTCAGGAAATTCTCAGTTTAATTCTCCCATATAAGCATACATATTACTTTAAATTACTCTGTTTATATTGAGAACTACTATGAACTATGTCAATTTTCTTGTATTATATGTGCTTTTCCAGTGTTTTTACATAAATGAAAATAACAGAACTTTTCCCATTTAGATAACGATATATAAATACAGGATTAGCATATATCATATTCAGCTTTATTCTGTTTTCCACTTAGGGAGTATTTTTTAGTTTGTACATTATAATTTGCTTCTAAGTGCTATGAATTGTATAAGCACTTAGGCAATTGTGTTTTTAAGTTCAAGGTGGTTTCCTACTTTATGAGATATTATCATAGGAACTAGTGTTGCATGAACAGTCTAAACCCTGACCAATCATTTTCTAGGTGCTAAGGAGTTAATAATTATGAGAGATTTCTTTATGAGAGGCAGGAGAGATTGCTATATATTTCTAATAAGAACAATGAGGCTAATTCTTCTCCTTGAAAAGGTCTAATTTAAGGCTGTTGTTTCACTTGCCCTCTCAACATTGAATCATTCTTATCCTTAGCAGTTGAACAATTTTGCAGAATTCATGATTAATGTTCAAGTCATAAAGCTTGAATGCAGAATTTATTTCTGCTTTAAACAATACCTTGGTAGAATATTTTCAGGTGATTCAGCAGCCCAGTGTTTGATTCATCTTTGTATTTATAGCATAATATGTGTCTAGTATTTATTAAATGTCCGATAAATATTTGATACAGTACAATATAGGCTTATATTGTATCAGAGCACCTTTTCTGTTGTATAGACTCAGCATGTGTCTAGCACCTCTTGGGTTTCAATTATCAGGGGTGTGTGTGCTTTAATCTTTCTGGTCTCATCTCTCCAGTATCCCTATTTGAGCAATAATACCTGCAGTTTCTGTCTCCCCCTCTTTTCTACTAGATTCCAGACATTTCTCTCTACCTACCTTGTGTTCAATGAAGTGTGAATCTCCTTCATGCATATCCTTTCGTATAGCCTGTGGTGGTCCCTGAGGTACTAGGAGTGTGTCAAGTTCAGCTCAAACTGTGGGACACTCTTAGAATTATGGTCAACTAGATATTCCTCTTGTGAATGAAGCAAAGGATCTCATCTGTCACCATCTAAATCATGTCGTACCACCTATTTTTAATTTTTTGAGGGTTCGCCATATGGTAAGGTTGCTTACCATAATGGCTATGTCACTTTGCATTCCCACCAACAGTGTACAAGTCTTATCTTATATCCATGTTTCTCCAACATTTGTTGTTTCTTATTTTGTGGATAATGATATTTTCACATATATGAGGAGATATCCCATTCCGGTTTTAATTTGCATCTCTCTAAAATGAGAAATGGTTGAACATCTTTTCATGTGGCTATTGCCCATCTGTCTTCTTTGGAGAAGTATGCATTCAGATACTTTGCCAATTTCTTAATAGGGTTGTTTGTTTTCTTATTGTTGAATTTTATGAATTTTTTTGGTATATTTTGGATATTAGCTCCTTTCAGACATATGATACACATATCTCTTCTCTCGAGTAAGATGTATTTCTCTTTTGATCGAATTTTCTTTGGTGATGGGTAAGTATTTTAGTTTTATGTAGACCTATTAGTTTATATTTCCACTTGTTTCCCTTTACACTGGAGTGAGTCCTCAAACATATCTTTAAGGCTGATGTCCAGGTGCGTATTGCCTGTATTTTCTTTTGTGTATTTTATGGTTTCAGGTCCTTACATTAAAAAATTCAGTTCATTTTGGATCACTTTTTGTGGGTGGTGTGAGACAGTGGTCTAGTCTCATTCTTTTGGATGGTGACTGTCCATTTTTCTCAATAGCATTTATTGAAGAGAGTTTACTTTTTCAGTTATAATCCCTGACTTCTTTGTTTTAAATTCATGGTTTATTTATGTGTGGATGTGTTTCTGACTCTTAGTTCTGTGCCATTGATCTGTGTATTTTTATTCCAAAGATTGAGGAAGTACACTGCTAAGGGGAGCAGCAAGGGGTCAGGAGAGGTCTGCCATGCCATGTGGTCACCTCCGGGGCAGGCAGGAATCAAACTCATGCGGAAGTGGCTTAAGCTTAGTGCTGTGCTTTAACCCGCTGCGCCACCAGGGAGGGCCACATTATAGAATTTTAAGGCCTGGTTTAAGGCTTCACTTAATATTTATTGGTTGTGTGACCTGGGTTATCAGTTGATCTCTGTCTTTGGTTCTGTTTTCTCACTTGTAATATGTACCTTGGAATAACTTTGGGCTCAGTGGTGGGGGTGCAACCATCATAAGTGACAAGCCTGCTTGGTATTGGGGCATAGAACAGACCAGCTACTTTAGCAATGTTTGCTTCTTAATGCCTGACTGTTGTTCTACAATGGCTCTAAGCTTACTTAGGGAGTTAAACCACAGGCTTTGGAATGGGACTAGCCTGGAGTTTCAGATACTAGTTGGATAGATTTTAATAACTTGTCATTTTAAATCCATATATCTTTCCTCTTGGTACTTCTCTTATATATATATATATATATATATATATATATATATATATATATATATATATATATATATATATACATTTAGGTCAGTTGCACCTCAAACTTAACTTTTAAGAGTCTGTCAAGAGGATGTCACTCCTTCAGGCATAGTATATAATTTCCTGAGCACTCCTATGTCAGAGATCTATCTTGTACTCATTCCTGTGAAAATGTTTCATGTAATTTATTGAATTTGAGAACTTGTTTCATATATGATATTCCTTTGATTAGAATATTATTTTTATGTACCATAAGATATTATTTCCTCATTATTTAGTTTCTGAGTCAGATGTTTCTTTCTTGAAAAGCAACCTGCTTAATTCTAGTTTAACACCTGATCGTAATTATGTAAGTTTAAAATTTCCTCTGATTGAATGTAGACTCTATAAAAGCAAAGCCACATTTTTCTTGTTCACTGCTATATCCTTAGTACCTGTCAAAAATTTGGGACTTTATAGTCACTTAAAAAAATTGTTAAAGGAATTACATGGAGTCTTTTGGAAAAGTTGTTTATAAGTTTTATAATTTTTGTGTTTACAATCAAGTGTTCTCAAACACACACACACACACATACACACACAGACACTTATATCCCTTTCTATTCACTAAAGGGTAGATCTTAGTAGCCAAGAACTAAATGTTCTCTGCTTGGAATTGTTCTATTATCTAGGAAGTAGAGTAGTAGGTAGTGAGAGACTAGGGAGCCATTCCTGAGAACATATACAAAAGGCCCCAAAATAGTTATTTTGAAATACACAAACTAATATTTTATGTAATGAAAAGTTTCTTCTGAATGCACCAAGTACTCAGATAATATTTTAAAATTATGTCTCATAGTCAATTTTACTTTTGTATCAAGAAATTATAAAAACAAAAAAGCTGGTGGCCTTTTTTTTAATTTTTAAAAAATTAAAAATTTTCCTTTTTAAGTTTTGAAAAAAGATTTATTTAGTTATACATACAGAACTGGGGTACAGACCAGAGAGACAGGGGCGGTGAGAGGATTCACCAGAGACAAAGTGGGGAGCAGAACAGGCAGATAGAGGAAGTACACTGCTGAGCGGAGCAGTGGGCAGGTCAGGAGAGGTCTGCCAGACCATGTGGATCACTTCCTAGGCAGGGATCGAACTGACACTGAAGTTGCTGTGGCTCACTTGCAGTGCTACATCCTAACCCATTGCGCCACCAGGGAGGGTCCGGTGGCGTTTTTAAATAATAATAATAATAATAATAATGACAATAAGATTGAGAATTAAACATTAGTTCACTATCTTCGTTCATTAAAAGTGATTTGAGAATAACTTCACCAAAACACAGCAAGACAGAAACATGGAAAAAGAGATGCTTGGATTCCTCAAGGATCAGATTTCTTTGCAGAATATGTAGAAACAGAGTTTTTTTTTTTTTTTTTGATTTAAAAAGAAAAAAACTTCATAGCAATTGTACTAAGAAGAAAAAATTTCTGACTGAGCAGAGCTGTTTGACTATGTTGACACCAATCCTCTGCGTGGTTATATAAAAGCTAATGTAAAAGCTAACATTTTCCTCCCAGGAGTATACCAGCTCCCAAATTCAAAGCTATTGCATTTGCTCATTACTACCTAACATAGATGCTACAGAGAATTGACATCGGTCACAGGCTAGTCCTCTTACTAACACTGTTAATATAAGATTTTGGGAGGAAAATTTAAATAATAAAAAAGTAATCTGCATTTAATGTAGCAAAAATTGAATCTGGAGTTTGCATATAAGCAGCACAGGTTTCACAAAATTATTCTTGTTCTTATTAAATATCTAACAAATTAATAACCATTGGACTATGAAAGAAAATCTAAGGGAGAAAAGAACAGCATTTAAAGTTGAATCCTATTGTATGGGTTTTCTTTCACTCTTATTGTACCTTATTATTTTTTTTTTAATGATTAGTTTTCTCCAATTATAGTGGATTTTCCATTATGATCTTTCTTTCCTCTTCTGCAATATCTTGTCACTCATCTAAATAAAGATTTTTCTTTGCCTATTAAAATCACTTTCAGATGCTGGGTACAGAATGAAAAATAGGAAGTAATATTTTTATTACTTTATTTCTTATTAAAGTAAGGAAGTGATATTTTTATTCTATTATTTTTTCCTGTGTCTATCACTTTCCTAGTTCCCTTGCATTGGAGAAAGTTTTGGGTAATGGAATACAGAGTGATGATTTCCATATGTAGGCTGCTCCTTAGAATTTCTGGTGAAGTCTTTCCATTGTTTTTCATTTCCCTGATCTCCTGCATGGTTCTAGAGCAATGCTGTCCAACAGAAATTTAAATTGAGCACATGTGTACATTTGAAATTTTTCAGGAGCCACACTAAAAACTGTAAAAAAAGAAACAGATGAAATTGATTCACTAAGACATTTATTTAACAGAATCTATCTAAATAAATTTGTTACTGGAGCAACAAGTTAAAGCATAGTACTATAAGGTATCTGCAGCTGCTTCAGCATAAGTTGGAGAGCCTGGCAGTGGGGTGACCCACATGGCCTGGCAGAACTCTCCTGTCCTACCTGCTGCTCAGCAGTGTGTTTGTCCATCTGCCTGTTCTGCTCCCAACTGTCTCTGGTGAATCCTCTTACCCCCAGCACCTCTGGCCTGTACCCCAGTTCTGTATGCATAAATAAAAAAATCTTTAAAAAATGTAATCAGTGGGCTCTCCCTGGTAGTCAATGGGCTCTCCCTGGTGGCGCAGCAGGTTAAAGCACAGCACTAGGAAGCTAAAGCCACTTCAGCACAAGTTCGATCCCTGGCCCTGGAGGTGACCCACATGGTGCAGCAGACCTCTCCTGACCCGCCCACTGCTCTCCTCAGCAGTGTACTTCGTTGATCTGCCTGTTCTGCCCCCGACTCTGTCTCTGGTGAAGCCTCTCACCACCCCTGAACCTCTGGCCTGTACCCCAGTTCTGTATGCATAAATACATAAATATAAAAAAATGTAATCAATATAAAATATTGAAGAAAGTTTATTTTCCTTTTGTAATACTCTATTTTCAATACCTAATGTTTGTTCTACACTACCCCTCTCAATGCAAATAGAATTTCCAATTCAGGCACTCAATGACTACATATAGTTACTGGACAGGATATTTCTGGAGAATGACATGGAGAGAATGGCACAACTTTTAGACAGAAAAATGATGTGCCTCTGTGAAGAGTCATACCCAACTTGTCTGCACTGAACTGTAATAATAAGAAACAGACCTTTGTTAATTCACTGATATTTCTGTGTTTGTTTGTTAGTAGATAGTGTATTGTAGATTAAATTCTTTTGGGGCAGATATTCACTACCTTTTTCCTGTCTTCCCTATTCTCTGATAGGAATAGACTCTTCTGTCTCATTGAGTTGGTGTTGTTGTGTGACTTTCTTTGTCTAATGGAATATCGAAGGAAAAATAATGTGCTGGTTGTCCATCTAGACTATAAGACTATTGTATGATTCAGGTTTGAAGATGTGAACCAGATGATTCACTTATCAGATGAAGATGGTCAGAGAAGAATGAGAAACACATTGAATAGTTACAAATTGAACCTGTCATCATCAGGTAGACTCAATTGAGTTTACTCTAGAAAGTGGTTATATGCAGCACTACTTTGGGGTAGATTGTTGCATAGTATTATTGTTACACAGTATTTTTGGACAAAAACTGACTGATCTATCCTAATAGAATTTCATTTATTTTGGAATAATCTGTTCCTATTACTAATCCATACCCACAATTCTCTCTGTAATAATTTCCTATGCAAGTGAGTATAATTATTAACCTATTACATAGAAAAGTTAGCTAAGACTCAGACATATAATGTAATTCACAAGATGGCTAATGAATCAATGATAGAATAAAGGTTTCCAGTCATGCCTGGCCTATAAAAAATAATAGGCGTTGTAAACCTCATATATAATATTTTGATAATATTTTATTCATTCTTTTCCATGTTCCTTCTTGGGGTTGTTCCAAAGCTCTAAAGTAATGCAGAGCCAACAAGCATGTTCAGTAGCAGTCTCTGGATTTGCCTTGAATCTTATTCAAGTTCTCAGTCAAGCATTTGTTTGTATTTCAGTGCTACATTCCTGATTTCTAGGCATTCTTTTCAGTCAACAAAGTAGTCACATCAGGTGAGACAATACAACATGTAACTATGTGATTTATTATTAATCCTGACTGATTAGTAGCAGGAAAAATGAAATGCAAGCAGTAGCTAGAAGTTTCCTCAAGCAAACAAGCTAAAATTCATTCTATTTTCCTGGCATGAGTCATATCCTTTGGTTTCATGGCATTCTTCTTTATAAAGAGTATATACCTCCCCCATACCTTCTCATGGTCGGATCCTACTTTACTGTATGAGATCCTTATACCTTTTTTTCCCCTTTATTTCAGTTGCATATATCTTTCTTTTTGAAAACAAAATTTCCTTTTATTAATGAATATCCACACAATGAAACTGAGCTCCTCACATGTTTATGTGTTTCACAAAATGATCTTCATAGCCATCAGTAAAAGATCAGTTCTGTTGATACTTAAATATATGCAAAATTCCCTATATTTAAGTATGTAGTCCTGATTATCTCATTGTCCTATTGTCCCAAGACATATTGTTGAAAACAGAATCTTAACCATCTCAAAGAATCAAAATAAAAATTCAATATATTTTATAAACTGACATATTTACAGAATTTAATATTAGCAAACTGCCTCCCCTTTCTTTCCTCTAACTCATTGTCCCTCTTAGTTATTGATACATTTTTCTATAGTTTTCCAGCAACTCTGTGGCATCTCACATATATTTTTTCTTATTTCACAGATAATCTGAAGGAGAAATGTGCTCAGTGAGGCTTTGATTGATACTTCTTATATCTGTCTCATTACAGTCCTATTAGGCTTGTGGCTACATGCTTGTGCTTGGAAAAACAAAAACAAAAACAAAAACAAAAAAAACAAATCACTGGATAAAATGGCCTATTTTTCTCTCCTTGTTTTTACTCTGTCCTTCCCAAATTTTGTATAAACTGAAGATTTCTTCTGAAATTTCCTATGCAACTCCTTCTATTCCACTACTGAACTTGATCTCTTTCTCTCTCTTGTTTCAATTTTTTTTTTAAATGCTTTCCTCACAGAATTCTTTAGCAGGTTTCAAAATGCATACCTTTCAGCCAGGTACTTCCTTAGGTGAAGAGAAAAGGGAGCTTCAGTTTCAATAGGAGTTTTGGTCAAAACAAAATTAGATTTTCTTAGTTTTTCTATGGTGCAGTTTCAATACTAACAAAATCAATTTGATATTGATATTTTGCTCTTGAAGGGCAGCCATTTTCTTAGTGCTTTGATGAGATCAAAAAGTGATTTGATTATCATGATATTTATGGAGAAAGTTTCAAAAACTTAAAAATGTGTCATATTAGACGAGAATATAAGTATATTTTAATCGGCAAAGATTTAAATTTTGGTCTTTACCTAAACAAAGTCAAGTCTCCTTGTGATCTAGCTATGTGTTGAAAAAGGATGTACATGAAAGCAAGAAATTCAGATAGGGATTAAGACATCAATGCAGAAATCATAGCCTATTGAAGTTTATCTCAGGAATAAAGTAACAGAAGTTTCAGCTCATGACTGAATCCACGTATGAATCATCTCGTATGTTTTTTATTAAAATGAAATTTATATAATATCAAACTTTTAAAAAAATACACAGTGTAATGTACTGTATTCAGTTGTGAGATCATCACCCAACTCCAGTTGTAAGATTTACTCATTGCATCAAATATCCCTACTTCATGCTCAATAACTACTTTCTATATTCTCCTAACTATATTGTTTGGTCCTACTAATTGCTTTCCATATGTATGCATTTGGCTAGTCTTGATCACATAAAAGGAATCATAGGACATAGGAACTTTTTTGTCTTTTTTTTTTTTTTTACTTATCATATGTTTTTAAGGTTTATCCATGTAATATATCGAGCACATATCCAGTTACATCAAACATTTATCAGTATTTTATTCCTCTTAATTACTAAATAATGTTACATTCTATATATCTTCACAATTTGCTTGTGCATTAATTCTTTAAAGGACATTTGAGGTTGTTTCTACTTATTGACTATTGTAAACATGCTGCTATCAACCCTTAGGAAGAAGTATTTGAGTATGTGTTTTTAGTTCTTTGGAGCATGATACCTGTAAGTGGAATTGCTAGATCATGTTGCTTAACTTGTCCTTTTTTTTTCTTCTTCTAAGAGACCTGTTTGTTTTTGTATTTTTAATTTCTTAAATTATTTTATATATTTTTGAAGAAAATCATTCTTCATTTTTTGTATAATCTATGCTTTTTCATATCAGTTAAATAGTCCCCTGATTCCTACCACCAATTCACCCAATTACCATCATCATAGTCCTTTGTGCCCTTCTTACCTCTGTTTTGATGCTACTCCCCTCTTCCTTCGAGGCAACATGTATGGATTTGGAAAGAATCATACTCAGTAAAATAAAAAGAAAAATAGTGGCTGTTTTTACTTTTAGGAGTACAACTATCTTCTAAAGTGGCAGTACCATTTACAATCCCATTAGAAAAGTAGGAATGGGCTCTACCTTGTGGTGCCACAGGTTAAAACACCACACTACGAAGCTCTCTGAAGCCACTGCACCATGAGTTTGATCCCCCACCAGGGAGCTGACCCACATGGCATGACAGACTTCTCCTGGCCGGCCCAATGCTCCCCACAGCAGTGTATTTCAGTAGATCTGTCTGTTCATCTCCCATTCTGTCTCTGATGAATCCTCTCAGCCACTGTACCTTTGGCCTGTACCCCAGTTCTGTATGCATAAATAAATCTTAAAAAAAAAAAAGTAGGAATGTTGCTATGTCTACATATATTTACCAACATTTGTTATTTCCTTTCTCTTTTTTTAAGTGATAGCTTTCTTAATGGGTGTAAAAGTAATTTATCATTATGATTTTGATTTGCATTTCCTTAATGTGCCAATTATATTGACCATCTTTTCATGGCTTGTTAGCCATTTGTACATCTTTGGAGAAGTGTCTGTTCAATAGTTTGCCTATTATTTAATTGGGTTATTTCTTTTTGTTGTTGCTGAATTTAAATATCTGTTATATATTCTGGATACTAGACCCTTAATCAGATATTTGCTTTATAGATATTTTCTCTCCCATTCTTTACATTCCGTAGGTTGTCTTTTAAATTTCTTAATAATGTCCATCAATATACCCACATCTTAAAATTTAAAAATGAAATTTATCTATTTTGTTCTTTTATTACTTATGCTTTTATGTCAAATCACAGAATCCACTGCCAAATGCAGAGTCAAGAAAATTTACTCTTCTGTTCTGTAAATAGTTCTAAGTTTTTGCTTTTACATTTAAGCTTTTGATGTATTTTGAGTTAACTTTTGAATTTGGGGTTTTGATTATTTTGCATATGTTTATTTACCTATAACGGACAAATTTGTTGAATACACTATTCCTTCCATGTTGAAATATCTTGACCCTCTTATAAAAAAAATCACTTGATTATAGGTATGTGGGTTTATTTCTAGACTAATTCTTTAAGGTAGTTACACCATAACAGTGGTTTTGGTTTTAGATATCTTATGCAATTCTGTAATTTACCAAATTTTTGAGGCCCATGGGAAGTTATTATTTATAAATCAAATACACTTTTTCACTATCTTTAAGAATTATTATCTTCAATATAAATTTAGTATATTTGTGTATTTTTTTCAAGTATAAATTTGAACTATATTAGAGGTTGAGTAATTTCAAGATTGCCATTGATAGAGGAGAGGCAAATTATACTTGTTTTTTTCAAATCCTTGATGATAAGTAATGTAAATATCAAGTGATAACATTAGTAATAGCAGTACATAAGGTTTGATGATGCTCCGTTTTACGAGACAAAAGTGTTTTTGCTTACAACTTGCACTGTCCTTTTTTCTTACCATATTTTACCTTCTTACAATATCATCACATTGGGGATTAAGATTTCAACATGTGAATTTTGGGGGAACATTAAAGCATATAGACCATAGTTGTTCTAATTCCTTTGTCTTAATCTGTAAATTTGACAATATTATCTATATTTACAAATAATCTTGCTCAGAGTTTGGGGAGAATTGGCATCTTTACTATATTGAGTCAGTGTATGAGCAAAGTGGGTCTCTAATGAAATAAATGTCTTGCATTAACATAGTGCATGGAATTTGGTTAATTATTTAAATAGTAAAATTTTGCAATGAAAACACTTGATGATTTCTTTTTGGGAGGAATTTTTAAATTATGATTTTTGTTTATTTTAATAACTATAGTACTTTTCAATGATTTGCTTCAGATTGGAGGAGCTGTATTTTTGAGGACTTATTTTAAACAATTTCATCTAAGTTATTAAAATAAGAATTGTTGAAACGTTTCCCTGTTATTCTTTTGACATATGCAGGATCAGTAGAGATCTTCCTTGTTTTATCTCTAGTATTGGTAATTTATGTCTTCCTTCCCTGTAAGTCTTGCAAGAGGCTTGTCAATTTTATTGATTGTTTCAAAGAAACAGTGTTTTGTCTCATTGAGTTTATTGAATCTATTGTTTTATTTCTTTCCTTCTGCTTAATTTAGGCTTACTTTGTTCTTTTCCTAGGTTCTTAAGATAGGAGTTTAGGTTGATTTGATATTTTCCATTTTCTCTACGTAAGCATTCAGTGCTGTACATTTCTTACTCAATTGTAAATGCTATATTTTCAATCAATTTTTTTTAGTTTTACTTAGAAGTTAAATTGATTTGATACAGCATAATCTGCTGTAACTAGAACTGAAACTCAGTTACTATAATTATTAAGATAAACAATTATTTTACTATCTATTGTCTGTCAGGTACTTGTCAAGAATTTCTATTCTAGATTCTCTCCTTTATTGGACTTTTCACTCAAGTAGGTCAATAAGGAGAGCATATCATTAAAACCCAGCCAACTAGAATAGGGTCTCATTGACAAATGGTTGCTGGAATGGTAGGTTTTATGAAAAAAAGCCATACGAGTTAGACTAATGTCATTCAGTTATAGGGGGTATGAAGGAAACATTGTTGAGAAGAAATTTTATTTCTACAGGACTTGGAGTTTCAAGGCTAAGTCAAAAGATGCTGGAATGTAAAAGGAGAGAGATTTCTTTTCAGTAGGCAGATGCATGCATATAGGGAATAGCAGGGCCAAGAGATGGAAAGAGTTACCATATTGATTACATTATTTAAAATTTACAAGAATACTTCTGAATGGATCATTCATGTGAATTATACTTTGTTATTTAATTTACTTGCATTTGACTTTGTTTTTGTTTCACTTATGCAATTTCTCCTTTGACTTTTATGCATCTACCATCTATTGATATTTCATCTAAGGCTAATAGTTTTTCTCAGAGTCTTTTCCAGGTTTTTTCTCTAATACTTGCATCCTTCATAGATTGTGTCCTTGTTTCTTGATCCTATCTTTATATCTCTGTGAAGGTTTTTATATGTCTTAAATGAGTGAATGTCAACTAGATTTATCTAGAAATCTAGAATTATTGACTCATTGAGTCTACCTATTTAGTAATATTTATTCCCTTCCTTTGATTACAGTTAAATCTGCTTCTCCATATTAGTTCAGGTCTTCAATAGTCTCACTTAATAATGGCTTCCTACGTTATCTCTCTCCTCATCACCAGGGTGGTTAGTATTTCACTACACAGGTGATCATGCCATTTCCTTTCATTTTACATACAGTAAATCAGTAGTGCCCCTGATGTAGTCCTAACTGACTTCTATGTCTCAGATTTTTTTACTCTTCTTTTCTCCCCTTTGCTATTGTCAGGGAAATTGCTTAGACTCCTAACAAAATTGTACTTTCATATTTATATGATTTTATTACATTACATTTGCTATTCCCCATCGCATGTATTTTTCTCTGTGCCCATCAACTGGAACTCATAATTGTACTTCAAATCACATTTGAAATTATTATCTCCTCTTTGAGATATTCCACAATCTCTCTAAGGAAAATTTAGGTAGTTCTCTCTACTTACAATGTTGATTTAGTTTTACTCCAATACACTGTTTATCACATTACCTTATAATTAACTGCGACTGTGCTTTTTTCCTACATTTTAAGTTACATAAGAAGGGAAATTTTCATTCATCTTTGAATTTCCAGAATCTCAAAAAATTTCAGAAAGTCGATAGGCACTCAGTGATCTAAGTGAGCATATACAATAACTGGGCAAACATTATTTTGATATTCTCGCTAAGTAGTCTATAGCATAGTTTCACTTAATTTTTTCAATTGTAACTTATGGTTCATTATTAGGTTTGTTATTTCTTAATTCTCTAAATATTTTAGAAACTTTAGGAAAGTATAAAGCTATATGTATCATACATTTACTTAATACATAAAACTAATCGCAATGCCAATCATATTAACAGGGATTTATTGTACACATATTTTACAAATGAATGAATTATAGTGAAACAAGTTAAGAAACTTGCTGAGGGATATGGAACTACATTTCGGAGGTAAGATAAGAGTTAAGTTTTTCTTATTCTAAAGCATGTATTTTTTCCACTACAACAAAATTCGTTTTTTTCAGGACCAAGAGGGCAAGCATATATCCTCATGCTTATCCATCTAAAAATGTCAAACCTTTTGATTTTCACCAACATTGCTAAATGCCAAGAAAAATCATTATTCATCTCTCACCTGTTTCAAATCTTTCCTCAAATATCTTCTTAGGCAAACTTGTTTATATCTTTGATAAATTTAGTTGCTACTCATCTCCTCTACTCTTTTATCAGACTATTTTTTCCCTACCACGTATTGCCTTCTAATTTAATATAAATCAATTTATTTATTATTATAGCCTTTCTGTTTATATCACTTGATTTTAAACATGATAGGAGAAAGACATAGTCTATTTTCTAATACAAATGAAAACAGTCAAAGTGTCTGATACATATTAAAGGACAGTTCAGAAGAGGCAGAGATAAACATATGTAAAATGAATTGAGAATGAAGAAGTACACAGATGAATAAAAAAATAAGCATTGCCAAGAGTAAAAAAAACTTGTCAGGATGTATCTGCAACTTTCCTTAGAAAAACTTAAATACAATGGAGCTTTTCAGAAACTTGGATATTCTATGCTCTTTAACAAAATTACTTGCCAAATACAAATAGCCTCTTACAAATTCACAATATTGTGAACAGAATAAAATATTTACCTTACGCCTACTCATGTTTACCAATTGAGGAAAGAAAAATAACCAGTACAAAATTTCAGTGTGAATTAAGTATTCTGTGGATTGTGTTATTTACACTATTCTTATACATAGGCTTATTTTTTCCCCTTCAATTTCTTTAGAAAAAATGAAGAAATTAGAAAGGCAGAGTTGTTGCTCATTTTTTTTGTTTGTTTGTTTTGTGATGTAATGATTTAGGATTACTAATACTAGTAGTCCAAATATAGGGCATTGAGTTGTTTGTATTAAATAGGATTTTAGTGAAGACTCACAATTGTTAACCTATGGAAAATTGACAAAGAGAACAATAAAATTACTAATGTAATGTAAGACTAAAATGAGTATGTTTCCCTTTGTTGGTTTTCTTTGTGCTTAAGTAGTTAGTAGAAACAGAAAGAATGTTTATGAATAGGAACTAGTCAAAGTATCTTTTCTATAACTTTAATGTATATGGAATTGATTCTTGTACATGGTATGAGAAAGGATACAATTTCATTACTCCTAATGTGATTGACAATTTCTGTGTGTGTGTGTATATATGTATATATATACATATATATACTGTGCATATGTATATTATATGTATATATACATATATATCCTGCATTTATGTATATTTGTACATGTATCCCTCATATTTATATCACAGTGGTAAATTTATCTATATCTATGCCCTCATGTATTATGAAGTCTTAGTATTTTCTTCTTCATGACTACTTTATTTAATAATAGCTTTTAATCTTCCAAAGAAATTATAAGGTCATTTTATAGCCTTCTTTTTTTTTTAAAGATTTATTTATTTGTGCATACAGAACTGGGGTACAGGCCAGAGGCTCAGGGGGCGGTGAGAGGCTCATCAGAGACAGAGTGGGGAGCAGAACAGGCCGATTGACGAAGTACATTGCTGAGGGGAGCAGCAGGCGGGCCAGGAGAGGTCTGCCATGCCATGTGGTCACCTCCGGGGCAGGCGGGAATCGAACTCATGCAGAAGTGGCTTTAGATTCTCAGTGCTGTGCTTTAACCCGCTGTGCCACCAGGGAGGGCCATTTTTATAGCTTTCTTGTTGAAGATTTTCTCAGAGATATCTCCACTAATGTATCCTACTCCACATGCTCCTTTTACAATTGGACATTACAATTGAGCTGTTTTGACTGCACCCTTACAAGCTTTTTAGTATGTTTAACTATTTTGACATCCTAAATAGTTTCTAATTTCCATTTTTTAAAAATATTCATTACATCATCCTTTATTTTTGTACAGTGTATGATCTCCCTGTGAAATTCTTAGCAACAATTCACCATGCACCATCACCACATTACCTTGTGCTCTTGCCCCTCCTGCCTGGTCCCTCTCCCTCCTCCTTTCCTACAGGATTCTCTGATCTATAATTGCATGATGATTTTGATTTTTACTTTCTAATTTTCATTTTGATCCTAACTTTAGCTCATGAATTTAAAGTATACTTAATGAATCCCTGATTTAGAGTATTTTTCTGGTTAACATTTTTCCTATTGACTTTAGTTGTATTGTGGCCATAAATTATGACCATAAATTGTGGCATATTTAATGATAATAACTTGAAATATATGTAACCTTGACCTTTTTATATTGTCAAATCAATTTTCATCAATGCTTCAGTGCCCTTAAAATATGTATCTTCCTCTGATGTTGGTTGCAGTATTCTGTGAATTTCCATTAGATCAATTTTTTATTTTATTTAGATACACTTTATTTCTTCTTTACTTAATCTATCAGTCACTGAAAATGCTATGCTAATATATGCTAATATCCTACCATAATGGTAGATATGTTTATTTCTTTTAAATTTGTACCTTGTATATTTGGTTATGCATTATTTTAGAATTATGACTTCATTATGAATTAAACCCTGCCTTACTATAGAGCACACCTATGTTGCAGTGTCTTTTCCCTTAGATTATTTTTATAGTTTTATCAGTTTAGTTTACTTTCTGTATAATAG
>NW_004567109.1:40417619-40601311 GCF_000260355.1 Condylura cristata
CTGCCTTACTATAGAGCACACCTATGTTGCAGTGTCTTTTCCCTTAGATTATTTTTATAGTTTTATCAGTTTAGTTTACTTTCTGTATAATAGAATTTTTCCATTATTTTTCTTTTGTCCTTTAATAGTGTTTCAAATATATCCAGTATTTAGTTGAACTTTAAAGTTTCAATATAAAATAATTTAGTCTGTATTTTTATTGAGATATGCTTTATATATAATAAAAGAAACATATCTTAAATATATAATATTGATAAAAGCATAAACTAGTTTGGAATTGCTTTCTTTGTCATAATATTTTTCCTCTTTCTTGCATTTTTTTTAATTCATTTTTAAACATTATTTATTTTCCTGTCTAATAGATTGAATTTATATATTGCATTAGTACTTTTCATGACTATCTGCAACTATAATATATCGAGATTAAATATTTTTACCCACAATTTATATTAAGGATATTTAATGCCAACACACGATAAGCCCTGATCAATCCAAAGATACTTAACAGTCAAAACTGACACCAGCCCAAAATATCTGATTATCTATCAATAATAAACTATATATGCGTAAGCATACTTAACTGCATTTAAATAAATGGCTTCAGGAAAACATTTTTTATGTCTTTCTATCTGATTTTTCTTTCTATTAAAGTGGACTTGAAAATATATACAATAAACAAAGGATATAATTTAGTTTTGGTTATATACTGTGTCTACCCCATAATATACATTTTCATCTATACATTACATGCTTTTTATAGTTTATAGTTCATGAGCTTTATTTCCAAAAGTAAAGTAGGACAAACAATGTAAAGACCATGAAAAGACTACAGAACCATTCGTTTCCTTTTCTGTACATTAAAGAAATGAAACACAACTTTGACTCAGAACCTCCTGGATATATTTTTGTTAACATTAGAAACTCAATAGTTCTGAATTATGTGCTACAGTTTATATTAATAATATCAATTTTCCTTTTAAATGAAAATGCCTGCACTGTTTTTTTCCCCATGATACATCAAAATTTTGAATATCAAAAGATGGTACTCTGTTGTCAATTTTGAGATCATTTTTGGGGGGGTTGGCCATTATAAAGTGAATTTCACTGTAAATATCTTCTTCAGTATGGAACATATTCTCAAATTTTGAAATTAGAAGAGGCATGTTGAGTAGTTTTTAAGTCAAAATGGTGGCTGTGAATTTTATGTTTTTATTTTATATGGTATAATTATATAAGTACCTTTTAACTTATATCACATAAAGTTAAATGATTTTTGTTTGTATAGCCTAATTATCATTTTTCTCTCAATATTAGCAAGGGAAACAAAAAGAACAGTAAGGAAAACATAGTTTTCCTGAGAATCAGAGTGCTGATTTCCACATACTATTAACTATAGTTGTTCTGACATTTAGAATTGGTGTTACAGTTTATACTTGAGTGTGGGTATTAACAATTGGTGTTACTTCTGTTAATAATGAGTTAGAATAAATTGAAAACCAAATTTACATGAAAATGAAAAAGAAACTTTTATTATTGGTGGTAGAACTTTAACCTCTCCAGAAATATTTCATTCTCATAAATAAATGAATGTAAGCTATAATTTCAATTAAAATATACTTTATATTCTTGAGAACTTAGCAATATTTTATGCATTCTACAGAGTAGCTTTTTTGTTAAAGGGTTTATTCTTCAGAAATTGAGGAAGAAAGAAACCTTATTTAAAATGACATATTTATTGAGCATCTGTTTTATGTTAAGCATTCTGTTAAATATACAGGAAATATAAAAATGAGAAAGACTTTTTTTTTTTAAAGTTCAAGTAGTTTCCTATCTATAGAGTGATTGGGCAAATACATAATAATCTACCAAACAAGGTACAAATGAGTTTAAGGGCAATCAGATGAGGGAAAAAAATCCTTAGAGGCAGAGCACTAAAGACAGAGATCACAAAACTGAGGCATTGGTGTTAAGCTTTAAGGGCAAGTGAAATTGTGACAGTTGAAATATAAGATGTTCCAAGAATGGTAGTTTAGGCTAATAGCATTAGCTAACAAGAGGAAGAATTCTGGGTAAATTTAGAGAATTACGGGTATTACAGGTTCGATATATGGGGGATAACAAGAAGCTTAAAAAGTGGGCTTCCTCTGATTGTTCAAGACATTTAGACTATATTAAATACGCATGGGGAAAGCTGCAGCTATTTTTTTTAGGAAAATGGCATCACCCAAACTATTTTGAAGAATTAGTTTTTAGCTGGAGAATGTAATAGTATGGTGCACTCTGAGAACTGGGGAGACTTAAACACAAGAATAAAAGAAGTATTTTGAATAAATGAAAAATGCTAGAGAGGAAGCAGGAACTTTAGGTACTAGGGTCCTAAATTGACCTTAATAGAGCAAAAAATCAAGGAAGATTTTACACTAGAGGTAGAACAAGTCCATTCTAGAAATTTCAGTGATTGTACTATATCCATCTCTTGCCCTAATCTTGTGTTTCTGTCTAGGGTCACGTCTTCCATCTCTTATGACTTCTCTCTTCAATCTCATTTTTCTTTTTGTTAGTTCCAGAAAGATCTGCTGTCAGGAAATCTATCCTTCATCATTTTTTTTAGAGTGCTCAACATATGCACAGAGAATAGAAATAAATAAATGAAAGACAACCACCACAGAGATTTTAGGTGAAAGAGAGGAGGTCAAAGATACTTAATGTGACACAGGGTAGAGTGCTGGTGCTGGCAGCAGAATCTACATCTACATCTAACTTTGAAACCTTAAGTATGTTATCTGACCCTCAATTTTCTTTTTCTGTTTCTCACTTCAAATGGGGATAGTAGCAGTACTTATAAAATTGCAATGAGGACTAAAGGACCCATAATCAGTATTATATGTAATAGCATAATCTCCATAGAGCTTTTGCGAAGAGCATCATGGAAGAAAGTTTAGAGGTAGGTAGAACCAGAAAAGGAGGATGTTTTTGAAATAATTGCTCATGTACTTTGAGTGAGTAAGGAGACTGGGTCAAACCAGTGCATCACTTAGCCACACTATTAGAAACCAATTTAAAAAAATGATGTTTAAACCTTATGCAGTTATACATATAAAAGGCATGAAAAATGGAAAACAAATGATCTTTAAGTTTAAGTTTTAGGTTTTTACAAGTCAAGTAGGCACAATGCCAACATCCTTTGAACTGTAGTATAGTACTGAGCTTGTTAAGGTGTAAGTTCTCATATTTCTTGCAAGCTTGCCTATTTTTCTACAGGGACTTGAATGAAGCAGTGGAGGGAACCAGATATCTGCTGTCTTACTATGTGTATATAACATTAGAATCCCCCTTTCCCTAATATACAGAATGCTCATTGCCACAGGGTTGCAGGGTACCTGAAAGTTGTCCAGTAGAACCACTGGCAGCTACCCCAACCCTCTATCACTGTTTGATGGATTTTTAGTCTCTGTTTTAAACTACCAGAAATGGAAAACTAACTGTTCCAGTTATTAGAAGGGAACATCTAAAACTTCCCTTCTTAAGTTAGTTGTGTTTCTGTAGCTTGTACTATGGTTGTAGCTCTACCATTTGGCACTTGATAGAATATGTCCTTTACATTGTTAAGTTGTCAGCTATTTGAACAGAGATGTATTGTTCTTTCTGAATGTTTACAAAGGAGGGGAGCTGTTAAGATGAAACATGTTCAGTTTATTACACCACTCCTTTCTTGGGATGTTTTTGAGCTCCTAATGGTGCTGTGATTACTTCAGATCTCATTTGGCTTCAGTGTTCTGGAAAGAGAATAAAGGCATATGTGACCAAGAGGAGGACTAGTATCTAAATTTGTGGTATGTCATATACAACTGGCCTGCTGCCGAGCAGAAACAGGTAAACGACTCTCAGTTTGCTTGCCTGTGAAATAGGGGTGACATTAGCTACTCTATTGTAAGAATTAAATGAGCATATAGCCAGAGACTGATAGCTTAGAGATACTAATTAAAGAACATCTATTGCTGTTATTATCATTATTATCAAATGGTAGCAACAATAATGGTAATATTATTTATCCTTTCTGTGTGTACATTGGGTAAATTTAAATTTTTTTTCTGTTATCAGTTTGAAGTCTTTTTCTGTTACCAGTTTGAATGGACATAGAACTTTTTATACATTTTTTGGAGCTACTTAATTGGAACTTCATTTAAAACGAAGATTATAACATGGAAAAATGTATCATCTGGCTTCAGAATTTAAATTCATCACATCTCAGTTTACATTAGTATGCAGAAGGAAATGGCAATTCTGAATTTATGACAGCCTATTTAAAATGGGCATGAAAGAGTCTCTTATAACAAGGTTATATTGTATTGATTTGCCTTTCAAGTATTTATTTATTTATTATATGTGCCATTTCTGAAAAATGAAAAGTGTAACAGAAATTCATGGCTGTTTCCAGCTTTCGGGGAGCGGGATACCTGTGTATTTATGGTGTATTTATTTCCTAATATATGCAATAGAGTTGATTGTAGATTATTTGAGTTAGAAGCAGAATATAAATCTTTACAGGCACAAGTAGAGTTAAGGTTTATACTAAATCTTCTCCTAAAATACCCTAAGGCAAGTTCTGAAAAATTCCTTTCCATGAATTAAATTAAATCTTACTGGGAAGTTAGTGATGAAACAGGACCGATGGACCACTCTGCATTGGTCACAACATCTCTCACCAACTTATATTTGAAATATGGATGAAAGCCTTATTTCTGTCACTATAATGCATATTCTTTAAAGATAATACATTTGACCTTTAGTGCCTCACATATCAATGAAACTCTGGTGTTGGGAATTATTTATCTAGCTTCTCCTGTGTCACTGTTCTGGATATTCTGGTAACAGTTAACAATTATATAGTGTTTACTATGGACTAGATATTGTGTCCAAGTGCTTTATGGACATTATGCATTTAATTATAATGATCATCATGTGATTTAGTTTCCCCCACCTTCTAGATGAGGAAGCTAAAATTCTGAGAGATTAGGGAACTTGCCCAGATCTTGCCAGTTCAAAAATTGGTGAATCTAGGATATGAACCTACTAGTTGGTTGATAGACAGGCCTATCTTCTTTCTGTTATCATCCAAATAGTTTTTAATACCTTTAGATCTAGCAGTGAATGCATAAATAACAATTTGGGGAATATATTCTAGACCTAAACCTTTGCAAAAATATAAAATTCTCAATTCAGGAGAAACCAAATAAAGGATATATTTATTCATTTATTACTTATGCCCACTTTAGGTTGTGCCAAACATTTAGCAGAAACTGAAGACCTTGAAAAACATTGTCCTAGATTCCAAATGGCACATGGTCTTCAGGGGATTCAGACAATAATAAAAATCTTCTAATATGTAACTAGTATAGAAGCTCTCATTGCTTGGGGGTGCAGAAAGTTTATTAAAGACTTCCAGAGTGATTGACAACCAAACTGAATCTCACAAACCAGGAGAACTGAACAGATATGAGAGAAGTTAGGAGTAAGGGAAAATAAATACAAAGTTTTTTTAACATCTTTTTTCAGTCAAAGGCTGTTTTTCAACTCATTCACTAGCAACTGTGACAGTGGCTGGATAGAAAACTTTTGGCAAAGGAGAGAGAAAGGGTGGGGAGGTGGAGAGAAAGAGGGAGCGAGAGATAGGAAGAGGTATTGAGAGAACACAAGGCAGACTAGAAACTTGTGAGCTCACTGCTGCTTGCAGTTTAGCATTGTCTTTTTATGTGCTTTGGGAAATTATACCCTTTCTCAGAAATAGATTGTCATTTCTGATTTTCTGTAAAGGAGGTTGACAGTTGAAAGACTGCTGAACTTTTCTGAGATTCTGCACTGTCACTTGCTTTCCTTCTGCTTCATTCTTTTTCCTTCCTAGACTGACACTATCAGCTTCTGCAAAGGGTGATGCTAATTTCCTTTATAACCATATTGGGACTTGAACACAAAGGCTGCTCTGAACCAGAAAGGGTGGGAACAAACACCCAGTTAGTTAACCATATCTGCATTTACTCCTTTACTCTACATTAGACCAAAGTAGCTGGGGAGTGAAGTATAAGAGTTCCTATATGTGCTACCAGAGCAAATTGCAAATGGGAGTGGGGGATGGGGGGTGAAAACTTTATGCAAACTTCAAAACTGGCAATTGCTAATCATTTCATTTGCTGTGCAGTTGGTAAGGGGATTCTTTTCTTTGGATTGTGGTACTCTTCCCTTCTACACACAGTCCCTAGCATGGGCTTTGATATACCATATGAAATCAATATATGTAGGTACTAATAAATTTTATACTTAAGGGAAGAATGTTAAGGCATCTGGGAAATAGAGGTATTATTTTCCACCTCCTTCTGGTTCATTCCTTCTTGGTCCAGCACTGTCACAGTTTTTTCAGTTTTTTTTGGTTACTTTTTCCATGCTTGGGCTTTTTTTAGTATTCTCATGACAGGCTAAGTATTGTTTTCTCTTGGTTCTATTCTTGTTGACTTGCATATTGTCTAATGCAAAACCGTATCCTCTTAGGACGCTGCAGTCCCTCTTCTTTCCCACCCCCTCAGCAGTCTTCTTTATATATATATATATATATATATATATATATATACCTTCAATTTTAAGCATTTTCCTTCCTCACCACAGTCCCAGGCAGAGATATATCAACTGCAGCATCTGTGTGAATGCTTCTTTCTACTGTGAGGTTTTCAATTGCTGGGAATTCCTTCTCTAAGTCTTAATGATTTCCCTGTACAAGATTTTAGAATCTTCGTTTTTCTTCTTCACTATGAATGTATTTATTCCCACTCTCCTGCCTTGAATGAATTCTCATGGGTGTTTATGGATGGTTTGATGAACTGTAAAACAGAATAAGAAAGTTGGTTAAATCATTTTTCCCATTAGGTACCCTTTCTGTCACCCATATAATCCTAGAAAAAATACTTAGTTCAAAAGGAGGGAAAAAATAATACTGGAGAAATATCTTAAATTTGGGATGGTGTTAATTTCTGACACTCCTAATTTCAAGCAAATGTGAAATTTTCTATATTTTTCATTCCTTTATTATAGCTCATCTCAGGTTGTGTGCCAACAATTAGCATAACTATTTTATTTAATGCTGTGTAGTTTAAGGACAGAGCTTTGTTCATATTCATCTTTGTATCCCAGCCTTCTGTTTCCTACATAAAGATTCTTGGATGTGTCTTTCACTACTATTATATCCCAGGAATACCAGAGTTTTAATTTTCCAAGTTGAATAGTATATGAAAATGCATACAATTCAGATTTGAATCATAATTTTTTGATTGACGTTGTATTGAAGTTTAAGCAACTTTTCCACATTTCTCAATGCCCTTTTAAATTGTGAATGTGTTTTGCACAAACGCATATTAGAATATTAAATTATGCAACCAACTTGAGAGAATGCTTTTGAAAATATGAACATATGTGATTTAAAAACAGAAAGGTAAAAATTAGCATCTCAAAATAAAAGTTCTATGCAAATAAAAAAGGATTTTAGAGATAAGCTGTTATCTGTATATCATATAAAATGTTAAGAAGAAAGTCAATCTTCAGCCAGGTGTTTCACTGTTAAGTCAAATGTTCATCTCCCACAATATCCTCACCCAGATTTCCATTATTTAGCAAAAGATAAAGCCTTTTAAGCCTGTACAGATGGGCCGATTACCTATTTTGATTATAATCAACCATAAAAGTTGCCTAGCTGTATTTCTGTCCATTGATTCATCTGGGGCAGAGAGGGAGATAAAAGTGCACAAGGTGAGGCTTATCCAGCAGAATTACAAAGGCACTATTCTTGAAAGAGAAGAAACTTGAATAAGTCCCCCAAATACCATTTTCAGGAAGACAACAAAAATCTTGCAGTCTGAGGGGGAGGAATTCAAATTAAAATGAACTAGCAGAGGAGCTGTGCCATGGAAACTCCTCAGCTGCTGCCTGGGAGAGATCTTCAAAACTCCTAAAAAGGAAGAAAAAGCATCTTCTATATGAATATGATGCAGAATTTAGAGAAGATAATTTTAGAAGCTTGTTTGTAGATAGACATACATGTTTCCAAGTTTATTCCAATAGGAAAAGGAGAAGGAATGAAAAAATGAATTCTGTATGAAATGTTTTTTTTTGAAGACTAAAAGATCTTAATGCTAGGTTATTCTTTTGTCTATACTGAGGTTGTATTGTCAGTTTCTCAATACATATTTTTGAAGTAGCTCTATCTAGAAGACTTCCATCATATTTTTAATCTTACAGGAAAAGTTAAGACCATTATATAGCCTCTCTATATTTCTTTAGAGTTTTGTTTATATGACTAACATTGAGAAAGCAAATTAAAGTGTAAAAATAAACTGCTTTAATCATTTATTAATGTAGCCTACTGATAATACAAATGCTCTAAAAATGAAACTGGACAGGATTTTTAGAATTCATGTTGACAGGAATAGGTTATGGAAGAGAATGGAATGCTAGGAAAAGCATGGGTTATTGAGTCAGGCCTCTGTTGACTCATTCAGTAAATATTTATTGAGAGCCTACAATAGGTCAGACTTTGTGCTGGGTTCTAAGTATATAACAGAGAATAAAACAGAAAAAGTCCTTGTCCCCATGGTACCCATAGACTAGAAAGGGAGAAATCATTAAAAACAGATAATGAATCTATAGTTGCCTTTTGGCAGTCATACCAAATTAAAAAATATATATATCGAGAGATAAAGAGATTACAGTGCTTGAAGAACTAAAAGAATTACTCTAATTCCATTTTTGAAAGTCACTATTTGTATTGAGGTGACATCGTTTTACATTGTTTTTTATATTTAACAGGATCTCCCCTTCAAGTTGTTCCTAAATCACATCCACAACAAAAAGACCTTCACCCACAGACCATCTAAGGGAAAATTGCTTAATATTTTTGATCCTTAGTTTTCTCATTTGTAACACAAGTTTTTTTTTTTTTTTTAAGATTTTATTTATTCATACAGAACTGGAGTACAGACCAGAGATGTGGAGGGTGAGAGGGTTCACCAGAGACAGAGTAGGGAGCAGAACAGGCAGATCAACAAAGTACACTGCTGAGGGGAGCAGAGGGCGGGTCAGGAGAGATCTGCCTCGCCATGTGGTCACCTCCGGGGCAGGCAGGGATCGAACTCATGTGGAAGTGGCTTTAGCTTCTTAGTGCTGTGCTTTGACCCGCTGCGCCACCAGGGAGGGCCTGTAACACAAGTTTTAAAAGAACCACTAAACAATGTGTGAGTAAGGTGAAATCAGATGGTTTTAATACACACCCATTTTGGCTAATTAAAAATTAACTGGAAGCCCACTTGTTTTAGTTATATTACCAACAATCTTATCTGTATTCCCCCCCCCCTTTTCTTCCCTGTGTGTCACAATGCCAGATCCTAAACTAGGATGATATAGATTATTGAAAATTTGACATTCAAGATTAACTCCATTACTGTCCTGTGCTTTCAGGCATACTGTGCTATCCAATTAGTCACAGTTAGAATTTCTGTATATGTATCTAATACTTCCTTCCTAATTACTCTGTTTTATTAGCTGCAATCATCCCATTCTTTGTTTTTTGAAATGGTGGAAAGAACCACAACCCTATTTTCTTTTAAAAATATTTCACTTATTTATTTATATGCAGAAGAACTAGGGTGACGTGAGGTTATTCACCAAAGACATCGTTTGGAACAGAACAGGCAGATCTACTGAAATATACTGCTAAGGGGAGCAGTGGATTAAACAGGAGAAGTCTTTGCTGCCATGTGGACTAGCTCCACGCCTCTATGGAGGGCCTGGAGGTGGTGGTACTTAGCTCTAACCTCTAAGGTACCCAGTGAGGCCAACAGTCCTATTTTCAACTGGTACTCCGATTAATCTGCTCTTACATGTTTTTTCTTTTAAATGCCCTTCTGGCAAAAGGGTATAAGAGGTTTATTCTCAATGCTGGGCACTTAGGAAGCTCTAAAGTCCAAGGGGGTTAGGCATAAAGAGGAGTGTAAATATTTTAGCTAACAATTAGCACAATGACTGAATATAACCTAACACTACTTTGTAGATTCAAAGTCCTGTAATGGCCTAGGGTCAACAGGCTAATAACTGATAATCCTGTATGCTAGGAGTTGAAAGTGAATGAGACACAAACCCTGGAACACACGTCAGTGGTTGTTTTCTTGAAAATGGAATCATCATATATCCTTATTGTTAATATTATGCTTCCTTGTTTTTTTTTTTCCTTTTCTTTCTTTCTTTCTTTCTTTTTTAAGGATGCATTTTGGTTTACCCAGTGTAAGGTAAATGGAAGTTATAAGGTCGTTTCCTGCCTTCCCACCATTTGCATCTATGAGAGACACCTGTGGTCTTACACGCATGCCTGGTGGTGGAATCTGCAGTATAATGTGGGCGTGTGTAAGTGGGCACACCTGAGCCTGAGCATATAAGGGCAGCGCCACAGAGGCTGGAGCACAGCAGCGGAGGATGGGATGTTGCAGAGGTCTTTGTGGCTGAGTGGAGTGCAGTGGAACAAGTCAGAGAATGGCTATAGGGTCTCGCAAAGGGGCCAAATTTCTCTCTCCCTACTGGCTTGTTCCCTAACCTATGGGGATGATGCCAGGGGCTCTAAGGTGTACTTTCAAGCTGCCTGAACCAATGATGCTCCTATCTGGTCTGGGATGGCTGCAGAACAACCAGTGATATGGATGTGTTTCTGGTTAGTTGAAAAAAATTTTTTTTAAGATTTATTTATTTATTTGTACAGAACTGGGGTACAGGCCAGAGATGCGGAGGATGAGAGGATTCACCAGAGACAGAGTGGTGTACAGAACAGGCAGATCTACGAAGTACACTGCTGAGGGGAGCAGCGGGAGGGTCAGGAGAGGTCTGCCACACCGTGTGGTCACCTCCGGGGCAGGCAGGGATCGAACTCATGCGGAAGTGTCTTTAGCTTCTCAGTGTTGTGCTTTAACCCACTGCGCCACCAGGGAGGGCCGGTTAGTTGAAATTTTTAAGAATTGAATTTTCATTTCAAGTACCAGTTTCCCATCCTAATATCAGCTGGATATGTTAATAGCATATACCATAGATTTAGAGTGAGTTTTTCCTTATTTTGAAGTTATTCCTAATTCAGTTAGTGTAATACTTAGAGAAACAATGTCTGATGAATCTTATTACACATCACCCAAGAGAAGCTTTTAAAAAATACTGCTTCCGGCCCTCCCTGGTGGCGCAGCGGGTTAACGCACAACACTGAGAAGCTAAAGCCACTTCGGCATGAGTTCGATTCCCGCCTGCCCCGGAGGAGACCACATGGAGTGGCAGACCTCTCCTGACCCGCCCGCTGCTCCCCTCAGCAGTGTACTTCCTCGATCTGCCTGTTCTGCTCCCCACTCTGTCTCTGGTGAAGCCTCTCGCCGCCCCTGCACCTCTGGCCTTTACCCCAGTTCTGTATGCATAAATAAATAAATCTTTAAAAAAAAAAATACTGCTTTCTGGCCCTCTCTGGTGGCGCAGGGGGTTAAAGCACAGCACTATGAACCTAAAGCCACTTCAGAGTGAGTTCGATCCCCGAACCAGAGATGACCCACATGGTGCGGCAGACCTCTCCTGATCTGCCTGCTGCTCTCTTCAGCAGTGTACTTTGATAGTCAGCCTGTTCTGCTCCCCACTCTGTCTCTGATGAATCCTCTCACCACTCCTGTACCTCTGGCTGGTACCTCAGTCTATATGCATAAATAAATAAATCTTTCAAAAAAATACTGCTTCCAGGGTTCTACCTCAGGTATACAGGATGAAAAGTTCTAGATGTGGAGTCTCCAAATCTTTAATTTAGAAAAAAAAAATCTTTCCAGGTGTTTCTGGTACAGGGGGTTCATACCTTTGAGTACTGGCTGAGAGCAAGTGGAAAGTGGCTATGTGTTTTGTGCTAATGTGGATCCGTTTTTGCTCACAGGCACATTTCTGACAGTCATTACAAATGTAATCAGTGATTCTGCTGATTACACTTGTTCCTCTCTCCCTCTAGTTATGTCCCAGATGTGTTGTAATTCAAAATGAGGCTCCCTTTCAAGTATTTGGAGGGAAGGTAACATCACAGAATGGAGTCCTCATTCCCTTATAATTTCTCTCCTCTCTTTTTTGTAGTACTCTGTTGAAAAAAATGCAAAAAGAAAAAAGAGTGTGTGTGTGTTGTGTGCATAAATGTGTGTGTGTTTTTCTTTTCCCCCTGGGATAACAGCTTTGATGAGAAACACTTTCATTAGGATTATAACATAAGGGGCTATAAAAATATTTTTAGGTAAATTACCATTTTGTAAGCTCCTCAGTTTGAGTTATTCAGTTGTGGTTACTATGGAACCACGAGCCTTGTACTCTTTGCAGAGGAAAATTCTAATGGTCCCCCTGTGTCCCCACACTATGGAAGAGCTCATTAAAGGAAAAGTACTGCTTCCCCTGTTAAAGATACACAAACCAACTGCAGATTGCCCACATCAGGCTACCTTTCATTGGCAGAGCTTGCAATTTTAGATGGGGTTTATTTTTTGAAGTGTTAAGATGCCTTCTTGTTGGAAAAAGTTATTATACTTAGGTCAGCGCAATCCTAGAGACATAACGTTTTGGAAGAGTGAAGCTAGCCTGGTCTTCATTCTGGATGAGATAAGTAAAATAAAAATTTGTCTTCCATTTATTTAACTAATACTGAACATTTTCTCCTTATAGTGCTGATGGTTTATACCTATATTTTCATGTTGTTTTCTTGATGATTCTAAGAGAGGATTACTCCATTTAACAAATGAAGGAACTGTGATTCAAAGTAGCTGGATGCCCCAAACTGTTTTCCATAATGGTTGAACCAGTCTACATACCACTGGCAATGTAGGAGGGTTGCCTTTTCTCCATATCCTTGCCACACTAGTTTCTGGTCTATTCAATATGGACCATTCTCATAGGTGTGAAGCCGTGGTCTTTGTTGTAGTCTTCATTTGTTTTTTCCTGATGATAAGTGATTAAGAACATTTTTCATGCGCCAGTTTGCCATCTGTATGTTTAATTTGGAGAAGTGCCTGTGTAACTCTTCTGTCCATTTTTCTGATTGGACTATTTGTTTGCTTTCTATTGTATGAGTTCTTTGTAGATCTTTTATCGTACAATGGGCTATCGTAGTCGACTAGAGTGATATGGTCAGGTATGAAAATATACTTAAATGGGGGAAGGATTCTATACTTAATATCAACAATAATGTAAGCCAATGGAAAAACAAACAAACAAACAAACAAACAAAAAAAGAGGAGTTGGGCAAATTACTTAAGTATGTAAAAGAGCCTGGATTTGAACCAAGTTTGAACTCTTAATAACTAAGTTAGAATATACAATGTGGCTGAGTGGTTTAGGAGCCCTTGCTGTTCCAGCTGAAGAGAGAGTGTGTGCATATTGTAGCCATCAAAGCCCAGTTATACTATATTGGTACAAGAAATTTGCCCTCCACAGTTCTACCCTCTTTCATTTGGACTGAAAAAGTCTTATGGGCCATTGGAGCTTGAGTTTGATCCCCAGTCAGGGAGTTGACCCACATGGTGCAGCAGACCTCTCCTGTTTCCCCTGCTGTTCTCTTCAGCAGTGTATTTCAGTAGATCTGCATGTTCTGTTCCACACTCTTGTCTCCGGTGAATCCTCTTCCCCTCTGCACTTTTAGCCTAAACCCCAGCTCTTGTATACATAAATAAATAAAATAAATCTTTAACAAACTTAAAAGGTCCTATTGCATTACAAGGGAAATGCATATGTGGCCCCCATGTCTTAGCCCAGAAGTTAAGTTGGGAAGTAATGTTCTGAGGCATAAATAGACTAATGCTCACTTCGGAATTAACTATGTTAAGAAATTGGTAGAGTAAAGGTAGGGGTAATCTGCTAGTATATTATTAATCCATGCTTACTGGTGAGAAATTAAAGCACAATTTAAAGTTTTCAGTTTTGCAAAGGAAGTTGGTAAAAAATTAATTCAGCAATAGATTCAAAGCTTTTTAATCGTTTGTAAAATTAATATATTTATTGAGGGAGGATGTAGTGCCAAAAAGCACAGAGCATGTCCTCCATCAATTCAGGAAGATGGATAAAGGAGAGTCCTGGAACCATCCAGTGTTTTTTTCAGGCTGCAAATGCTGATTGTAGGCCATTTGTTGAGGGGCGAGCCTGCAGGCTGGCAAGGCAGGGATGCTGGGGGACCAGGAGGCTGGTAGACTTCTCAATTCCTGCACATCTTTTTTTTTTCTTCGGGCTCTCTCTCACTTCTCTTGTGGTCTCTTCCTCTCATAGCCCTCACTTGTCCTCTTGTATCTGCACCTCTGTAGCCCTCTTGTCTCTGAGTGATGCCATCCTTATAGCCTCAGTCTCTAGGCTCATGTGCACATTTTTACATGCCTACATCATACTCCAGGTGTCCACCATCAAGCACAAATGCCCCATGCCTACACTCCCAAGCACCTTCTGCATTCCAGACCGCAGGTGATAGCCACAAATGCCAGTGGTATGAAAGTCTGACCATTTTCATTTACCCTGGGGGGGACTGTAGAGGTAATCTAACTCAGTTTTATTTGGCATATGAGACATTGAGCACCAGAGATTAATAGACTTGACAAGGAAATAAAAAGGCCTGAAGAACAAAAGGGCAAGTACAGAGCCCAGATCTCCTGACAGCAAGACTGACCTTTCCACACTAGATCTTGCCTTTTGTCAGGGGTCAGTCTGCTTGAGGATTTGTGCACCATCAGCAACCTCTCGACAGAGAACTTGGGTGGCTAGGTGGACTTTCAAAGGAACATGGAATAGTTGAGTGTTAGGTTAAGAGAACTATAAAGAGCAAAGCAAAGGGATCCAGATGACAGGCAAATTGTTCCTTTTTACAATTGTGTCCAGAATTGCCATAGTGCCCAGAGGTGACAACCTTGATTTCAAGCCTCCAGGAATAGCAAATCCTCAACTAATGAAATAAATTGCTGTCAGTAGAAGAAACCTAGAAGTATTATTTCCCCCACTCTAGATTTTATTGCCTCAAGTTTCACCTTTCAAATGCAAAAGCAGCTGCTTAAAAGCCTGGGCGGTTCTCTCCAAATTACTTTTGTGTATGTGAGCTGCTTTTAACTTATATCCTGAGTGTCAGCTTTTGTGAAGGTTTCTTCCCAAATATTAGCAGCAGTGTCTCTTTGGGAGAGGCATGTGGTTGATGTCATTCATGTGGCCAGTGCCCTCAAAAGCATGTTAGAGACTAACAGGGAAAGATGGCCAGATGGCAGGTGAATATGATTCAATTTTCCTGTGCACTATAAGGTAATCTTGTGGAGAAAGTCTCAAATCTAGGTGTGCATAAACTTGATTATCCATTTTGTTGAAAATGTGTATCCCTGCATTGCACCTCTTGATAAAGCGTTTCAATTCAGAAAGCCTGGGTTCATAAACCTGCCTGTTTAATATTGGACCCAGGTAATTTGGTTCCTGGACTACAGTTTGAGAAATACTCATTTAGTCTTGCTACTATGAACATAAGTATCATATGGGAATTGAAACAAATACAGAATTCCAGGTCTCACTCACAGTCTTCCAAATCAGAACAAGATTTGATTCCTGGGCACGTCAGAGCTTGAGAAACATTGATGTACAGGTTGCATTAGTTTGCTATTCTGCACACATCCTGCCATCCATACCACTGACTGGATGGTTTCAACAACAGAAGTTTACTTTCTTACTGCTCTATAGTCTGGCAATCAAAGATCAAGGTGTCAGCAGGTTTTGATTTCTTCTGAAGCCTCTCTCTTTGACTTGAAGATGACTGCCTTCTCCCTGTGTGTTCACATGACATTTCCTCCGTTCACATCCCTGATATCGCTTTATATATATATATATATATATATATATATAATTTCCAGATTTACATTTCTTATAAGAACACCCATCAGATTAAGTTAAGATTCACCCTAAATTCTCAATTTTAACTTCATCATTCAGTCTTCTTTCAATACTCTATCTCTAGGGCTTCCCTGTTGGCCTAGTGGTGAAGTCTGTGTTGTCATTGTTACAGCCTGAGTTCAATACCTGGCCAGGGAGCTAATCCAAATATGGCACAGCAGAATGCTCCTGTCTCGCCCACTGCTTCCCCTCAGCAGTGTATTTCAGTAAATCCACCTGTTCTGTTTCTCACTGTGTGAGAACACTGTGTGTTCCTGGTGAATCCCCTTACTTCTTGCACCTCTGGCCTACACACAAGTTCTTCTACACACACATACACACACAGCCCCAAACACCCGATTTGTAAATTAAGTTACAGTCTTTGATACTGGGTATAAGAGCTGGGTTAGGGGATGCAGATTACATTCTTAGGTGCTTGTAGTTAGAACTTCAACATAAGAATTTGCGGGAATTTAGTTGAGCCTCTAATAGACAGTATGGCAATGAAGGATTTTAGAATAACCCTCACCAAGGTGTGGCATGTGCATTATTTTGAGCTGAAGCAGTTGAAACCCTTCAGGATGCAGAGAAAATTTTGTTTCTTTCTTAACCACCTAGAAAAATTTATATTTGGGGCTTTGCTAATAATGAGATTTATTACTAGAAATAAATTGTATGACCGATCTGTATGGAGAGAAAATGTGTAATTACTGAACATCTGTTCTTTTCATAGTCATGTGAATTGCCCTCCTTACTTTTGAACTCATCAGGTTTCTGTCTCATTCCTTGCCTCATGCTGGCACATACATTTGTTTTCACGGACTATCGTTGATCCCTTGTGTTATGTGGGTTTCCTGTTTGTGTGAAATTAAATTAGTTTTTCTCCTATCAATCTGTCTTATGTTGATTTAATTATTAGATCACTCAAAAGAACCTTAAATATTGGAGGAAGTTTTTCCTCCTCTATCCTACATATATGAACTCTGTCATTGAGGAAAAACTCTGAGAAGTTTATAACTCAGATCAGTTGGTTGCTGAGATCCCCTAGATTCATTCTTTAGCCTATATTCTTCATCTTGGTAAATGACATTATTTTTGGCTTAATTTGCCCAAACCAGATATCTTAGAAACTAATCCTCCCTCTCTCAACACCATAATTATTTAACAGGTCACCACAGCTTACTGTATTTACCACTACCATCTCTTCAATACAACTATTCCCTCTCCATTCCAATTTCCATTACTCTGACACCTGTCTCCTAATTTCTAGACATATATTAGAAATATCAACTCACTTTTTCTACTGGTATCTTGGCCTCTGATCTTATTTCTGGGTCTGGTCTATTAATTATATTGACGAGATTATAGTATTCTCACACACACTTGAATGCATTAGTGAAGGGGTCATTGTTATAAGAAATCTAAAACTTTGGGAAGTAGAATACCTGAATGCAAGTACAAGTAAATGCTACTAATTTGGCATTCTTAGGGAGTCCCTTCTAATTGGAAACAGGTATTAGAGAGAAGCACCTGATTTTTTCCTGAAGAAGTTAAAAATTTTTAACCTTATAAGTTTGTGGTTTTAGAAGAACAAATAGATGGACAGATTTGTTGGCTCTGTAGCCTTATGCCATTACTCAAAATCCCAGTCTGAATGTTTAAGATTACTTGTTTCCCCAAGTACTAGGAATGCAACCTGGCCCTCTTGTCGTGGAAGAAGACACAGAAAAGAGTTGTATCAAAGCATGCTGGATCAGTCCTCCATAGCAAACAAGGGGGAAAAAAAAATCTAATAGGAATCCTGCTCTTTAATGGATTCTCTTTCTAGAACTGTTGCTGTAACTTGGTTCCATTAGTAGTTTACCAGATCATACTTGCATTTGATGTTAGTCCAATATTTGTTTCTCAAAAGAGCTGTAAAGTCAGATCAAATCTGTTTTGTTCAGCACTCACTAACTAGGTGTAGCACATAGTGAGCACTTAATAAATACTAACTGGTTTCGAAGACTTTTATTTAGATAATTAGAGAATGATAATGGCAATAACTAGGATCAAAATCAGAAAGATGTGCACATTTGACTAGGGAAGTAAATACATGGAGGCAGCCAAATCTCAGAGCATATCAAGAGCTTAAGAAATATTCCGGCACTAGAAATAGAGATCTTTTATCATTATTATTATTATTATTATTATTTTGATATATAATGCTTTGTGAAAGTATGTTTACAGAGTGAACATATTTAACCTATGTAGATAATAATTGTAATATTAAATGACATATTAAGCACTTGCCATATTTTATGTACTATTTTAAGTGGCTTACAAATAGTAACCTATTTAATTCTTATACAAATTAGTTACTATTAGTTATAGACCAAAATAAATTAAAGAATGTGTCCAAGCTCATTGACTTTTAAGTGACAGAAACAAACTTCAGAACCAGCCTGTCTGACTCACGAGCCAAGGTGCCTGCGGAAAGAATAAGAAATATGGTTCCTTCTTTTTTTCTTCACATTTTAGTGTTGATGAAAAAGTCATTTTTCAGTGAAATAGCTAAATAAGTTTCAGGGTTTAATACCTTGCCCTAAGAATGTTGTATTTTCGTTCTTACTGAATGCAAGTCTATGGACTGACAATGACTTTGCCTAAGCTGCTGCAGGTACTGAAAAAGCCTAAAGATAGCATGAGAGAAAAAGGTTTTCTATTAAGCACCTTGAATTGTTCTTGGCAGCTTATCTACCAAAAGGTGGAAACATCAGAAAAATGAACTGAAACATGCTCTGCATTGCTATGTCAGCTGCCTGTCACCATCTAAAATAGCCAATACTCTTGAAAAATTGAAAAATCATCCTAAAGGTCCAATTATATTTTTAGCTTATCTGATCTTATTAGAAAGAAACTTGTTAAGTTGAGCTTGTTAAATACTGCTTTTAAAACTGTTGTTATTATATTTTGAATTGCATTTGCCCTAATGTAAGCTAAGGGAATTAGTTTTGATTATATATTAGATGTTTCCTTTCCCTAGAAGAATAATAAATACAATGAATAGATCACTTTCCTGTGTGCAGTCAAAAATACATTTTATGGTAAATCTGCCTTTCAAATTTTTAAGCAACACAGAGATGCTGAATTGCAATGTCTCATAGTTATCTGTGCCTCTCATAACTGCTCTTATAGACTGTAAGTATTTTAAAACAAGAGTCATGAAACTTTTCTTAAGACAAACCTGGTGGAAGAGATCACCAACTTTGCATCTCATTAGGAGATTTTAAACTGAGTCCTGTACCAAGGAGTCCTCACCACCTAACTCTCCAATGAAGACATGGATTTAAAGCATATTCATTTATAGAAACTATTAACATTTTATTATATCTTTTTTTTCTACCTTAGCAGCTATTATTATTTGCATCATTAGATAATTTCTTAAAGAAGGTTTCATTGTTCATTTTTGGGGTGTCTGTCAATAAAGTGTGTATATGCAATGGAGAGAGAAAGAAGGGACATGGGGTTCATCCAAAACTCTCAAATTTAATAATAATCTGTTAAAAGTGAAAACCAGAATCTATTTGTACATTTTCTCCTTGTTGCCTCATTTTGAGGCTCTCCTTGTTAATACTTAAGAGGGCAAAAGGATGATTGCCTCAAGAACTCCCTTCCTTAAATATGGTGATATGAATGTCCCTGCAAAGGATATGGCAAAACTGCAAAATACCCACTGTGTTTTCACTAAGCTAAGTTTGCTCTTTCCTGGGGCCTTGGAGAGAAGCCCATTTATACACTTGAGCATTCTGGATAACATTGACATTTTCTTCAACTGTGCCTCAGGCTGTTGTAGTGAGGAGGGCTTTTAACAGGAGGGTTAACTGCATGTCAGAAAGCTTCAACATCCACAAGCTTTACCAACAAATAAATTCATGTATGTTTATGCTATCAGGTGGATCTGAGAGCAGGTCACATATTAATGGATGGTGTGCAGGAATTGGGAGAGTAGATGTGTATGTTTGGAGGGGTCTTTGAGGGAGAATTTGATCCCTTGCTATGCTCCCGACATAAATACATTGGCAATTATATCTTCCCATGAACTGGATTGATACAGCATGGACTGGAACTCAGAGAGTAACCTTTGGGAGGTAATTATGTTTAGATGAGGTCAGGTGTAGGGCTCTCATAAAGATTTGTGCTCTTTGAGACACCAAAGAGCTTGCTTCCTAATTCTCTTTTCCATTGGAAGAAGTATATTTTTCCACCACAATTTCTGTCCTGAATATCTATTATTAAATAATGTGTGTTTTGAGTGGTTCATATTTATTAGTCAGGCTGATCAGGTTATGTTAAGGGGACAAATAATCCCAAAATTCTAGAGGCTCTATGTAATAAAGTTTTACTTTTTGTTCCTTCAGCCTGTGTTCCCCAAATTGTGATTGCAGTGTTTGGAATAAGTAGCCTCCTAAGCCATCATAATACCAAAAGAGACAGCCTGGAATATTCTCATGGGCTCAGCCTGGAAGTGAGAGGTATGTGTTTTCTGCCTTTTTTTTTTTTTTTTTTTGACTGTAGTGAGTCACATGGTTCTCATCTCTTTGGGGCTCAGAAGTGTAGTCTTTGGGCACAGAGTGTAAGAATTGAGTATTGATGAATACTGATTGTGTTTACCACATATTTTATCCCAGGTGTGCACAGAGATTCGAAATTTGAATCTTGCTCTATTAAGTCCCTATTTAGATCCTGTTACTAGGTGTTAGTGTGGTCATCTCAATGTAAAAATAGTACCCAAAGACTTTTTTTATCACCAGGTGCCATTCATTGTGATCTGGTGGTTACACAAAACTAGTAACTAGGGTCCAGGTTATCTGTTTATAGCTCTGCATTTACCAAATTTGATAGCTAACTTGCTACAGTGTCTGTCTTGGGCTTATCAATAATCATTTTAGATATGGTTTGATCTAAATACTAAACTGACTCTCAATCCGGTCCTATGTCAAGTATCATTTTGTCTATAAAACTTCCTCCTAACTTTTATGACAAAAGTTAATTGTTTGAAATTCCCTAAAATCTGAGGCTTTCAAGGGAAGATATAAATTCTAGTCATCTTTGTATTTTGATGTCTAATAATATATTAAAAATAAAACAAATTTTTAGTGAATTAATAAATTAAGAAATATATGCCCTGTCTGAAAACAGTTGTCATCCTAATCAAATCCCTTTTATTTACCCATATCATTCCATATTTGGAGGGTAATGGGGACAATATATCATGATGACTCAGAACAAGGACTCATGAGGCAGAGAGGTATGTCTAATGCCTGGTATGTGATTATCAGTTAGTAGGCAAGCCAGTAAAGTTCTCTAAGACGCATCTATAAAATTCAATCCATAGTGTTCCCAAGAGGTTCTTCTAAAGATTTACTGAGGTAATCCTCCTAAAGTGCTGAGCATAGCATCTGGCATCTAAAAAGCTTCTGTTGATGTTGGCTATTTTTCTTCTCTAACTGTACTTCTGCCAGGTTTCTCCCAAGGTTTAGGCAATATAGTAAATAAACACAGGTCATATTTATTGAACACTTATATACCAAACACTGTACAATACATTGCACATCTTACCCACATTTATCCTTAAATTTACTTTATCTTACTCTTTGAGTCCTAGATTAGGGTAAAATTCACTCTAGGTAATGCAGCTGGTAAATGGCAGAACTGAGCATCAGACCCAGAATCATTGAGCTGCTTGGTCCCAATCACTGATTTAAAACTGCTGTAATGATATTCCTGTTGTCATTCTGTGGAGATTTTTTTCATCTTTCTTAGCTTTTATTTTGGTTTTCTTGGCTATCAGAAATAACCAGTTATTGAATTGAGCCACTAAGACAAGTTCTTTTATTTGAGCTCATTATTTTTTGTTCCAATTTGCAAGTCTACCTTGAAACTACAAAAAATATAGTCAGCAGGTCCTTAAATAATGTTGTTTTGTTCAATTACAGCCACAAATGTCTTTTTCTCATGATTATAGGGATTTTTTTTCCTCAGTGCATCCTTTTGCTTAAAGTCATGATTACCAAGAACCTATTGATGAAGTCAGTATTTACTCTACCTATATTTGAAATGCAGAGTATTGCTAGGGGAGTGATTTGTTAGTTTTTTTTTTTTTTTATCTGGAATTACTTCCATTCACAACTCTGCATCTAGTCATTATGGGACTTCAGCTATGTGCTTCATTTCCCACACTAAAACTTACAGTGTTGAGCAGAGCTACCTCATAAGCCTTGAGTCACTTAGCCAATTAGACAACTTGCAGACATGTGAGTGAGTTGCTAAGACCAGCAATCATCATACAAAACTCAGCTCTATCAGTTGCTCTCCAGACAATCTATATACATTTGGATAATAATAAATACTTTTTTAAGCAATTAACTTTTAGAGAATATTTTTATGAAATAGTTTCGCAGAAATAGTTAACCAATATACCCAATTTACTGTGGATAATGCATTTATACATGATGTGCAAGATATACATTGATTTCTGTGATAGTAGAAAGAAATATCATTAAAAAATGGTGTTCAGAAAACTAACTTGGCAGAAGAGGTAATACAAATGTTAGGTAACTAGTATTTTTGATTTAAAATTCAGATGGTCAATTTTGTACTCTAACAATCACCTTTAACAATGTAAAAGCGAAATTCACCATTTTTGAATAAGGCCAGGGGACAGAGTATAACTATACAGCTGCAAAAATCGCTACAGATTTTTGTGTAGAAAGTGTCTGTGGTCCTGTAATGGAAGCCATCTACCACTTACTCATGCCAACTGGTTGCTGAAATTTGCAAAAATGTAAGCTTACTTGCAGTGATATCAACTAAATAAAGTGACCAGCAATGAGCAGTACCTACAAATATGTCGTGTACCTCGATTTTCTAAAATTTCAAACCACCTTGATTTTGTGATTTTATTTTTTCTTAAACTCCTCTCAAACGTTCCTTAGTGTGGAGTTAGTGGGTTGTGCCTTAGCAGATATTATTCATTTAGATGTGATTTTGTAACACATACTTATAATTTTTACCAGTTGATTTCTGTGATCAAGATTTAGTGCATTTTTGTAGATGTATATATGCAGTATGGTTAGGTTTTTTTCATATTATCTCACTTTATCACTAGCAAGTTCTGATTTAGGTTAGTGGTTGAGACTCCTCAATACAACATAATATATATATATTATATATATATATATATATATGTATATACACACACACACATACACATACACACACAATTGTGATTTTTAATTCTTTGTTTGCATTTCACTCCATATTACTATTATGCTAGTATGATTAACTGTCCTTTAATTTCTGTCAGATTTAGTCAATAACCTTATGTTCAGTTATGCTTGAGTATCTTACCCCTTTATATAAACCTTTTACCTACCATTTAAAATTTAGTTGAACTATATAGTGTTCTTATGCTTCTTTCCTATCTCCAGCCTTTTAAGTTAAATGATGTTTTCAATGGATAAATAGGAGGCATGCTAGTATAATGGAATGAGAATAGGTTGCCATCATACATACTTGAGCTTGTCTTAGATTGTTTATGTGATTATGGGAACATGAATCCCACTATACCTCAGTTTCATTCTTTTATTTCAGTATGTATATATATATATATATATATATATATATATATATATTTAAAATATATTTATATCGTTCTTCATTTTATATATATGTATATTTTTTCTCTCAGTTGTAATACCTGTGGACTTCCACTACCACTTCACCCATGTACCATCACATAGTCCCATGTGCTATTCCCACCCCAATTTTGATTCTATTTCCCTCTCCTCCCTGTAGAATGTCCTGGTTTATAGCTGATAATTGATGTTCATTTTTACTTTATTACAATTTATATATATATATATACATATATACACATATATATACATACATATATATATATGTATACACACACACACACACACACACACACACACATATATATATTCCTGATCCCTTACATTCCTGCTATAAGTGAAATCATCTGGTATTTTTCTTTTTTCTTTCTAGCTTATTTCACTAAGCATGATCTTTTCCAGCTCCATCCATGTTGCTACAAGTGGAATGAATTTGTCTTTTTTGATTGCTGAATAATATTTGTACCTCAATTTCTGTCACTGTAAAGTGGGAATAACTTTATGTATCTCCAAAGTTTATGTAAACTTTATAATATATAGTGATGCCCAACATGAACACCATTTGTAATTAGTTTTCTTCCCTTCAATGTTGGGATACTAAGGAAGCCAGTGAGCCACGCTCCTTTCCTTAAATAAAGAGAGAGAGATACTAGACTTTTAGCAGTCAAAATGTACACATATTCCCATAAACGTGAGATGGATAGCTTAGCTGACATCTGAGTTTCAAGTGGACTCAGTAATTTTCATATGACTTTATGGTAGATTGCTAACTTACAGAATTATGGGATAGCGATAACTTCAGTCTTTTTCTTCAAAACAGAGCCTGCCAAGCCTCAGTGACCATTCCACCTGGAGGTTACAAGAATATGTATAGTCTAAGGGCACACTAAACCCAGAAAGAACCAACAAAAGGTCAAGTTAGGAACACATCTTTTCCATATCCCTTCAGAGAACTTGTGGTTTCTTTCTGTGGAAAATGTGAGGTGGGTGCAGAGAATAGCAGTTATTTTCTTAGTAATCTCTGTATCAATCAATGTGTTATAAATCTATAAGTGGAGCTCAGAGGCCCCTGGACAGAGGTAATGAAATATCCTAATTCTTTACTGCTGTAGCTTTGGACTATAACTCAGGCAAAAGGTAGGTATGATTAAAACCATTTTGACGTACACCTTTTACTTTAAGTTGATGTTATCATTTTTTCTGTAATGTTTAGTCAATAATTTTTCATTATGCTAAGTACCTTCAGAAAATTGTAGGCATTATTTAGTTAGCATAGCAGGCAGGGCAGGCATCTGAAAATCTTGACTGTTAGGATGTGATGTGATTCAGGAGACCTTGATTTCAGGTAGACATAAGTTAGCTGTTGAGTTCATTTATGGTAGGAAGTGTGTTTTTATAAATTGGCAATACCTGCTACTAGTTAGGTGTTTGGAACTCTGCCTGAGTGAGTGTTCATCATATTTTCTGATAGATGAACAAAGTAAAAGAGATTCAAGTAATGTCCCCTTATATATATCTGTACCAAAATATCCATGGCTCTCTATAGTTTTTATTTGCTTCTTGTTGTTAAAGTACAAAGAACACTCAATAATCCACAGATATAGGTAGATAAATGATGTTTTGAAAAGTTTGTCAATAGGAATGCATATATTGAAGCACAAAATGAATAATCCATTTTGTCTCTTGAAAATAATTTTAGAATCATTTAATAGGAGAGATAGCATTTGAATTAAGTCTTGTAAGCTATGAAGATATTTCCAAAACTTAATACAAAACAAAACAAGAGGAGGGTCCTCCCTGGTGTTGTAACATGTTAAAGCACAGCACTCCAAAGCTAGCTGCAGCCTGCATGAATTTGATCCCTGCCCAGAGAGGTGACCCACATGGTGCAGCAGCCTTCTGTCTCCCCTGCTGTGTACTTTGTTAATCTGTTCTGCTCCCCACTCTGTCTCTGGTGAATCCTCTCACAGCCCCTGTACCTCTGGCCTGCACCCAAGTTCTGTATGCATACATAAATAATTATTAAAAAAAACCCACTCTTTTATGTTAGTGCTATCAGGAGAAAATGAAGACCCAACACATGGTTTTGATCTCTCAGTGGAGATCTTTGGGTAACTGTAGATGCATAGATTACATATATGTGTATCTGGAACTCCTTTTGTTTACTTTTTTTGGGGGTTAGTATTCAGAAAAGGGCAAGAGAATAACATTGTCTCTTGCTGATTTATATTTATTATTCCTGTTAATGGCTTCTCTGAAGATTTAGGAATACCTATATTAAAGTAAGGCATTTGACATGAGATTAGAAAATCAGCCAACCTTGCTCATTGGGATTCCCTTTCTCTGCTGGTTGAGAACTGATGTTTTCTGGTAATTAAGAAGGACATCTTTCCACCATAGAAGTGCCTGGACTGTGTTCATCAGGCAATTTCATTAGATTGTCCTCAATTTTTTCAAAGTAATTCTATTTGTGTTTGTCAGTCATTGTATTTTTTCTGTAATGACTTATCTGTTAGTAGAAATAGCACCCCTAGATAAATATGAAGTGTGTATGTGTAAACAACATAATGTATTTAAAAAAATATATATCCCCATATAAGCAGATGGAACTGACTAGAAACTGTCCTAAGGCAAATAGTTATTTAGAATGAAAAAGTTAAGAACGCCATTTCCTTCTTCCTCCTTTCAACTACATCTTCTTTACTGTTACTTGTCTTACTGTACCTTTAGGTATATATATCTAACCCCACATTGATAGTTGTTGACAGGAAGTTGATTGTTGCATCTATTTCACTGTTTCTGTAAGTTGAAACTTGTGGTCTTATTTTTAAAGCAATCACCTTATTTCATTGTTCTTTATATTAGGCATGAGCATTAGTAATTCCTTCGTAGCAAACATGTATTTACTCAAATGGTAAATTCTGATGCTTTATAAAGTCAATCTTACATTTATGGCCATACACTTTTAATATTACTGGTATATATACATTGCTTAGTATATATACATTGCTTATTATTTTTTTAAAGATTTATTTATTTATTCGTACAGAACTGGTGTACAGACCAGAGATGCCGAGGGTGAGAAGATTCACCACAGACAGAGTGGGGTACAGAACAGGCAGATCAACGAAGTACACTGCTGAGGGGAGCAGCGGGTAGGTCAGCAGAGGTCTGCCACGCCATGTGGTCTCCTCCAGGGCAGGTGGGGATCGAACTCATGCGGAAGTGGCTTAAGCTTCTTTGTGCTGTGCTTTAACCTGCTGCGCCACCAGGGAGGGTCCACATTGCTTATTATTTTTAATGTAGAGTTGCATAAGTTTCAATGTCATTATCATTGTACATTTTGTTTCCCCTTGTTCTTCTTTATGGGATCTTATTTGTTGGAGTTAAATTATTTTGAATCATATTCATATTTCTTGGAATTTATTCTTGAGATCTGTTATGGAAGTACATATATCTAAAGACTTTTGTTTTCTTACTTCAAGCACCTGGAAAATCTGGAAAAAAATAAGACTACTTATAAGTAAATTATCAGCTTTAGCTTTCCAGACTATCCATATTGTGATCTCAGCCTACAAAATGAAGAAAAGACTAATTTGCTGTTTCAAATTATCAAGGGCTATTTTTATTTCATCCATCCCATGCCAGATTTCAAGAAAGCAGTTTTCCTTGTAAGATCTTGAGATAAGGAATAGGATAATTTCTTGTAACTCCCAGTTTACATAGGACTTCCTTGTTTGGATGGGGTGATTTTCTATTAGATTCTACATTATGGGCTTGCCCCATGCTTTGCCTTTCATTCTCTATATTCATAAAAAACAAAACTCACATTCACTAACTCACCTTAGCTATTTGACCTTCTTTTTGAGTTATTTCTGAGTATTTCCTCTTAGTTCATTGATATATCAAATGTTTCAAAATCTCTTTCATCCACTATTTTAGTTGTTGATATTGAGAGATATCATCATCTATGACAAGGTACAGAATCTGCTTAGCAAAACTTATTTCATAAAATGGAAATGATTTGGTGTGAAAAATGAACCTAAGTATTGAGTATTCAGAGAAAGTTATATTACTTCTTCCTTTAGAGTTCTTATTGTACTTTGAGCTTGATACTGAATATTAATGTGCTAGTTTAGGATGTTCTTAGCTGAAACTCTGGAAAGGATGAATTGAATAATGAGGAGCAAAATAATGTACATATTGATTGTGTGTATATAGTTAATGTAAAGCATGTACCACTTTATTTTTCTTAAACAATAGTTTATTGAATTCCTACTATGTGGAGTATTTGGAAATATGAAGAATAAATCTGTAATGGCCCTACTCTGGAGAAACTGAAAGTTTTTAGTAGGGAAGCTGGGTATATGCTCTTTCCTGAGCTCTCATGTCTTCTGTAGTGTCTTCACCCATATGCTTAATCTCATTTTCCTACAGATTAATTGTGTGCTGGTCAGAGGTTGACATTTCTGACCAGCACACATTGCCTTTCCAGACCTTCCATTTAAGGAAATTATGCTATCAATTCTCTCTCTCCTCTGTCATCAGTTTCTTTCTCTTAATTGAGTCATTCTAATTAATGGATATTAATGTTTTTTTTTGACTCCACTATTTTTCTCTACATTTCATTTTTTTGATTTCCACTCACAGAAATATTTTTTTGAAAGAGTTCTTTTAACTTTGTCTATAATTCTTCTGCTCTCACTGTGAAATTTACTTCATTTAGCTTATGCCCCCACCATTAAGAAAATTATTCTAAATTCAAATATCTCCTTGCCATTGAGTACAGTGAGGGCTTCTCTGTCTTCATCTTATTTGATCAGTCTGAGCAATTAAATTCCTTCTACCTTTAAACAGTTTCCTGACTGTGCTTCTAATGCAACATATTTTGCATTTCTTCTATGTCATTAGCCATTTTGCTGAGTTTCTTTTGCTGATCTGTACTTGCAGTGTCTCAGGGTTTAGTGCTCCACCCTTTATCCTCTTTGCTTAGGATTTCACCTAGTATCATATCTTTAAGTGTTACGTATCATCTGATAACTCCTAAATTTAAAACTCTATTTTGGTATAATCATCTCAACTCCAGAATATTTGTCCAATTTCTACTATATTACTTCCCAAAATATTAACTAGTTAAACCAAACTGCCCATATACATCTCTTCCAACATGTTCTTCTCCAACTTTGTAAACTCTAGTTCTGGTCTTCAAATGACCATCGAATTCTCCTAGTTCCTTAAAGAGAAGAGATAAACAAAATTTGAAAGGATTATTATTGTCTCCCTTACCCTTCTAACCCACATCTTGGAAATAATATCAGGAAATTGTATTTCAGCATCACATTAATTTTCACTTTTCCTTTAACTCCAACTAGATACAAGCTACTATCAATTTCTCACCTGCATTTTTGCAATGATTTTTTTGACTGGCCTGCCTCCTTCAACCTGTAATCCATTCTCAATCAAAGACAATTTAAATAAAAATAATTAAAGATTTACTTATTTATACAAGAGCTGGAGTGTAGGCCAGAAATGAAGGGGGCAATGAGAAGATTCACCAGAGATAGAGTGGTGAGAAGAACAGTTGGAATGACCGATATACACTGCTAAGGGGAGTGGCTGTGACAGGACAGATCTGCTGTGCCATGTGGATCTTCTCCCAGGTCAGGGATCAAACTTGAGAATAGCTTCATAGTGCTGAGATTCAACTCCTTGCACCACCAGGGAGGAGTTGTGTGTGTGTGTTTAACATAAATCAGATCTTGTTGCTTCTCCACTCTGAACTCTGTCCAATGGCTTTTGATTTCACTCAGAAAAAAGATAAAGTCCTGAAATTACCTACAAAGACTTGTATGATGTAGTTCCTACTGATTCCCTAACTGCATCCCCTCTCTCCTTTCTACATCATTTGTACTCATACTGATCTCTTTGTTTCCTAGAACACACAGGATCATGTCCCAACTCAGTCTTGCGTTTATTATTTTCTCCCGCTTGGCACATCTTCCCCCAAATTTACCTTGTCACTAACGCCCTTGACTCCTTAAGTTCTTTGTTTGAAGTGTTATTTCTCAATGAAGCATCTCCTAACTACCCTATTTAAAACTGCAATCGCATTCTCTTTTCCCTTCCCTGGTTCATTTCTGTCCTAAGCATTGCATCCTATTTTATTTTGTATATTGGCTGTCTCTTACAATTGAATTATAAACTCCATGAGATCAGTGATTTTAATGTTTTGTTAGATGCCAGCTATTCAACTCATAGAAAAGTTTATGTATATAAATAACACTCCATGGGTATTTGTTGAGAAAGTAATTAAATTTCCATTACCTTTCCATTCAATTAAATTTCTAATGTCCATCTAGTTTATACTTTAGAACCTTTGTAGGTTTTTTTTTATTATTCAGAAGAATTTCTACAAATCTCTCCTGATATTTCTATCTCAGTTCACTTCCTCTAAGAGATGTATCACCTTAATCTAGATTAAAGAAATCCATTATTCTACAGATATCTACATTTTCCTTCACAGAATATAAGTATAATACATCTCTATTTCATTAATTTATTAAGCTGAAGTTCTGGTTTTTGTATAAACAGGTTTAGATTCAAGTGCACTAATTTGATTGGACTATGGCTTTTCATATCAAAGGAAGTTTTTAGAATTCAATAACATTTTTTTTTCCTCAAGATACTGACTAGGTATCATTTTTAAGGCTTTCTTTACTTTCATAAATTCACAAAAATCCTTTCAAACATTTCAGTTCACTTCTTCATTTGAGTTGTATCTATTTCCTTCTTATGAACAAAGTTTAGAAAGCCATAAATGGGGGAAAAATTGTTGGAGATAAGGAAGACAACTATCTTGCTACATAGACAGTTTGGGACAGGATGCTGGCGAATTGTTGGTGAAGATAACAAGGAGAGAGAGTGATCTACTGGCATAGCATTATCTTCAAAGGCAAATATGATTTTGATAGGGTGAGATTAGCAATGAGTTGCTAGAGAATGCCCTTACCATTGAGGGATTGTATGCTGAAGGACAAGGGAACCAACCCTCCGAGAAGAGAGGAAGTGAGAAAGTGGGTAGGGGAGTGTGTTGTTCAGAAGTACAGAAGGCAGAAGAGATTTGTTACTATTTTGGAGAGTATAGTATTAAAAATTTGGGCAAGTGGCTTGTAGAGAAAGATTGCCAAAGGGGAAAGATGCACAAATACCCTGCGGTGAAGTCCTGGGAAGGACGAAGCCTAGTCTGTTATACTGTGATACAATTGCCATAGTTATGAGTCAGGGTATGACTGCTTTAAGGCTCCACAAGGAATGCTAGGGTCAAGACTTGAATGTTGGGAATGATCAAGATAATTCCTCAAGCATACTGGTTCCTGGATGATAAGATTGAAATGCAGTGGTCTTTAGCAAATATGTATATATGTCAGAGTGGGAATAATAAAAAGGACTTAGCTATAAAACATTTTGTTTAATTTCATTTCTACCAGAACCAATGCATATATATTTTTTTAAGATTTATTTGTGCATACGGAGCTGGGGTACAGGCCAGAGGCTCAGGGGTGGCGAGAGGCTTCACCAGAGACAGAGTGGGGAGCAGAACAGGCAGATTGATGAAGTACACTGCTGAGGGGAGCAGCGGGCGGATCAGGAGAGGTCTGCCACGCCATGTGGTCACCTCCGGGGCAGGCGGGAATCGAACTCATGTGGAATGGCTTTAGCTTCTCAGTGCTGTGCTTTAACCTGCTGCGCCACCAGGGAGAGCCCCCAGTGCATATTCTTTATAACAAATTTATTTAATGCCCTCTTCTGTATCCCCAAATGAAATTTCTATGTCAAACCAATTATATGTATTCTTAAAAATGTCAATATAATTCCCTTAAAATATAACAACTGTAAAGGAGAAATGCAGAAAAATAACAAAAGAATAATATCTATTTTAATATATAGGCTTTCTGGACAGACCACATTAGATCAAAAGCATTTCCCCAGGTTTCCAAGTCATGGTTCTCCCTTGTAAATACTGATGTATATACTGAGATATATATTTTCTTGGTCTAATAATTATCTATAGACAACTTTTGAAACTAGTGAATTGGGCTTGGAGTTTGTCTTGGGGAGGAAAGAATTTAAAATAGAATTAGGTAGAAAAGCAAGAGATTTATTGGCAGATGAGAAGGACAGGGAAGCAAGTCTAAGGAGAGTGAGGTCCTGAATGGGTTGCCACAGAAGGAGGCAAGAAACAGGACTTTATATGTGTATGGAGGGTGTGAGGTGGGAAATTGCACTTTGGGTGTCTGGATGTTTTGTTTCTTGTTAACTGAGTGAAGCCTGTTGGGTCCCCCAGGTTACTTGGTCTTTTTTCCGGGAATGAACTTTTGTCTGTTGCTTCAGCCTTTGTGTGATTTTTTGAGCACAGTTTTTCCTGGGTTGGAGCACTCTTACCCTGACTGACTGCTTGTACCCAGCCTAACTTCCTCACTCATTAGGTTGGATAGACCCCATTAGAGAGCAAGATGGAGCAAGGCAATATGGAGCTCCATATTTCAGAATAGGAATGAAATGGTTTTTAAAATTTGAGAAATAAATCTTATATTTGATATCTAATGAATTGTATGTAAATGCTAGGTATTTTGTTAGCCACATTTATGTTGTATTGTGGCCTTGAAAATGATGTTGACTTCTCAGGAAATAGATGATATATTGAGGCACTATATATTATCTTCATCTTACAATTAAAGAAGTTTAAAACCAGAGACATAAAATAACCTGTTTACTTGCCAAGTTAGTGAGGGAGAATGGTATTCAAAGCTAGCTCTTTTGCTGTTGAGTCAACACTGTAGTTTGGTGCAATGATGATTGGATAAACACTTGTTACATGGATGATTAAATCAGAATGTAAAGGATTGGGGGAAGGACATAGTTGCTCAATCAAGTAATTTTTAAAATGCTCAAAATGAGCATAAGACTAAAAAGCAGGTAAGAAAGACTGAGAAATATAAAACAATCAATGTTTGACAATTATTCTGTAATATCTATATTGAGTCCCAGCCTTATATGCTGTTATACCTTTCAACTAAAAGTCTACAGGAACAAGTTCATAAATTCTGGATTTTTCTGCTAACAGGAAAGCAATATTCTTTCAGACTAAAATAAATATAGCTAACCCTTTGGGACAAGAGACTAAAGAAAACAATACTACCTACAATCTGAAGGAATAAGTACTGTGGATTATGAACTATCAGGGTTCTGTTCGTGTTGGGTTAACTCTCTCCACACTCACTATTAGTGGATGTGATATTTGGGAGCTGGTGCAGGATGAAAAGCCAGCTCTCCCTAGAAACGACAAAATTACCCACAGCACTTATGTTGCTTCATCAGCCATCTGGAGCTTGCGCAGACTGACTTTCCCTTTTTTAATAAATTTTTCACTTTGCTAGACTAATTAACATGATATGTTGAGTGAACTTAACCCAGAGATACTGGTGATTCAGCCTCTATTGATGTGAATTAGAACAGAGTCAGCCAGTAAGATCTCATATTCCTAGGGAGACTGCCAAGAAAGGGAGAGTCCCAAATGTAAACATTAAACTTGAGAAACAAACAGACAAAATAAAGAACAACAGTTTCTTTATCTTGCACCAGGGTGCCCTTTAAAACTTAGTTCTTATTAATAAGAAAAAAAGATTTCGAATATCACCTATAATGCAGACAAGCAGTCCTTTCCTTTCCTCACGTTCACCTTTGGAAAAAGCCTGCCTATACCACCTGGTGACCCCAGTCTTCCTCTTGTTTCCTCAGCAGCTGCAGGGGACCATGTCTGTGGAGGGGCAGACTACTAAACAAGTAGCAGAGTAATTTAAATCTGCTCTATACCCTTGGGAGCAAGCTTGTCCCTGCTGTGAATCTGGCAGGCAGCCTTGATTTTTTTTTTTTCTTACCAAACCATCTGGTAGCCTCAATTCTCTGGTAATAATTGTGCTACTTACTCCATCTGTATTATAAGATAACTAGTTGTCTTCACAAATTAAGCCAACCCCATCTGTTTCCCTACCTTGTAAATGAGTACAAGGGCTTCACACTCTTCTTGGAATGTGGACAGCATGAAGCATGGGAAGTATTGGGAAGGAGGGTAGAGGTTCTTGCTGCAAGGGAAGTGCTGAAGTGCTGGGTTTCAAGAGTCCAGCATTTTTTTGTCATGGATTTGTAAGAGCGCATCAAGGCATATTTTCGTCCAGATGCTGGGATTCAGAAAGGGATTGAGAGGGATTGGCTCTGTGGGATTATGGGCTAAATTATGAACCAAGGCAGTCACTATCCTGTTTTCTGTAAGTGTTGAGGAAAGGAGAGTGGTTAAGAGAGAAGACCAGTGGGACCTCATCAAGATTCTCTGATTTAGACAAATGGGGGGGGAACCCCACATTTGTTTTATGACATCCAGGACCTATAAGAGTTAATATAAATTCCTAAAGTGACTAACAGAGAGCAGATTACACATTTTGAGAATCAGGCTCAATATTTGGTATAACACTTTATCTTTCTGTCACCAAAATTCACAGGCTGGAGACTCTAGGGAGGCGTCCCTTGAATTCCTGTGAGGGTAAGCGAACTGGATAAAATCTCTGTATTAAAGGATTCTTTCTTTCTTTTTTTCAAGATTTATTTATTTATGCATACAGAACTGTGGTATAGGCCAGAGGTTCAGGAGTGGTGAGAGGATTTACTAGAGACAGAGTGGGGAGCACAACAGGCAGATTGACTGAAATACACTGCTGAGGGGAGCAGTGGGCGAGACAGGAGAGGTCTGCTGCATCATGTGGGTCACCTCCCTGGCCTGGGATCAAACTCATGCTGAAGTGGCTTCTGTAGTGCTGCACTATAACCCACTGCACCACTAGGGAAGGCCTAAAGGATTCTTTCTTTACAAAAGATATAAAATCACGACTCTACCACAAATATAAAACAAGTGCAAGTGAATAACTTTATTTAACTCATTCCTATTTTTTTGAAAGTTAAAGTTCATTGATTTACCATTTATTTACAAGCATATATAACTTCAGAAATAGTTTCACACTTCAATATGCGTATATGCTTTGCTCAACCAGCAACAAAGTTCTAGTGCCATAACACTATCAGAGTGAATCCTCTATTCCCATTGGATGTTCCTGTCCCTTGCTTGTCTCCACACATTTAAAAATTATTGTTGTCATTTACCAGTTTATTTGCTTTGAGTATTTCTGTTCTACCTATGAATAAGTTCATCTAGTGATTGCTTTCTGACTATTTCACTTAGCATAATCACCTCAAGTTCCACTTATGTTGTACCAAAAGGCAGCATTTCATCTTTTTTTAATAATCAGGTAGTCTAGGTATCTGTTTATGGGCATTTAAGATGATTTGTGGTTTGGTTATTGTGAATATTTCTGCTATGAAAATAGGGGTGCATATGTCTTCTTGAATTAGTATTTTGATAATCTTAGAATAAATACCTAGGAATGATATTACTGTATCATATGGTATATCCATTTTTAGGGTTTGCATACTGTTTTCTACAGTAGTTGCACCAGATTACATTGCCATTGACAGTGGATGAGTGTTCATTTTCTGCACATCCTCACCACCAACACTTGTTTTTTTTTTTTTCAGGCTTTTTGCTATAATCCATTCTCATAAATGTCAGGTGATAGCTCATTATGGTTTTGATGTGCATTTATCTTAAAAGTGATGTTGAACATTTTTTCATGTGCCCCTGGGGGTTGAATGTAGGACTTTGGACACTAAGTTGAACAATAATGAGAGTGGACAGCCTTATTTCTGATATAGGAGAAATATTTTCAGTTTTTCAGCATTGATATTTGCTGCAGGTTTATCTTATATAGCCTTTATTATTTTTAGGTATATTCCACTTCTCCCTAGTTTTTGAGGGTTTTAATCATAAATGGATGTAAATCTTATCAAATACTTTCTTAGTATCTGTTGACATAATCATGTGACATCTTATCTTTCTCTTTGTTATGGTGAATAATATTTATTGATTTGCATTACTGAATGATCTTTGCATCCTTGAAATGAATTCTACTTGATCATGTATATTACCGGAGTTGATTTGCCAAGATTCTGTTGAAAATTTTACGTCTCTGTTCTTCAGACATATCAGTCTATAGTTTTATTTTATTTTGCTAAATTTGCCTGGTTTGGGTATCAGGGTAATGTTGGTTTCATAAAATGTGTTTTGGAAATCTTTCTCTTTGATTTTTTTGGATGAGTTTGAGAAAGATAGGTTTGAATATTCTTATAACATTTACTAAAATTCACAAGTGAAGCAACCTGGTTCTGGACTGCTGTTTTGTGGAGAATTTTGATACTGTTTTGATTTCTTCATTCTGTATTGGTGATTTACAGTTATCTATTTTGTTCTGATTCAATCTTGGAAGGTTGTAAAATTCTAAAAAAAAAAAAATGTCCATTTCTTCTAGTTTGCATTTAGGTGTACTGTAGTACTCTACTGTGATTCTTTGTATTTCTCCATATCTGATGTAGCTTTACCTTTTGCACTTCTGATTCTTTTTATGTCTTTTTTCCCTTTCTTACTTATCTAGCTGAAGATTTATCAGTTTCATTTATTCTTGATCCAGTATTGAATGAGAGATCACTCTTTAAAGAACCAACTTTAAGATTTCATTAATCTTTTGTATAGTCTTTTTGGTTTCTACATCATTCATTTCTGCTCTGATTTTTACTGTTTTCTTCCTTTTACTGACTTTTAGTTTAGTTTGTTTTTCTAGTTTATCCAGATGTAAGTGTAGACTGTTTAAAGCTTTACTTATTTATCGATGAGGGCCTGTATTACTATGAACTTCCCTTTGAATACAGTTTTTGGCTGCATCCAATAGAATCTGGTAGTTCATTTGTTCATTTTATTAGTCTTCAGGTAAGTTTTACTTTACTTTGAGCTCTTTATTGAAAATATATTTTCAGCCATTTGCTTAGTCTTCACATGTTTGGTTTTCTTTCAATTTAATTGTTATGGTTCATTTCTAACTTCATAACATCGTGATCAGAAAATATATTTTTGTGATCAGAAAATATGCTTGATTTGATTTAAATTCATATGTTTATTAAGCACTGGTTTGTATCTCAACATGTGTACATGTACACTTGAGAACAATATATATCCATTTTTTTCAGAATGGAAATTTTCGTGTGTGTTTATCAAGTCCATTTGCTCAATTACTACATTTTATGTCATCATAGCCATAGCCTTATGGCTGTTTGGGTCATCTGTCCATTGATATAAGTAATGTGTTCAAATCTTCTATTATTATTATGTTGCTGTTGGTGTTTTGCTTTATATATTTATGTTTGCCTGTAGTGAGGACATACATCTATTAATAACAACTGTATATTTTTGGTGGATTGCTCCTTGGTCATTAGATAGTTCCCTTCTCTTTTCTTCCTTTTTTTTTTTTTTTTTTAAACAATGGACTCCAAGCAGAAAATGGAGTAAGCTGGCATATTTTACTTGAGGCACTGCATAGATAAATACTTTTGCTTAGCTTTTTATCCTAGTTTTATGAAAGTTGGAGACAATTTCTACCTTCCCAGTTGAGAAACTAATAAAGAGAACATAATTTTAACAGAACTATCTTATAGCATTGATGACATCACTGGTATTTATATAAAGGCATTCATTTGCTTGCTTAATATTAACAGTCTGTTTTTAGGTACTTTGATAAATATGTTTTATTTCTCAATTTTTTTACATTCATAGATGGAATAAATAAAAAAGCCAAGAAAATTTTTATTCCAAATGTTAACATTTATTTCTGAAAAGAAAGACAAAAGAAAGGTATGTGAGTTTATTTAGCAAAAATTAAAAATTCAGTTTTTATGATGTTTACTTTTTTGGTGAGCTGAATTTTTATAGATACTTTTACATGAAGAAAACAAGCTTCCTTGAAGTAAAATAAGAGTTAATTAGATTTGATTCAGAGAAAGTAAAATGTAATCTGACTTTCTAGGATTTATTTTGTGTGTTTCTCCCAACATTAAATTTTATAGAGTTCACTTTTTATCTGTTGGTTGGCATTGAAAGATTGACTTATATAATTGGAAGGTCAATCTGATCTCATCCTCTATCACCTATTTTACAGACATGTAACTGAAACCTAGGTTATTTTATGAGTAACATTATTTAAAGGGTAACTATGGTCGAATTACTCAGGCTTTTTAAATCTTCCATCATTGTTATGAATTCTCTATCAATAAAAATGATTTATGCATTTTGGAAGCTAGGCATTCTTTTTTGTTACTACCCAGTAGAAGAGAACCATAGATATTTACTAACTTTTAATATATTTGATTTCAACTGTTTGAGTTCTTTTAAATATTAGTTATCTAGTTCAGGTTTATGTAATTATCAGTTTCTTCTCTTTTTCTGCTAATCTGATTTTGGAACTATACAGAATGGCACAAAAAAATAAAACTCTTTTGGAATAGTCCAAGTACTCTAAAGGTTTTTTGAAGCGGCATCCATTTCCACCTAAATATTTCAAACCTAAGAAAGGAATGTTTCAGTAACATTTTCATATTTTAGTTTGCAGCTTGCTGACTGAAGTTAGGATAGTAGGAAGGTAGCTTAGAAATGTATGGCGAACTTTTGTACACTTTTGTTAGGAATGTAAATTAGTGTAGCCCCAATAGAAAATTGTATTGCGGTTACTCAAAATTAAGAAGTACTATATAATCTTGCTATTCCACTTTGGGTCATTATTTGAATATTTTTAAAACACAAACTTGAAAAGATATCTGTCTGTTTATATGTATACACACACACACACATATATATCTCATATACACAAACACACACTCATATATGTATATATAATCTCTTGATGTCATATAAATTTGTCATTTTTGTATCAGTTAAGTTTGGGAACTGCTCTAAACTATAACCTTGGCTTGGGGATTTTTGAAGCATACTTGCAAATTTTATTATCTGATATTTCCTGTAAAAATGAGTTATTTAATTTTGTCTAAACCAGTGTTTCTCAAATTACTTTTTTACTTCTCCCTCCTATTTAATACCAGTGTGGTATTGGCAATGCTAGTTGAGTGGAATCAGGCTTCTTTTTAAAGATTTATTTATTTATGCTTACAGAATTGGGGTACAGGCCAGAAGTGTGGTGGGTGAGAGGATTCACCAGAGAGAGAGTGGGGAGCAGAACAGGCAGATGTACAGAGATACACTGCTGAGGGGAGCAGTGGGCAGGTCAGGAGAGGTCTGCCACACCATATGGGTGAGCTCCCTGGCCAGGGATTATACTTGGGATGCAGTGGCTTCGGAGAACTTCAAAGCACCATGATTTAACCTGTTGCACCACCAGGAAAAGCCTGGAATCAGACTTCTTTTTAGTAAGCAACCACCTGAAGAAATATTAGGAAACTTTGTCTTGCTATAAATATACTCATTATAGGAATTTATCCTTTTGGTCCTAACTTATGAGAGGTCACTCATTTGCTTACCTAGATTCCCATTATTACAGACTCACTGTGCAATTGTCTGAATTGCAGAATGCACCATTTTGCATTTTAATACTGTTAATTCTATGCTGAGACAGATAAGAAATAGTCATTTGTAATTAATCTGTAATATTGGGGTCCACCATGTTGAAAATACTGTTTTTTAAATTAGTTAGGTTTTCTGTATAAAATTTTTTATGATGACTTTTAATTTAGAACTCACTGCTGGGAAACCTTTAATTCTCTTCAAGAATTAAGGGAGTGAATGCTTGCCCCATTCTGATGAGAATCTTTTTTATAGCAGATTCCAAGTAGCTAAAATAATTATTTAAAGTCTAAACGGGCAATTTTGATGCTATTTGTGCTGACACTTTTAAATTCTTTTTTTCCTCGGGCTTGGTTCTACTTTGCTCTTTTCATTTAGATATTTGACTTCATTATCTTTTACTCAGGCCACCTTGAGTTATATATGAGTTTAGATATGTAATAAATAAACATTAAATAAGGGGAATACTTATTAAATATAAACATTAAATAAGGGAAATTCCACTTTAAAAGGGAATACTCCTGTTGATAAGAAAGCAGTGACAATACAAATATCCATGAGAGATTCATGCAAACTGCTAAGCAGCTCAGATGAAATTAGTGGTGTGTGTGGGTGTGTGTGTGTATGTATGTGTAGAATAGGATGGAAATATCAAAGAGGATGTATCATGAAGAAATTTGCAAAGGGAACGTTTGTATTCAGACTATATCTCTACAGGAAAAGAAGCAAGAAAATGTTATCTGTTGTATATTTAGGAATTATGAAGTATGTCAGATCTAAAACATAGGGTTGTTGGGTGTAATGAAATAGGAATGTCGAGTTCCTTCTCACCTACATAGTGATTAATATTTTCCCATTTGTGTTGACCCCCAGATATTTAAAAATCTACCTCCCTAAACTTTTGATGATGGTTATGTATATGGTTAATTTTAGGTTAGCTACAATGACAATAATTTATAACTGTCAAAAACCAACATAGGGATTGAGGGATTCATTGGATAGATACTTACATATATAAAACACTTAGATTCTACAGCTCCATGGTTTTGTCATATGCACTGTTCTTTGTGGGTTGCAATTGTGTCATGTTGGCATTTTGTGTGTATGTTTGTTTTTATCTAATGCTGTTCAGTTTGATTCTTTAACGTGTCTTTCAACAACTTATAAAGGAGGTTTTGTTTGTAAAGAGAAGCTAATTGTGCCATTTTGTGCATCTACTTAAAAACAAAGGAAGTTTCCATCTTCTGTCTTAGTTAAATGTGTCTTCTGTAAGTTGCTGCTTCAGTGTTTCATTATATTACTGTCACCACTATGATTCACAGAGAACTCTATAACTTTTCCACCGAAAGTTGCAGTGAAAAGACTTCTTTATAACTCTGCCAAAAGATGACAGCCCCAGGATAAAGCCAGCCAGCAGTGATCCTCTTCTATTTGCCTTTTTCTTGTTGTCAGGTATAATATGTTGTTTGGAGTCCCATATCCCTGTCAGACTTTAGTTTATCCACAAAGCTAGTTCTGAAGTATTTTATTTAATAATTGCTCTAAATTCTGATTATTATTGCTTAAAAATCATAAGATGCATGATTAAAAAAATGATAAGCCTGACCAATAATCGATTAGCTTGTATAAAGTCAATTCACTGGGGAAAAATAATCAATTCACCATATTATGAGATACGTTTTAAAAATTATTTGCTGCTTTCTTTAGAATTTTCATTTTTTATTTAATCTAACATGTAGTGCTGAGAATATCTCTAATTCATTGCAAGTCTTGCTATAAATGATAAGAGTGTAGATTTTATATTTTCAAATTTTGTAGCTCTCTAGTTTCTCATTAGCCTCAATATATTTTCTTCCACTAACCTAAGAAACTTTATAAATGTTGGTAATTTTCATTAATCAGGGTATTCTTAGTTAATAATAGTGGGCCCATTATCTATTTGGAAATATTTTTGTTTATTTATTCAATATATTTATTATATCATCCTTCATTTTTGTGCAATGTATGATTTCTCCATCAAATTCTTACCACCAATCCACCTCTACCTGTGCACCATCACCATAGTCTCTTGTGCTCTTCCCACTTCTGTCCTGATCCTTTTCTTCCTCTATAGAATGTCTCTGATCTATAGTTGCCTGATGATTTTGAATATTGCATTATTATAGTTACTTTTTTTCCTCATCCCTTATTTGGTTCCTCTACATTCCTCCTGTATGTGAGACCATTCAATATTTTTCTTTTTCTTTCTTCATTTCACTGAACATAATCCCTTTCAGCTCCATTCATGTTACTGTGAATGGCATGAGTTTATCCTTTTTGATTGCTGAGTATTATTCTATTGTATAAATGCATGACATCTTCTTGATCCAGTTATCTATTTTTTGAGTTGCTTTCATAGCTTACTTATTGTAAATTGTGCTGCAGTAATCATAGGGGCTCAGGTATTCCTTAGTTTTCCATAGTGTTTGGACCAGTTTGCATTCCACTAGCAGGATAGTAGAGATTCTTTTTCTCCATATCCTTGTCAATATTTGTTGTTGCTAGTTTTTAAAATACATGCCATTGTCACTGGTGTGAGGTGGTATCTCATTGTGTGTTTGATTTGCATTTCCCTAATTATGAGTGATATTGAATATTTTTTATGCCTGTTGGACATTTTCATTTCTTCTTTGGGAAAAAAAATCAATTGATTCCTTCTTTTAAAAGAAATTACATCTTGGAACTATCCCAAGTTTATGTCTAGTTATTTTTTTTTCTTATTGAGATTTATTCATTTGGGATTAATAATTTCTCTAGCTACTACTTTTCCTTAAAGTATTTTATATGTGTGTATATATAGGGGTGTTTGATCATAAGCATAGAAACCTAAGCATAAAATTCTTAGGTTTCTATGGAAAAATAACAACACAACTCATACTTCACAGCATACTTCATAGTTGAAAGTTATTGTATTTATTAGAACAGATACTTGTGGATACATAATAGTTAATGTCTGGTAATCCACTGAACAATGATTTGGATTCTGATTATCTTTATTTGCATTCTTGATTTTATTGTTGGATTTTGGACTTACATGTGAAGGTATTAAAGATAAGGCACATTGTCTGAGATTCTTTGGAATAGCTGACCTTTAATGCAAATGTTTACTTTTTCATTATTTTGTCATTTTACAGTGATGTAAGAAAAAAATTAATTAATCAAAAAAGAAACAATGTGGATTAAAGACAGATTAAAGCATGCAATAATAAAACAATATCTTTTTTTTTCATTTTCATCATTCTAGTATGCATGTTTACTCATCATGGTTTTAAGTAAAATTTACCTAATATTGCTGAAATTTTTTTCTTGTACCTTTTTATCTCCCTTTGTGAAATGTATTAATTTTGAGGTTCTATTTTTTTTAAATTGTTTATATAGCCGTATATATCTTGGCACTTGACTTGCTTTTGCATATACTCATACTTTGCTTTTGGTAAAGCAAAATTGTATATCTGCTTTGGAGAAGAGTCTGATATTTTCTTATATGGATAAACATATACTTACCATAGGTCTTGTTAATTCTGTTTCAAGTATTTACTCATGAGAAATGGTTACACCTGCCCCACAGAGTTGTTCATAGCATCTTTTTTGATAATACCCATAAGATGGGAAAAAAAGATACAACCTCTATTAAATGGCTAATATATCACTACAAATTGTAGTCATAACCATGGGAATTATATCCATTTTTTACAACGGTTAAATGATTATGAGAGTTTCTAGGGCTGGACTCACAACTTAACAGTATTAAGATGAACAGTTGGCCTGTGTGATTTTCATATTTCCTCCTGGTTGTAAGAATAAGTTTGCATAGTGCTAGGCACACAGTAAGGTCTAAAACAAGAGGAAAGATCACTATTATAAAAGGGGCAAAATAGGTTTTATGTTGGTCTTTATTCAGGATTAGTGTTTTTTTGTAGAAGCTTCCAGCAGATTTTCTATAGATTAAAGCACCTGTGGAGATCTCTATGATATCTTTGATTGGCTTATACCAGTTATGATTCATCTTTTGGATTTCAGGCAAAGGCGCACATCCCTAATAATGGAGCTGCCTTTAGTTTTTGTAAAAAGTAAAGATTCTTAAAGTAAAGAGCTACACAATTCTAAACACCACCTATCTAGTACACCTCTTAGGGGATTTAGAAACAGCCGTGCAAGAAAGGGGTTTTGATGCTTCGTTCTACATTAACCCATCTACTTTTGAATTTTACCACTCATCCTCTGAACAAAGTCAAAGCTATGTTAATAATTACCAGGTGGCTATTGTCTGATCAGTGAGTTTCTGCCACAATTCCCTTTTTACAGTGTTTTGGAAACCTGCAAAATTCTCTGGGGTGGGGGTAATAATTTCAGGGACCATAAACTGATAGGTCCCTGTTTACATTTCCTTAATCAGTTAGATGAAAGTGATCTATAACTAGGTATGATAAAAAAAAGCTTAGTTGAAACTACTTTGAGTTTCCCTTCACACATTTTTAAGTGCATGATCTAAAGCAAGTTGTTTATAATTTACTAATCCTTAATTACCTCTGTGTTAGAAAGGGTAACAGTATGTAGATAAAAACAAAAATTTGAACCAAATCAGCTCGCTATTCCCCTAACAGCTAGTTTTTCTTCTGAGGAAGTTATCATGGATATCTTGGAAGAAGAGTATTCTGTTTGTATTATGATACCTACTTTCAGTTCATTAAATGAGTTTTCTTTTCCTTTTTCATCTTTCCTTTGCTACAAGGGAAGGTTTTTTTCCCCTCTAAAAAAATGACCACTTAATACCAAAAAGTCAAATTACAGATTGTTGGATGGGTGGTGAGAAACAGTATATTTTTCTTCAAGTGCTTATTTAGAGTGATTGTTAACATATATCCTTAGTGATTAAGTCATTAAGCAAGAATGCAATTTGTGAAATAATGTTTTGTCAAGCTACTCATACAACAAACATCAACTCATAGCTTTTATTTTGACTGATCTGAATTCCTATTACCAAACACTACATAAATAATTCAGAAGGGAAACAATGGCTAGTTCATGTTATATTTTTCTTTCATAAATAATGGTTTCACACCATTAAGTCATGTTATCACAGAGGCTTGTGGAAAGGAAACTTGCCCATTCTTTGGTTGAATCTGATCAGTGCAGTCAGGGCAGAAACAATTATATAAGAAGTGTAGCTGGACACCTCTATTTAGTGGGTACATTCAGGTTTTTAGCCTCTATTCTAGGTACCATACATAATTAGTTCATTTATTTTTTATGATATATCAGCAAAATGATTATTATTTTTGTTCATATTATAAATGAGGAAACTAAAATTGAATGAAAAGTCAAAATAACCAGCCCCTGAAATTATAAAGAACTTAGAATAGTCCTAATGCCTATGCAGCCCTTAGTAGGAGTTAGCTAATTACTACTAGACTAAAAACCACCAGGTCAAAGGTTTTAATTTTTTCCCTAAAATATTTATTTACTTATGCATACAGAACTGGGGCATAGGCCAGAGGTGCAGGGGTGGTGAGAGGACCCACCAGAGACAGAGAGGGGAGCAGAACAGGCTGACCGATGCAGTATACTGTTGAGGGGAACAGCGGAGAGGACAGAAGAGGTCTGCAGTGCCAGGTGGGTCACCTCCCCGGCTGGGAATCAAATTCAGGCTGAAGTGACTTTAGCTTCATGGTGCTGTGCTTTAACCTGCTGTGCCACCAGGGAGGGTCTGGTTTTAATTTTTTTACTGCAAAATCCTTGGCACATGAAACAGTGCCTGACACAAGGCATGCTCTTAGTATGTTGATTGAAAAAATGGTATAGCATCTGTTATGTAAACAGTTTTATAATAGCTTATTTCCTTCTCTTTTATCTACCTACTATAGCTTTAGTTTGTAGCAATGCTACAATGCATACCTCCCTGGCCTGTAGCTCATTGAAGCCCAAAGTTAATATGCATATCTGTCATAGGGAAGGATGTTAAAATGCACATTCTTATGCAGTAGGCTTGAAGTTGGGTATTTTTGACAAGTTCCCAGATGATAGTGGTGCTACTTTTGCCTGTCCCAATTCATTTCCACCTGTTCAGCCTCCCTCAGTATTATTATTAATTCAAAATACTTAATAACAACGCTTTGGTTTGCAACATTCTCTGGAAAACACATTGCTTTTGAGTGATATTGGTCCATTGTATTTTGAGTAAATGGACCTCATAATTTTTTTTAAAGATTTATTTATTTATGTATGCAGAACTGGGGTACAGGCCAGAGGTGTAGGGACAGTGAGAAGATCTCTCATAATTTTTTAGGGAAGTTTTGTATTTTGGGGAGTTTGGTTTAGCCATCACAACAAGCTGACAATTATTAAACTCATGACCAATTTTGTTGCTCTCCCACTACTAGATATTTTGAAGACAATCCATGTATAACTTAGTTTGTAAATAATTCAGTATGCATCTCTAAAATTAGACTTAAAATGAACTAAAAAATCTCATTCTTACACCCCTTGCATTGATAATTTATTAATTTCTTCAAATTTTCAGTGTTCAGATTTTTCTAGTGTGTTTTTTGTATCTATCATTATTTTTATTATTGGTTTCAAATCAGGCTCTAAACAAGGACTGCACATTGAATTGTTTGATATGTCACTGAAGATTTTTTTAGTTATAGATTTCTAGTCCATATTTTTTCCCCTTAAAAAATTTACTTGAAGAAATGTAACCATTAATTTTATAGATTGCATTATCATGATTTTCTTTAAATATTTTCTTTTAATATTGTCCTCTGTATTTTTGAAAATATGTAATTAGATCTAGAGACTAGCTATAATTCAGATTCTCTTTTTTGGTAAAAATGTCACATGGATCTTGGAGGGCAGTTTTTTAATTGAAAGGCAGTAGAAACCTGCTGGATACCTGAGAGTTGAAGGAAGAGAGGATTCTCTGAGTTTCCAACCCTGGGAAGCTTTCAGCTACACAGTTTAGGAAATCATGTATTTTTTTAAAATTGAAGGTGGCACCTTGTCAAAGACACCGGACTTACTGGGAAATGTGTCTAAGTTCTGTCTAGAAGTTTCTTAAAAAAGTGGTGTGAGTCATGGCACAGAAGTACTTAGATTTCAAAAGATGAGTGGAAACAAGCTTTCAAATATCACTGGATTCTTGGAATTAATGCAGTGGGTAGAATTTAAGAAGTAAAAAATGGTGTAAGCCTGTTAGTTTTGACCCTGATAATAGTTAAATGCCCCCCTTTTTGTTTAAAAATTGAGGCAACATTGGTTTACAACATTATTTTGGAGGTTTAGGATCTCCTCTTTCAAGTGTAGTTACTACACCACGCTACCACCAAAACACCACAGTTCATCCTTATAGTCCATTGATTGCTCCCTTCTCATTTTCTTCCCACCCTTCCTCTTTCCCTTTCCTTCTAATAGCCTCAGTTCTATAGCCAGATTTCTAGCGTTTGTTGTTAATATAGATTTATCTGACCCCCTTTTCTCCTCTGTGTTCCAAGGAAGTCAGGAACTCCTGACTTCCTTGCTTAGCGTAAGCTCCTCTAGTTCCATTCCTGTTTTTTTTTTTTTTTTCTTTCCTGAGGGGTAATAGTGATTATTTAGTGGCAGAGGTTAAAAAACTATCTCTTGTTAGTTAATAAGTTAATAAGTGCCAGAGGTGGGAACTGAACCCTAGAAGTTATATTACTTGGTTTGTGGGCATAATCACTGTGATGTACTAATATTTGTGGATCTAATTATGCCACTATCTGCTAATATTTTTTTTTATATCTACCATTGAGTGTGTCTGAATTCATTACTATGGTGTCTAAAGTTCTTAGAACTAGTTTGTTCTGAATATTGCCCTGCATCACCATCATGCTAATGTTTTACTTCTACTGCTGGATCCATGTTCAGCCTTCTTTCATCAGTTTTCTAGGAGTTGCACTTCTGGTTTAGCAACACTTGTAAGCTCTTATAAAACCTTGTGTTTCAACTTAACTACCAACAGTGTACAAGCTGCATTTTCTCACCAACTATAAACTAGACCTTTAGAAAGAAATAGGCTTAGCCAGAAAGAATTGCTCTGGTGTCCATTCAAATTCCAGTTCTTTCGTTATGCTTAATTTCTTTTTTTTTTCTTTTTAAAGATTTATTTATTTGTGCATACAGAACTGGGGTACAGGCCAGAGGCTCAGGGGTGGCGAGAGGCTTCACCAGAGACAGAGTGGGGAACAGAACAGGCAGATCAACAAAATACACTGCTGAGGGGAGCAGCGGGCAGGTCAGGAGAGGTCTGCCACGCCATGTGGTCACCTCCGGGGCAGGCGGGAATCAAAGTCATGCGGAAGCGGCTTTAGATTCTCAGTGCTGTGCTTTAACCCGCTGCGCCACCAGGGAGGGCCTCGTTATGCTTAATTTCTTAAACGGAACATTACCAACTGAGATCTTAAGATCCTTGCCCACTACTCTGCTCTTCTTACCAAACATTTAAACATTTTGGACTATGAGTGCCATGGTGATGGGAGTACTATTGTGAACACACCTGAGAAAATAAATCCTATATGTCAAAAATTAATAATGATGCAAAAAAAAAAAAAGAAAAAAAACATGCTTCATTGAAAAATAATCTTTTGGTGAATTGATGAATTTTATATCAAATTTTGTCCAAAAGATAGGTGAGACAGAGGAGAAACACAGGATCTGCATCCCATGAGTACTAAAATCTCCCGTTGATTTAGAATTTTTAAAATTTGGCATATTTGTACATGGAACTGCATTTTATAAAGCCCCATTAAGAGGCGAGGGGGCAGCAATCTGTGGTGATCATTCATCACCCTGCCCACACAGCAATTTTAAGTTACTTTGAGGCACTGTTTTCTTTCATCTATACACTGATAGTTCACCAGGGGGCTGGCAAGCTGATTAATATTATGTGGTGTTATTGGTGGCTGCTTAGAAACTCCTTGCTTCCTAGAATCACGTAAACTGTGTTATTTTGACTCCCACTGACAAGGTGTGACTAGTGTTAACTTTTCTTGCCAAACTCCCTTCTCCCTTTGTCAAGTTCTCAAAGCATTTACTTCTCAGTAGGACTCAGAAAATTACTGAGGATGGTGTTAGAGCGTATGTATTTTTATGTATAATAAAACCCATAAATAACACTCATATTATTGGGAGAAACCTAACCTCCCTTTTATTCTTTCTGTTTGAAATTGTATATGACATATTTAAATAGGAGAGGGAGTTTTGCCATTGTTGGTGTTATAATTTAACTAGCAAGAACTTCTTGACACAACATCCACTCACCATGCTACTGGGAAAAGGCTGTAGATAAAAATGGTTGTTTATGCCTTTCTAGATACCATCACCCTGAAATGATTGGATTTCCTAAAATAAAGCCCTTCTTAAAGGGTAAAGATAAAGGATGCAAGTCAATTAATTCATTAACCAAATCCAAAATTATCATTGATTGGATTGATTGACTTAGTCCTGGTTTTCAACTCTCTCATTGGAAAATTAGTTTCTAAAGGGCAGAAATAATGTTTTATTCATATTTATATACCTTTAACTGTATAACGCAGTTTCATGTATAAAACAAGTATGCAGTATATGTTGAATTTAATGGAATAGTCATTGAGTTGTGAAGAGTTCAGCCTTATTAGAAGACATTAAAACATAACTGCTTTAGGGCCCTCCCAGTGGCACAGCAGATTAAAGCGCAGCACTAAGAAGCTAAAGCCACTTCCGAATGAGTTCGATCCCCACCTGCCCTGGAGGAGATCCACAGGGCGTGGCAGACCTCTTCTGACCCGCCCGCTGCTCCCCTCAGCAGTGCACTTCATCAATCTGCCTGTTCTGCTCTCTACTCTGTCTCTGGTGAATCCTCTCACTGCCCCTGCACTCTGGCCTGTACCCCAGTCTGTATGCATAAATAAATAAATCTTTAAAAAAATTAAAAAACATAACTGCTTAAAGATAGATCATGCAATTAAGTAGGTACATTCTAAATTTTTAGATATTAAAATATTCAGCATCAACACTTTTGTTAAAAAGTTCTGTTAGGTACTTGTGGGTGCAGAGTTGACTATGATGCAATACCTGAAAACATATACATCACAGTTCACCATGGTGGTTGACATACAATCAAATGGTAAGGAGCCCATTGCTTTGAATGCTTTCTGGACATTTCTAAATATTATCAGATTAAGAACTGGCCACTATTTAGAATGCTCAGAGGAGTGTGACATAGATCCTTATTTTCTTCAGCTATTGCAAAAGCTCACTTGGCATAGGACTACCACCTGAGGAATAAAGGAGAGAAGAGAGTACTGAATTTGAGCTAGAATCACTTTTCTGAAGGATGTTTTATCTTCATTAGCAGTAATTAATGGGAGGCTAAGAACTCTTTCTGCTGTGGGAATTGTCTTTCCTCTTCTATCATCCTTTCTCCGGTATGTTATACCTTCTCTATCACTGTCTGCCTTGGAATCCTTATAATTAATCTCCTTAAACTACTTACCCCAAGTAAAATCAGTTTTCCCAGGAAAACATGATCATATCTTATCTCAAGGACTATAATATCCATTGATTTTTTCTGACCACACCCCATTTCCTGAACTGGACTGAAAAAACTCTCTTCCTAGGCTCTTTGGAGCTCTAGGCTGAGCCTCTTCAAATCTTTAAGTTCAAATTGTTTTGTGAATTTTCTCTTTACTTTCTTGCTTTGCAGAAATTTAGCTCTCCTCAAATTCTTTCCTAAGATTACTCTCCATCACTTGTTGTTTGATTTTGAAGCCTTTTCTATTACAGGTCTTAGAGTGGCATAGATGGCTATCACATTGGTACTTTCACACAGTGTTCCTTATTCTTCACAAGAACACCCAACTTCAGTTCTCATGTTATCAGGCTATGCCACCCCACCACTGTATCTTGCTTTTATACTCACTCACCACTGACTTGGCCATTTTTCTCATTTTTCAGTGATTATAGCTCCTGACTCATTTGTCACTTTCCAAAACTAATTCTGCCTTCATTCTTAATAACTTAAATATACAAAGTGATGATTGTCAAAAACCTTGACTTTTCACTCCCTTTCAGTCTTTTCCTGCTCTGATTATATCATTTCTTACCTTATATACTGCTGTGACTGTACCCTACACATTATTACCAATAACTCACCCTCTGTATAATTATAAATTTATATACTATCTAAGTACCAAATCTTCTATTTTCTTCATGTATGGCCTTTGTAACTCCCAGCTACAATATTCCTTATACTCATTGAGACTTAGAGTATTTCAACCCTACATTATTGTTCCTCTTAACTAGCAGGATTTCTTCACTAGGTCAGAGTCCTGACTTTGATAGTAACATTCTAGAATACCTTGAATTAATCACCTTCTCTGATATCAAATTTTTCCATTTCTAGACTTAAGAAATTGCTAAAAACAATAATGGTAACAATATAGTCAGCTTTCATATGTTAAACAATGTTTCAGATTTTATTTATTAACTCATTCAATCCTACAGCAATCTCTATATGGATGGCATTTTTAGTCTGTTTTTTTCTGGATGACAAAATTGTGTCAGAGGGTAAGTAAATAATTTTGCTAATATGAGTAAACTATACTCTGACTTGTTAGCTAAAGTAGACATTTCATTTGAAGTCAGTTTTTAAACCTATTTGTCTTATTGCAGTTTTGGTATCTTTTTCCTTTGTAACTACAAAGAAGTAGACAAGAACTCTTCCATTCTAGACTCAACTATTCAATTATTTATTAGAGATAATATATATGACTTATATTCCAGGTAAAAGGGACACTGTCTAATGTAATATGGTGTCGATAGTCTGGCAAATGGGAGACGGTAAACACTGGAAAGATATTTTTTCTATATTAAAAGAGATCATTACAAATGTTTACTATTTGTTTACATTCAACCCAAACTTCTCAGTATGACATTTAGGAGCATGATCTACTAAAAATAGATCCTGAACTTGACTGCCTCACCAGAGTTTGAAAACTCAAATGCCTACAGGGATCAAATGAATAGTGTAAATGTTTGGCATGGTTAGAATACGACCTACATATGGGACATGATGATTATGAAGCAGCATATCCTCTTTGAAGAGGCTTTTCCATGAGATACCTGCTATAGTCCCATATTTCTTATTTTCCAGAAAAAAACTGGAAATCTGGAATTATATCAGAAATATTGATAACATGTGTTACGAATTAGGCTTTATTCTCAACTTTTTCAATGTGGCCAGCTAATTCAAAATCTTAACTTCTGTTAACCTTAATGACTTCCTTCTTTCTTTCATGGTGCTTTTACCCCCACTTTTTCCTTTAGCACACAACTTAGGACTTATGCATATTGGGTATTCAGAAATGTTTGTTATAACATATAAGTGAGTAAGTATTCTACAGAATTATATATATATATATATATATATATATATTATACTAGTTTATTTTTACATATTTTTGTGCATTTTTCCATCTCAGTTGCAATCCCTTTGGGTTTCCCATCACCAGATCACCCATGTGCCACCACCACAGTCCAGCGCATTTCCTTTCCTCTACTGTTTTTGATACCATTCCCCACTCCACCCCACAAAATGTCTCTGGTATATAGCTGTTCATCATTATCATTATTTTCTCACATGCTCCGTTATATTCCTGCTATGAGAGAAACTATCTGGCATTTTTCCTTTTCTTTCTAGGTTATTTCACTAAGCATGATCTTTACCAGCTCTATCCATGTTGCTGCAAAAGATATGTGTTTCTTTTTTTGGTTGCTGAATAATATTTCATTGTGTATATTTACCACATCTTTTTAATCCAGTCATCCATTTTTGGGCATTTGGGCTGTTTCCATGTCTTTCCAATTGTAAATAAAGCAGCAATAAACATGGGGGTGCAGATAAAATCAATGTTTTTGTGTCTTTTGGGTAGATACCTAGGAGTGGGATTGCTGGGTCGTAGGGAATCTCCATGTTTAGCAGTTTGAGGAACCTCCAAACAGTTTTCCATAGTGGTTGTTCTAGTCTTCATTCCCACCAGCAGTGCAGGAGAGTTCCTTTTTCTCCACATCCTCACCAACATTTGTTGTTGCTAGTTGTTTGAAGATGTGCCATTCTCACTGGGGTGAGGTGGTATCTCATTGTGGTTTTAATTTGCATCTCCCTTATTACAAGTGATGTTGAACATTTTTTCATATGCTTGTTGGCCATCTGCATTTCCTCTTTGGAGAAGTGTCTTTTTAGCTCTTCTTCCCATTTTTTGATGGGGTTGTTTACTTATTTTTATTGAGTTTCATCAGTTCTTCGTATATTTTTGTGATCAATCCTTTATCACTAGTTTTGCATGAGAATATTTTTTCCCAATCAGTGGGATGTCTGTTTGTTTTTTGTAATGTCTCTTTTGCTGTACAGAAGCTCTTTCATTTGATGTAGTCCCATCTATTTATCCTTGCCTTCACTATCATAGCATTGAGTGCTGTTTCTTTAAAGATGTCGCTGAAGTGTATGTTGTGTAGTGTTTGGCCCATCTTTGCTTCCATTTTATGGCTTCCATTCTTATGTCTAGGTCTTTAATCTACTTCGAGTTGATTTTTGTGTATGGTGAGAGGCAGTGATTTTTTTTTTTTTTTTTTTGCATGTAGCTTCCCAGTTTTCCCAGCACCATTTGCTGAACAAACATTCTTTGTTCCATTGTATCTTCTTTGCTCCTTTGTCAAAGGTTAACTGTCCATAAACCTGTGGGTTTATATTTGGGTTTTCTGTCTGAATCCACTGGTCTGTATGTCTATTCTTGTTCCAGTACCAGGTAGTTTTGATTATTATGGCTTTGTAGTTGGGATTGTAATGCCTCCATTCTATTTCTTCCTAGTCATGAGAGTTTTGGCTATTTGAGATCTTTTGTTATTTCATATGAATATCATCAATATTTTTTCTATTTCTTTGAAGAATGTCATTGAGACTTTTATTGGGATGGCATTAAAGCTGTATATCGCTTTTGGTAGGATGGCCATTTTGATGATGTTAATTCTTCCAATCCATGAGCAAGGGATGTCTTTCCATATTATCGTGTCTTCTTGTATTTGTCTTCTTGTATTTCTTTTAACAGTGTTTTCTACAGAATTATATTTAAAGCCTATTTATTAATGTTTAACAAATGTATCTTGTCACCTCTTATACCAGACAGTCTTTTAAAAGAGTCTTAATTGTTCATGTTAACTTACCCTAAACTCCCTAGGTTTGTACTTTCCCAAAGCATACATTATGATAGGATTTTTATCCGTTGCCTAAACCTTTTGCAAGGAGCCAGTTTCTTGGTAACACCATCAATATGCAATGAATAATGAATCTGTTCTTTCCTGAAATTATGGCAGCTAGGTAGAGAGGCACAATCTCTGAAAGGCAACACTTTCCAAAAACTCAACTAGCCTTGTTTGACAGTTTCTAAATGTATGGTAAACAATTGTTGCAATCAAGTTGTGTATTGAATGTTACATGATAATCTAATAAAGGAGCTTGTTGAAATAGATATGTTGCTTTGTTTAAACACGCAAACACATGTACCCATGCACCAAAAAGTGATAATGAACATAAGAAGAGAAAATGAGGCAAAGAGAAAACAATTAGAGATATCACAGCAACTAGAAATGAAATTAGTAAACACATTAAATGCATTTTCCTAAACACTTGTTAAGATTGGTAAATCCATGTCAGATTTCCAAGTTTCTTAATTATAACATCTCAAATGGAATTATAGTCACTAGAGCTGTCAATACATATTGCTGAATAGGACTTAATGACACATAGATTACAGCACATGTGTATTATCTTAAAATTTACATGGATCAGGAGTCTGGACACTATCTAGCTGAATCTTCTTCTCAGGATCTTAAAGAATATTAAAAAAGGGTTAGCTGGACTGCATTCACATCTGAAGTCTATGAGGGGTAGCATCCATCTCCAAGCTTATCCAAGTTGTTGGCAGAAATTGCTTTCTTTAGTTGTATCATTGAGGGTTCTAGTGTTTTTCTGAATATAATCTAGAGGAAGAGCTCAGGTCATAAATCTCACCTATAGTTCCTACTCATAAGTACTGTTCCAATAGGATGCTTACCTCACATTGCCTATAAGGAGAGGTCTGCTCACTAGAAAAGTTCCCATTTTTTTTTTTTAAAGGAGTTGGCTGGATTAGTACAAACCATGCAATGTCAATTCCTTTTTATTACCTCAGAATCAGTGATTAGAAACCAAATTTCAACCACAGACTTTCTTCACTTTTGCCATATTCTGTTGACTAGAAGAAAACCATAGATTATGGGCTGACTTGTCTCTCCCCCAAATTCATGTTTTCAGGTATTCCCAGTTCACAAATTGGAAGGATTAACATTTAAATGGCAATTTTACCAAAACAATATACAGATTCAATGCAATTCATATCTAGGTTTCAGTGGTGTTCTTCAAATAAACAGTATTGAAATTTATATGGCACCACAAAAGACCATAAATAACCAAAGCAATCCTGACAAAAAAAGAAAATAGGTATTATACCATCAGATTTCAAAGTATACAAATTTATGATAATCAAAACAGTATGGTATTGAAATAAAAATGGACACACATATAAATGGAATAGTGTTGACAGCCCAGAAAAAAAACTCATGCAAATGTGAAGTATAAATTTACCACAAGAGTCTATAGTACACAATGGAGAAAGGAATCTCTTCAAAAAAATGGTGTTCAGAAAACTAACTTTATAAAGTAATAAAACTAGACAACTATCTCATACCATACACAAAAAATTAAAAGTGAAATAAATACTTGAATATAAAACCTTAAACCATAAAAATCATAGAAAAAATTTTTTAACAAACCTAAGATGTTGGTTTCAGGAAGGTCAGACTTTGCTATAGCAACAAGAGAAACAAAAGCAAAATGAAACAAATGAGAATATACAAAACTGGTGTTTCTGCATAACAAAAGAAAATATCACAAAAATGAAAAGGGTCCTACAAAATGGAAGTAAATACATCTGATAATATCCAAGATATACAAAGAACTTATACACCAAAACAATTCTAGTGAACCCAGTCAAAGAATGGAGAGAAGGTGTAAATAGGTATTTTCCCAAAGAAGTAAACAGATGGCCAATAGACTTATCTCAATCAAAAATAATACAAGTAAAATAAGTAAATAAGTAGAAGTCTCATTCTCTAGAAAAGAAATGTAGGGCACACAAAGAGGAAGGAAGGACAATAAAGACCAAGAAGATAGCTACCTATAGTACAAAGAGAAACCTTTGAAGAAATCAGTCTTCTCTAGCATCCAGAATGGTGAAACAACTGGTTTTGACTCTTAATTCGCCTGGCCTATTATATTTTGTTATGACACTCCTATCAAAGTAATATCTAGGTCTCATCCAGACTTGAGCTAGACTGAGGGCATATATAGGACTTCAATGCTAGTGTGCAGGAATCATGGGAGCCTAGGCACTGGCCCCTAAAAGCCACAGTCCTAAATACCCTCCTCTGGGAAAGAAGGGATAGAGTAAATATTTATTATTTTCCTTTACTTCCAGAAACGTGGAGGATTACACTTCTCTATCCTTTTAAAGTCAATGAAATTTGAACAAAGGTTTCTAGTATTGCTTCCAGGAAGACTTGTTTAATACTGGCTCTTATTCTCTAGTCCTCATTTCCAATGCAGGGACAAATTTCAAGATTTTTGTTGCAGTGGTAGCAGCTTAATATGGTGAAACTGCATTAGTTGGCTGCTGAATATTAGTCATGAACTACCTACCAATCCGTACTATTCACATATATTATGAGCAATATCTAAACCTGTGTTAATTTTAAGCTACTGGCATTTTGGGCTTCTTTATTAAAACACCATACACTCTCTTAACTAATACAAAATTGAAATGGAATACAATTTTATACCACTAAAGTATTTTGGGGAGTTAAAATAAAGAGTAAAAAATTGTAGTGCTTGTACAAATTTGTGCAAAATTTTAAATCAACATGGCTACTTCCTCTATATTCCTTGAATTTGGTATCATTCTTGGTATATCACTAGTTCATCAATTGGAACTGATGAAATAGTAACTGGAATACAGATGAACTGTAAGCTGTGCCTCCCCAAATGATTCTGCTAATCAACAATTTATATAAGCAAACTAATCCTCTATGTCATCAGCCCCTTTGGCTGTATCTAACTAAATCTCTAATGTGGTAGAAGGAAACTATTTTAGACAGTCTTAGGAATTTCACCAAAGCTTTGAAATGAACAATCTTTAAGGTGAATTAAAATTCTGCACCATATTGCTCCAAGCTTGCTTTTTGTTTTACTTTTTTTTTTTAAACTTCTAAGTCTCTTGAATCTTTTAATTTTTCAGTGATTTCTGTCAAAATGGAAAACTCAAGAATAATTGATTTTTTTTTTCTGGTTCAAGATCAAGAAGAAAGTATAGTTGAGGAGGACCTACAAACTGTGATTTTGTACAGCTGTGCAAAGTAGTTACTATAAGACACAAGTGAATCAAGAAGAAACATTTGAAGAGGTGAACTGAATAAAGAAAGTTTTTGTAATAAGATTACTTTATAATTCCGAACTAGATTCCATGTTTAGAGGCAGACAGTTCTATTCTTTGAGTCATCTTTGCCTATCATTTTCTCAGATATTGCTTTCAGGTAGCAATACTTTAACTCAGCTAAAAGAGAAGATGGCTCCCCTGTCTAATGGGAAGAAGTCATGGAATTTCTCCACTTTTGAGAAGTGACATAGTAATATGTCAAATTCTGTGGCCTACCCCCTTTGTGAGGAACAATTCACTTTTTCTTTCCAGGCCATCAGCCCATTGAAGCATTTCTTGGAAATGTCAAGTCACCTTGAAAAGATCAATCTTTTTTGGTTAGGAGACTTTGAGAAAGAAGAGATATCATCAGAGCATGTATGAAGAAGAAGCAATACATCAGCTGGCATGCTGTTATATATAATATAGTATATATGTCATCTACATGTTATACACCATGTATTATATATGTTATATTGAATATGTAAAGTTTATATATATACTTTAAAATCTATATATAATCAATTAGCATAGAATCAGGTCAGTAATTAATTATGCTGGTTACTATGGAGATAACAGCAGAGCGTGAGGATAGTTTTGAGTTTTGAATCTTAGAATTTTGCTAACATTCTTGAATTTTTCAAAATTTCTCAAATTACTTCAATTAGAAGCATTTCACACCTACTGTGAAATAGGTTTGATTATGTCTAGACAAGCATAGAATTTCTAATGTGTTTTTCTTTGTTACTTCACAGATGTGTCTATTTTCTTACTTTCAAAAGAAAGAAGTCCTGAAAACATGTAATCCATTTCTGGAATGTTGACAAGAAGCAGAGCACAATATTCTGTTTGAGCATATTTATATTCTTTAAGTTTAAGTAAAACAACGAGGGTTAAGTGAAACCAAAGAGAAGGTTAAAAAAGAAAAAAAAAAAGGACCAATGAAATTACTTCCTGATGTTTTGAATCTATATTTGAAGTTTTTCATGTGTCCGTGTATGTGTGCTAATCTTTATGTACAGAACAGAAAAATAATAAGATGAAAGCTTACCAATAGCTTTTAAGTGACTTGCTTAATTGTGAGACGGTTTTAGTTTAAGTAATACTAAATCATTCTTTTAGATAAACTGCTCTTTGACTATAAGCCATTGTTTTTAGGAAGTAATTTAAAGTTCAAACCATTTTCTTTCATTATCTCAAGATTAATGTAATTTGTATAAAAATAAAAATATTTTGGTAGTATTAATGCTAAGTTTTTAAGGACATCCAGATATGACATTCAACCATTCTTTTTATTGAGTGTTGCCTTTATCTTGTGTCCACTTCTAATCAATTTCTCTAAGTCTTTTGGATTTTTGAAGTTTTTTCCCCTCATTTATATATTTCACTTCCATGACTCCCCTTTTCTATTATCCCACCCTGCTCCCATTGCACTAGTCCCATTTGCTCTTGCCCACATCTGATCCATTTCCCACATTTGGTAGAATACTATTTGTAAGACATGCTTGAACAAATCACTCTCTATTTGAAATACATCAAAAGTGTCTTGTATCTTTATCAAGAAAAGCAATAAGTATAGTTTACAAATTCCTGCAGGATCTACTCATTCTACTTCCACCTCCAAACCCATATCTGAGTACAATCTTGTACCTCCCCATATTCTCCAGCATGCAACTGCCTTTTTTGACTTGTTCCTATATGAATTTATCGTTCTCACTCTGTCCTAGGGCCTTTGCACATCCTGTTCTCAGTGTCTAAAGCCCTCTTTCTGCTTACCTGTTTTGAGGCTACACATTTCAAGCCTCATCTCAAATATTATCTCTCTGAGAAAACCTTTTCACTGACCCCAGATTAGACCTATTGTAGTTTTTATTTATAGTACCCTTTTTAAAGGTCATAATTATAAATTGTGCAATTATGAACTTTCAGAGTCTTAAAGTACAAATATGTATGAAGATGTAATTTCCCCATGTCTGCCCAACATGATTTACCTCCTGGGATTTCATTCTATCCAGTTTAAGAGTTTTCCCTTCCTCATACCTTTTCTCTGTGGGGATATGATTTTCTGGAAGTAAGAAGGAATAGCTTACCTTATTTGTAATGGTGTCTATTCTCTATGACCTGAGATAAGATCTACTTGTTATCCTTTACTTCTATTTGTGATAGCACTTCTGATGCAACCCTTGATCCTTTGGTGGTTCTGTCTTATCATAATTACATCTCAGAGTCCTGATGACCTATTTTCAGGACTTAGTTTTCTCTTGGTTGCAGGCGTTGGAGGTTGCTATCAAAATCAGTTAGTTTTTCCATGCTCCACTTGGTCTGTGGTACTTTATGAAGCTTCCCTGAGGTTTGTTTGCCTAGGAAGTATCACTTAGCAATAGCTACTGCAACTGTGGTATCAAGGTGGAATTTGCCTTTCCTAGAAGCCTAACCTTCTTCTCAGAATGCAACAGGAGAGGTGAGACTGGCTTGAGCCCAGTTTGTCTCAGGGGGAGGCAAAGCTCTTGAAAGCTCTTCTAGCCTAGGTGAAAACCAGCTCTCCACTGTTTGCATTCCTGTGTGTATTTATTGGTAAACATTGCAACCATCTCCTTAAAACTTCACCTCCACTTGATATTCAGATTTAAACTTTCATTTTAAACTTTTTATTGTTGGCTTTCAAGGCAATTGTCCTTGAAATATGGCTTTAAAAATTCATTCAGAATCTCAATTGACTTCTATTTTTTCCATAAACTGATTCACACTTTCACAGGGCAGTAGGAAGAATTTTAAGAAACACTTGGTTATTTTCAAACTATTTTCTTTCTACATGTGGTTCATTTTAGTCTCCTTCACAGAATTGTGAATTTTCCAAGGACAGCAGTCTGCTTTTTGCATAATACTGACCTGCATTAGAAGTCTTTATTAATAAATATTATTGAAGAAATAAATACATAAACAAAAATCTTCACAAGAGGAAATAAACTTAACTTTTAGCAGGTTGGGTCTAAACCCCCAGGTAGAAATTTTAAAAAACTCTTCTAAAGTAGGTAGTCTGACCTGGAATCTACCTATCATCCATCTATCCTAATATTAGATTCTTATCTTACTTTGGGCATGTCCTTAGGGGATAAAAGGCCAGGACTTTTTTTATTTGTAGCTACATGGAAACAGGTAAGGACATGTATTGTACTTAGAAAAAGATTACATAGAAAATGTGGAGAACTGCGAGAACAAAAGCTTATTATATTTCATATAAACCTTATTATATTTCATAGTGTAATGCACAGAGACTGTCATCCATAAATGCTTCTCAAGTGATTACATGGACTCTGGTAATTCTCCTCTTACTCTGGGTAGAAGGAAATAGAAAGAACAGAGAGAATCTCCTTACTTTCTGTCTTTAGTACTCTTCTCATTAAACCTACTTCTATAGGAAATATTAAGGCTAAACTGGCCCCCCAATCAGCACGGCCAATTGATGGAAATGTATAGTTTTGGTAGTTGAAATCCAAATGTAAAATAAGATTCCATCTTCTTTTTCCCACATACTTTTTACTATTGGCTTTTACAATAAGAGGAATTTTCCAGTGAAGTTTCAATTTTAGAGGTCAAGTCCCTCTTTATTTTATTTTGATCACATTTCAGATTTCAGAGAAAGAAAACAGATTACAAATAGGAATACCGCAGAAGAAAATAAAACTAAACTGTGTTGAGCATCACAATGCAACAGTTTGACAAAGGCTTGGGAAAATAACCAGAGAAACATTCAGGAGGTTTCTAAAGACCACCATAAAATAGAAAAGGCCTGAAACTCTATTTAGATTAGCATTTGAGAGGTATAAACAATCACTGAAGTGATTTTGTTCATCATGCATAGTAATCACTTCATTTAGTGAGTTGCTCAAGGTCACATTCTAATTCAGTGACAAATATAGGTAGAACCTTTATTTTTGACTCCCTGCTCAACCAGCCAGACTCCTGTTTCAAGTAAAGTGAAGATCAAAACAGGCATGGAAAAGGGAAGAAAGCTGGATTCATTGTACCTGATACATGTGACTTGGAGTCTCTGAACTTTTGTAAAGATGCCCAAATCTTTACAGTGACTGGTACCTGCCCTTCTAGAATGCTCCCTCATTTCCTGCTAGAATTTATATATTAACTCCCCCTTTTGTAGGTTTTGTATTGTAAGACTTCTCTAAATCTTCTGTAATGTAATGTACATTTTCGTAAAGAGATGCCAAAGACATGTGATGATACCCTTCTTTATTTGACCTTTCACATGGAGCATCCTTTGGGCCAGGTCTCCCTTTCCCTCCTTCCTTTCTTTCAGTTTCAGAACATACTCTAGAAAACTGCATTAACACCATTGCTGCAATGTTGTCCCTTAAGGCATTGCCTTAGTCCTGGAGCTGTTTCTGAACCTACTTATCATTCTGTACTTTTCTACTTATTAAATAAAGGTGTTGCATTCATATAGACAGAGGACAGTCTCTGCATTTTAACATTGCAATAGTTAGGATACTGGTATCAATTTTACTACGGGTATTTAAGTTGAACTCTTTGCATAGGGTGCCTGGGTTTCTATGACATTGTTTTTGTTGTATAACTGGCTCAAATATGTTCCCACAAGGGTTTATGCCTCAGTTGCCCTAGAGATAAAACAGAAAGAAATAATACTTAACTGATATCTCACTGAGTGCTGGCAGGTTGTATTAGGAAATACCTGCAGTATGACTGGAATTCTGCAGTGTGATAAGAATTCTAAAACACTATCCATAAATGTGTATTATAGAAAAAGACTACAAAGTGCTTTCATGATTTTAGTTGAGTATTTAGGTAATTACATAACCAGGCTATTAAGTCCTTTTGAGAATATATGAAAGTACAAGTCAGAGTAGTTCACACTGCATTCTGCACGTTGAGTAAAGTCAAACCTTGTGACAAGACAATTGTTCCCAATAATCCAGGGAGTGGAGACACAGGTGACATCAGTAGGAGATATATTTAGTAAACAACATTATGTGTTATGCGCATAGAATGTTAAATCTCTAGTGTGTGACTGATTAAGAATTACTGAAGTTGTCTATTTTTTTGGACCCATTAGTGCCTACTGAGGCTAATGTGAGACTAGATTGTTGAGGAAAGGGAGAGTAATTTTGATAGGAGTCAGATGCATTCTGTTTACTTACCTCCAGGGAATCTTTCAAATTAAAACTATGATTGAACAAATTTGCTTTTGAATATTTAAGAGACAATCTCCACTTCAAAATTATCACCTTTTTCCTAGTCTTCATAGAGAGGGTTTTAACACTGAGCACTTTTGAGGGGAGTGAATCTGTTGCTTTTGATGGTGTCTTGAATTCTCAACACAGGGCCTACGTGTAGGGACTTGAAGCACTTTGTCATCATGAGAAAAGGGGAATTGAAAATGATACTACTGAGCTTTAAAGGAGTGGGGTGGGTTGAGAGTTATTAATAAAGATGAGATATAAGCTCTCAGTGCCATTTTCTCACTGCCATTTTTGGCCACACTTGGAAAGAAAGGGAGGCATGCATCAGATTTTAAATCCTACTATTAGCTTTTGTTATTGGGGATTCTTGGCTGAGGTCACACAATTACTCAAAAATATTCCTGAATAGAAAATAATGCTATTACTTTCAACCAGAAAGCCTTAGAGATATTGGAAGAGCTTGTTTTTATCTTCCTTATAAAAGTAAACTACTTTTCCCAGTGTTCCTCACTTCAGAGGTAAGGTGCTCTTTTATAATTTTTGTTCATTAATTCATTTATTTGGTAAGTAATGGCCATGACTGCATTCAGTATTGTCCTATCTTCTGTAGAAATTATGGTGATTTCCCTAACATATCTCATAAACTAGTTGTGAAACTAGTTGTGTATTGTACAATTGAAATTTTCTGGGCAAGTATAACTTAAATGTACTCATATGTGAAAAATAAATATGTGAGAATGTGTTGCATGTGTAAGTTAAATCTATGAGGAGAATCCTTTTACAATATACATATGTCAAATCATCACATTTTACACTTTTAAATATCTTGCGTATTTGTTTCCAAGACAATGGGAATAAAGTGAATAAAATAAAATTCATTAAAGACTGGTGATTTTAATATGATGAAATACGTAATTGGTCAAATTAAGAAACCTGTGCTGAAGGGAGGGCTACTTAAACTCATCTAAAACAGATTAGTTGATGCGTTCCAGAGGAGAGTGGAGCTAAGAACCTAATGATAAAAATACAGTGAGAAAAATAAAAACAAAGGACATAGTTTTTCTTTCACAGCCCTGGAAGTGTAACTTCCTGTAATCAATAGCTTTGAATACATAAGTAGAGGAATCTAGATATAAAATCAGGTCGGTCTGAGTATAAAACCTGAGTTTTCTCTGTGATTTATGCTTGCTCTCATAGCTCCTTAACTGACCACCTTTCTTTGAGCATGGAATGGAATTGTTGGACCAAGACTACCAATTGATCCACTGGATAAGATATAGTCAGATCATCTATCTTTTAAATTCACCAAAGAAAGATATAGACACTGTGGTGGGTTAACTGTTAACAGTGGAACTGAAAGCTGGGTTGTCAGAATGAGATATGTATAAACTATACAAATGGAGAAGTCTATTTAATGCAGAATGAAAAATGGGGAGTTTGCAAAGAGAGAAGCAGGAAACAGAAAAGAATTGTGTGAAAGAGAGGGCGATGAGGTTTGGTAGCTTCATCTTCAGTTCCATTGTCTATGAGGCATTTTATTTACTTTGCCACTCTCTGGTGACCATGGGTTCAGTGAATCTTTACACTCTACGAACGGAAGTCAGTTTCTATTTCTGGCAGACAAAGAGTTCCAAATGAAACACATGTGCCAGACATAGTGAATATAAAATCTCTAGTTTTCCTAAACTCTTCCAGATTCAGTAATTTCTATGGCATTGTCTTGTTATGCCTAGCTACCAAGACCCCACAAAGAGAAGACAAAAACTTGCTCAAAATTAAATACTTGGTAAATATTGGGGCTTGAATTTGAGTTCAAGACACTTACTCCAAGGACTATTCCATATTCTATACAAAAATCACTATTTTGTTAGCACATAAGGGAACCAGAGTTTTTTGTTATTCCTCTGTCAAATCACTGTGTGATCCTAGCCATTTGCTCCAAGTTCTCTGCACCTCATTTTTACCATATGTAAAGTGATAGGGTTTGGTAAAAGTACATGTAAAGAAATAAATATGCATATTAATAATAACATGCCTGAACACTTCCATAATAATTGTGCTTCATGCTTCCTTTCCTTCTCTCTCTTTACTAAGAATTTGTTATAGCAGTTAGGGCATGGATACCTCATGAAGTTTGATTTTACAACTGTGTGTCATGTCATATTTTAATTTTTCTCAGAGTTGATTATTATATTTTCAGAGGACTTAGCAATCTACAAATTGCAATATAGTACAAATGATTGAATAAAATAATATAAATGAAACTATTATCACAGTCCCTGAAATATTGCCTCTCCTCTCTTCCTTCCTTGGTCCTCCCTTCCCACAGCTTTTTTTTCTTCTATCCCTCTCATTCATCTTTCATCTCCTGTTCACTTTCTCATTCAAGAGTACGTTCTATAAAAATTAAGGGAGTGTATTTTAGAATTATAACTACAATTTTGTAACCACAATCAGAATTGTAATTGCAAGGAGATGATAGGCATGTTCTAAAACATCTCTATTGGTTAGAGCCACAAGGAGGAGTAGAAGGACAGGAGATCCTATCCAGTGTCATTGTTTTTCCCAGAGCAGCCTTAGGAGTACAGAAGAAATGAGCTAATGTGTCATTATCATCTCTAATCTCTGTGATCATTGCTTTTGGAACTGACATAAGGGTCAGCTGTCGTTCAGAGAGAAAGTGTGCATTTGGCTTTGGAAGAAAGCCTCAGAGCTTTCAACAACCTTTTAAGAATGCCTGATTAACCTCAGGAAGGTTCCCATGGAACTCCAAAAGACCTGTTATATGTCATTCTGCCCCTAAAGATTGTTTTGGAAGAGGAGAGAGATGAGATGTGAGAAAGTAGGGAAGGGAAAGTGTAAGTAATGTGTCAGGATGGTTCACATAAAAGGTATCAGTGTCAGATCAAAACTACAGGGTTTCTTGATATGATTCATGAGCTGTCAAGTTTGACTATGAAAGACTATGAGAGAAAAATGAGAATAGCTGACACTTTTAGGAATAAAAGACTGAAATCATCTGCCATTGTCCATCTATATCAGGGCCTATGTAAATTAAGCAGATGAGCCTGGAAATTTCTGAAGCAGGATTTACAGTTCTAAAGGAACATTACTTTCATTGTAATCTATGTGGTTGTCAGTATGGGAGTTGGGCAGTGCAAAGGCAGACATATAGGTCTTTAGCCTAATATCTCATTTGTAGGTGATAAAGCTGTGAGATTCAGAGCAACAGGTCTCTGACCAAGGCCATAGAGACAGTGGCAAAATTGGACCAGAAGCCAAATTTCTCTACTTTTGGTTTAGTGGTCTTTCCATTGAATGTGACTCCTAACATATGGGTCACAATTCTCTAGAGCCTGTGGATGTATAAGAAATGGTGTGTGTGTGTGTGTATTTCTAAATCAACAGGCATTAGAAGTACAATTTATAGTCTCTCTCTCAAAAAAAAAAAAAAGAGGGCGGCTTAAGTAAAATTGGATAGGTCAAACAAACTTCTACAGTGAATTTATTTCCTTTTTTTTTTAAACTAAATATAGAATGTAAACAATCAGTTTAAAATATTAGACCTTGAGCTGTATCTACCAGAGAAAACCTGTATTATGATAGAGTATCTAATAAAATGAAAATATTTTACTTTATCTTGAAAATATATCACACTAAATAATGACATATTCATGGAAAAATCTTTGAATTTGTATCTACTCGAGGGTGCTTTGGTGGTGGATGTGGTGGATGGAGGGGGCCTATAGCTCTAAATCATAAACAATATGGTAAACCATTAATTATTTTCAGTTAAAAATTAAATATGTATAACTTACTAAATGTATGTTTGAATAAGTAATTCTCTTTCACTTACTTAATAGGCTAGTATTGGGTTAGGGAGCTCTAGGAATTTTACTGATGTGGAGAAGCAGATAAAAGAATTAATTGTAACTTTAAGCAACTCATGGTTTAATGAGATTAAAAAATGGTTCTGATATAGTACATAAGTTCTGCCGTCATTTTGTTACCTACTAACAAAGGGACTGCGTAGAAGTAAAAATTACGCAAGAGCTGGGGAGACAAGGCAGTATTAGGATACTCTTCCTGGAGGCTCACATGCCAAAACTGAATTATGCAGCAAAATTTGTGAGCAGCAACTCAATATAGAAGAAATGGAAGACTTTGCAGTGTGAAGGAGTGCCATGTTTAAAGATAGAGGAGAATGAAACACCATGTACTATCAATGATTTTCAATCACCTTAACCTCAGTTCCTTGAAATGTAACATTACTAAGAAAAAGTGAACTGTAAGTCTATATGCTATCTTCCATATTTCAAGAAATTTAAATAAAATCAGAGAATCTACTAAGTGCTGCTGAGGCTAGCAAAAATGTAAACCTCTTTATCCTTGTTTTTAATTATATCAGCTAAGTTGACTTCTCTGGGAATGTCATTATCAGTCTGAAGTTCCATTTGAAAATTATATGTGTCATTGATTTGTGATAATGGAAACATAAATACTGTTATTAATATAATTGGTCAGACAGAATTCTCTTAACTGTAGAATGAAAAGAGGAAGATATAGCCAAATCCATGGGAGTACTTTCATGTTCTGTTGGAAATCAGGACGCCCATTAATGTGACGGACTTATATTGTTAAAGTGCTTCTTGTGGAATTAATACATAGATATCTATTGTAGGCAATATTGTTTGGGGATTCCTTAATTCTTGGGCTCTTTATTAGCTTATAAGTCCACATTTCATCACTCCTCCCCCAGTATGAGACCCATGAAACAAATTAGTGGGAGGTTTTCCATCTCTCTACTAAGACAACTATATTATAAAGTGAATAAAAGCTTTAAGTGCTGTACTAGGATACTGTGTTTCAGTGTAGGACAAGAATATTAAAACATCTATATGGTGTAAGGCTTTATTCTGCATTATAATTAAAATTAAAGTAGACTTACTTATAGCATAAGTTTAAGTTATACGGCCTAACAAGTTTAAGATATATGGCCTAATTTTTTAAGATTTTATTTATTTATGCATATATAAATGGGGTAGAGGACAGAGGTATAGGGGCAGTGAGAGGATTCACCAGAAACAGACATCAGCAGAGTACACTGCTGAGGGCAACAGAGGTAAAGACAGGAGAAGTCTGCTGCGCCATGTGGATTCTCTGGGGTAGGGATCAAACTTGCACTGAAGTGGCCATGACCTGGCTTAGCTTTGCAGTGCAGCGCTCCAAACTGCTGCGCCACCAGGGAGTGCCCACACAGCCTAATTTAAATGGATTTACAATTAAATTAGAAACAAAACATTTCAAAGAGAGAAATTAGGTAGTTATGGTGCCTTCTCTCTGCCCATTCCCCATTTCCCAATTTCCCTCAAACAGATACAGTCCTATTTATAACTGAACCAAACACATCATTTTTCCTTTTATATTACAGTTTGTAAAGTACTATTTGACTTTCTTATTTCTAAAATCAGAATAGCAATGTTATTCTAACTTTATAACATTTCTGTGAGGATAAAATAAGGTCATGTGGCCCTCCCTGGTGGCGCAGCGGGTTAAAGCACAGCACTGAGAATCTGAAGCCACTTCCGTATGAGTTCGATTCCCGCCTGCCTCCTGCCCCGGAGGAGACCACATGGCGAGCCAGACCTCTCCTGACCCGCCCGCTGCTCCCCTCAGCAGTGTACTTCGTCGATCTGCCTGTTCTGCTCCCCACTCTGTCTCCTGTGAAGCTTCTCACTGCCCCTGAGCCTCTGGCCTGTACCCCAGTTCTGTATGAATAAATAAATAAATCTTTAAAAAAAAAAATAAGGTCATGAGTATGAAATGTTAGCACACAGAACATACATTGTTGTTACTATGAATACAGGAGCAAGGGGTAGTGTGGATGACTTGAAAGTGAAATGAGAACAACTAGGTGTTTATTGTTTCTCTGGTGGTTACCGATGTTGTGATCTTAGGCAAGTTAATTAACCTCACAAATCTGTTCTTTCCCAAAGTGCTAAGTGTGAGTAAGACTTATTTTTTGAATTTACACGAAGATAAATGCTATTGACCAAGCAAAGTACCTGAAACATAATCTAAGGTAGAAAATTTCTTCAGTATGGACATTGAGAAACTTCAAAGCAGATTTTCACTGAACAATCCATCATTGGAATCTTTAATATTTAGGACATAGATGGAAATCCAGAACGTTCTTAATAAATATGTGTTGAGCTGAACTGAAATATTAAAACACATATTTAGTCAATCTTATTTTAACATAAGGAATATAATTCAAAATTTTCAAATAAAGCTGCATATAAATTTGAAATATGAGAAATCAGAAAATCAATATCTGGAGCTCATTGTGTTGTTTTATATCTAAATAAGGGTTATTCTATATATAAGTCACAAGACATTCACAGTGAAAGTTTGAGAATATTTGTCTTAGTGCTCACATGTTACATGACTTGGTTGTTTCAATACATGCTGACCTCTGTCTTTGCTCCCAACCAGCAAATTCTTCTTACTCCTCCAGTGCCATCTCCCATGGGTGGATACTGAAGTACCTCCCCTCATCTTTGGAAGCAGACTATGAAATCTTTCTCTAATCAGCATATGGATTATTTGCCTTTTAGTATATGGTCCCATCAGCTCTCAAGTAGCAATACCTTCATTGCAGAGTAGGAAGCCTAAGCACTGCAATTGGAGCTAGAAGAAGGAAGTTGGGCTTGGCAGTTAACTTAAAGGTCTACTCAGAATTCTTCACCCTGGGTGGGCCTCCCTGGCGGCCTAAGGGTTAAGTGACAGTTCTGGCACCCCATCACCATTTTGGCATGAATTTGATCCCTGGCCAGGGAATTTACCCACATTTGGCACAGCAGACTTCTCCTGTCTTACCTACTGCTTCCCTTAGCAGTGTGTTTGAGTAAATCCACCTGTTCTGCTCTCCACTCTGTCTCTGGTGAATCCTCTCATACCCCTCACTTCTGGCTTACACTCCAATTCTATGTAAAAAATATATAATACTTCATTTTTTGACTTAATCTCTCATTTCATAAAGTTTATGGTTATCTAACTTAGATCAGGATAAATGATACAGACAGTTATTAACATCTTTATTGAGGGTCTATTTGAAGAATGCTATCATGTTTCTCATCTACATCTGCTTAAAGAGATGCATGAGCTATGCTAATATTATTGTTTAACATATACAACAGATAAAAAATGATTATTACCTACTCAGCATGATGTTGTCAAAGAAATGTTTTGATTTCTAAGACTACCAAATTTGTGTAAGATAAAATACTTGAACCAATTAAAGAAGGAGCCTTCCACCTTGAGCAAGGAGACAAGCGGAAAAGCCATTAGCTTTTATCTAATGGTTAAGACTGAGGGATGAGGAAGGAGCACTTTCAAGAAAGAATGAAACTCAGCCAGATGTGGTTGCAGCAAGGCACATCTTGAGAGGATGCTTTAAGATTCAAAGTCATCCCGCTCCATTTCCATTATTAGAACAAGAAAAGCAACTGATGATGCAACCCTAACAATATGGAACCAAGTCTTCTTCTCCAAGGGTCATTGCCATCCATTTGTTACAGGCTGCATTTTAAACAAGAATATCCAGGTCAGAAAAATCTGGAGACCGAGTTTATTAAGAAAACTGAAACTGTTTATTTTCTCCTTCATTTTCCTTATTGCTGAAAATGAGCCCACAAAGATTCACTGCAGTTTATTTCATGAATTTTGCCTACTCTATGTATTTCATGTTTCAATTGTTACATCCAGGTTTATGTTAAACTAAAAAATTGTGTACAGAGAGATAATTATCAAAATAAGAAGTACCGTACTGAATGGGGAAAAAAATGCACAGCTAATAAGGGATTTATACTGAAGATCTTCACAGTTTAATCAAAAAATGGGCAGAAGATCTAAGTAGGTATTCTTCAAAAAAGACATGCAGATGACAATAGACATATGAAAAAAATGTTCATCATCACTTATTATCATGGAAATACGAATCAAAATCACGAGACACCAGCTTATATCTGTGAGAATGGCACATGGCAAACATACCAGAAACAAATGCTGGAGAGGGTGCTGAAAAAAAAAAAAATGTATGGTGGGAGTGCAGACTGGCCTAGTCCTTATGCAAACTGTGTCAATCCTCAAAGTATTAAAAAATAGATCTGGGTCCTCCCTGGTGGCGCAGCGGGTTAAAGCACTGCACTAAGAAGCTTAAGCCACTTCCCAATGAGTTCGATCCCTGCCTGCCCCGGAGGAGATCCACATGGCTTGGCAGACCTCTCCTGACCCGCCCGCTGCTCCCCTCAGCAGTGTACTTTGTCTATCTGCCTGTTCTGCTCCCCACTCTGTTCCTGGTAAATTCTCTCACCCTCAGCATCTCTGGCCTGTACCCCAGTTCTGTATAAATAAATAAATAAAATCTTAAAAAAAAAAAAAGATCTACCATATGACCCAGTGATTCCATTCCTAGTTAGCTATCCAAAGAGCACACAAACACTAATTCAAAAGGAAACCTGCACTCCTAAGTTTATAGCAACATTAGTTGTCAGAACCAAGATTTGGAAACAACAGAACAGATGAGCCAATCAAGAAGATGTGCTATATTTACACAATGGAATACTACTCAGTGATCAAAATGATAAACTCAAGCCATTTGGGGCAACATGGGGAGAACTGGTATTATTCTAAGTGAAGTGAGCCAGAAGGAGAAAGAGAAATACCAGATGGCTTCACTTATATGTAGAATCTAGAGAAATCAGATGAAGGATCAGGGAAAAATAAACTGTAAGACTTGAAGAAAGCAGACTGCAGATCTGAGACATTCAGGAAGGGGGAGAATAGAGAACAGGGGGAGGAGAGTGTGGTGGAGGACTGTGGGCACTTTTGTGGTGGGAAAACTATGGTGACTGCACCTGAATGAAAAAATCCTACATTGTGAAAAATTAAACATGGGTGTTTAATAAATAACTAAATAAAAAAAAATTTTAAAAATGCACCTGGTGCCTTTTCAATTTTTTTTCCTCTTTGTGCTGCTGTTCCCATTAAGTAAGTTTTAAAATGATCTCTTTTAAAAGGATGCTTAGTTTGGTTGTACCCTATAGGTTGTCTAGGAAAAAAATGAAATAGATTGCATGTGGTCTAACAACCATGCTTATACCTTTAATGCATCTACTGAATCCATAGTAAGAAACTTAAAATATATACAGCTGCTACACTTAGTGATTGTGATATCATGAAGTCCTTTAAGGATTTTCATCCTCATCATCCAATGATTAGGTGACCCTAATTCTTCATTTAGACTTATCATACTCCCAAGCCAACTACTCTTCTTCAGTGTTCCATATATATAAACTAAATGGTAGCTATAAACTCGAGTAATAACCAAACTTATAAGGGTGGGGAAAAAAGACTAAGCTAGTAGTGACTATCTTGATTATTTGTGTGTTTAAAACCGTCAAAGCTGGAGGGGACTAGTATATTTCATTGCCACACATTCTACATTCCTTTAACCTTTAGACAGTACCTCAGCTGGACAGGAATTCCACTTCAGGAAATGGGATCTTTCATTCCTGTGGGGTCTGAGTCCTTGATAGTCTTGCCAATATGAAATTGAGGTCATTTTCCATTAACCTACTCGATTGGATATGATGATACAGAGCCTCCCATGAAGCCTTCAAGTTCCAGGGGTATAGGTATAGAATGTAGTAAAAGTCCATTATCTCTTTAGACCTAGTATCAATAATTTGTCCAACACTGGGGCTATTTCCCAGTGGTTCCATCAGTAGTTTGAGAGGCTGGAAATGTCCATATGGAAATCTCAACTGCAATTTAGCCTAAGCATTATCATGTACCTAATTGAACACGTCATTGTTTTGGAAACTATAATCAATAGGATGGCAGAGTTCAGAGTTCAGAGTTATTGGGATGGGGAACAAAATTTGAAAGTGATTGATTTGTATACCTATGTGATTTGGCTATGAAAGAAACAACATAATTTACAGGTCACTGGTTCAAGACAATAGACATTTAATTTTGCACAACAACTTACAGGTTGAAGTCTTAGAGCTGTCCCAAATAGATTTTTCCACTCTTCAGTAAAGCTAATTTGTTTTTGCCTGATAGAATATCTAATAATTCCAGTTATTCTAAGGGTATACACCCTTTGCCTCCATGCATTCATTACGAAATGATGTCCTTTGGTTAGAGATACTGTTGTGTCTTTAAATCATTTTACATAATCATGAATAATAGTATTCTCAGAAGCATTATGGGTGAAGAATCAAGTTCAGGATAAGACAATTCCTGCGAAAGTGAGGAAGGAGGTAATCTATTATAAGAAATTTGATGTAATTGAATAATGCAAGTTAATAATATATCTCCTTGATTCTGTTGTACCAAATTTGGGTGTTAGTTAAGGTTACTCTCAACATTGGGAAATAATATACCTTGTTGTAATGGTACACCAGTTAGGTAAGATGAGTTAATCTCAAGTTTAATCCTAAATTAAGAATCTGTTTTGCCTGTTGTCTTCCACTGGTGATTTTTGCTTAAGTAAATAGGAAAGTAGTGATAGTAGCCATACATTAATAATAAGTAGGTTTTTCATCTTTGGAGTGAAAAAAAAATCACATTAAATCCCATTTTTCTGGTTTCTAGTTCTGAATTACAAAAATGATGCATGTTCCTTGAGTTGTCAAAAAGAACTATTTGGAGGCCTTCAAAGACTAATTTTAATAAGGGTGGGAAACTATGGATATCGACTACCGGATTCAACAATGAAACACAAATAAAGGTATGGATATGAGTGACTTTGGAAAAGTTTGTCAATGGAAAGGAGTAGCAACATGGTGTTTCAATAAGCAAAGAAGCAGACTTGGTTTAAGGCTTTTAAAATAAGAAGTGAATGATTACAGTTGGAGGGGGAGGGATCATGTATCTAGAATAGAAGGAATATGTCACAAGTTGTAATTTCAGTTCTGGGTTGCTTACATGATCTCCAGCAATTCATTGTATGGTTTCTCTGACTCAGGGTACTCAACTAACAATGATAAATTAACTTCTTTTCCAAATCTCATCAGGGTAATTGTGTCTGGTTTGGTCCCATACATTTTATCTATGTAATTTGAAAGGGTGGAGAGTATCACTTTTAAGACCATATTGTCCTTGATAACTCCTAGAATTCTGGCCATTTAGGATTAAAGTATATATATAGCTATGAAAAACATCTTGGCTCAGAACATATATAATTGCTGGCCTTTTGCAAACCTTAGCTAACATCCTACATAGAAAACATCCCACTGCTGCCAGCCTTGCAGATAGCACCGTGTGGCCGAACAAAATGCATTCTGTTCTGTGTCAGGCATCATCAAGAAAATTGCCACTTAAGCCCTGATTCCAGAATCTTTATTGTTGGTTCTAATTTATGAAGCAAACATCGGAACACAGCTTGGTTTTTCAAATGCCAAGATGAGTTGGCAGTTGCTTAAATCTTGTTTTGACTTGCAAACTGATTGTATTTTAGCTTAAAGCTATGAGGGAGGTAGAAATATGAGATAACAATGTCCTCTGAAAATTACTAGATTTATTGTTCTGGTTTTTAAGCCTTTGGAAATGGGCTTGTATTAGAAAGGGATAAGGATTTGGAGAGTAGTCTTGCAGAATTTACTTTTTAAAATTATTTAGCATTTGGTGTGAGAGAGATAGAGAATAAAGAAAGTCTTAATATTTTTGGGTACATTCGATCAACTCATTATTTATAGGATAGGAAGCTCCTATAGGACTTGGAGCTATTAGTTGTCTGGGAAACTAAGAATCTGTTTAGATCTAAAATACTGGCATTGCTCAGAGAAGGGAAATATCAGGGATTGTTGAAAGAAAGTGGGCATCTCTGAGTTGTGGTTTCAGAAGTTGGCTGGGACAGCTGCCAATCTTCCAACTGTTAACAAAAATGTCTGGTATAAAGTGGGGTTTTAGAAACATTTTGAGTATAGAAGGAGAAAGAAAGGGAAGGACTATGTGTGTGTGTGTGTGTGTGTGTGTGTGTAATCCCCTATAGATGTGAGTATATATGCAATCCCCTATATGTGTGTGTATAGTGAATACACACATGTATATATATATATACATATATGTATACACAGGTATGCGTATACACACCATGTATATACAATATATGTATATATACATATACACACATATGTATATATACATATACACACATGCATATATATATATATATATATCCATATATATGTATCCCCTCAATTTCTAAAATATTACTTGCAGGAGATATCCTAAGCATTAGTTCAATTACTTTTATAAGGAATATGCAAGATAGATGTTATTATTTCCATTTTATAGATGAGGAAAACTAATTCACTTGCCAAAAGACACAGCGTATCAATGAAATGACCAGAATTAAAAATTAAGCCTGACTCCCTAGATTGTAAGTAGAGATAAAAGCATTATAATACAATTAGTGCTCTAATATGCAGATATAGCCAAACAGTCCAGCTTAGTAGCCTAATACAGCAATTTCTGTACCACTGGAGCAGTTCCCCTCATGCCAGTTAACAATGTATGTGTTGACCCAGAAATAGAACTCGTAGTAGGGACAGCAATGGATAATATACATTTGGGGGATGTTTTTAGCAAGGAACAAAAATTGTAAAACTAGCATGCTAAGGTCATGCCAAGATCATTTCCCATCATTGCTTAATAGAGAAAGGGGACAATATCTAATGGTTTTAGAGCCTTTGTGGTATAAAGCAGAAAGGATGGCCCTAGGTTACAGAGGAAACCAAGTATTCCTGAGGTAGAAAGAACAACAAAGATGCCCATGCCATAATCCCCAGAGCATATGAATATAACATAGAGTAAAAAGAGACTTGACAGATGTAATAAAGTTAGGACTCCTCAGGTGGGGGAGTGGTTATTCAGCTTATTCAGATAAACCCACTGTGATCACAAGGGAAGGTGATAATGAAAGAAGGGGATTAGAGTTGATCCATTACTGAGTTTGAGATGGAGGAAAGAACAAAAGGCCAGGTACTTGAGGTAGCATCTGGAAACAGGAAAAGGTGAGAAAACATATTCTCCTGTAGGGCCTCCATAAGGAATACAGCTTGTCAATACTTAATGTTAATCCTGTGAGCATTTCATACTTCTTGAGCAATATGAACGTAGGAAAGTAAATCTGTGTTGTTTTAAGTTACTAAGCGAATAATGTGTTACTGCAGTAATGTAGGTAACTCTTGCAATGGGCAACAAGAAGGTTGTGAGGCTCCATGAAAAGAGATATTTATGTGGGGGCACTATAGAATTCAACAATTATTGGATTGAATGAAGAATGAGTGGAAAGATTGATAAAAAAGAAAAAAATCTTTGTGTCAGCTTCCTCCAGAGTCACACACGTGTGACATTGGTTCTTTGTTTATTTTATGTTCTTCTGATTCCAGAGAGAACAGTTGTTTGCTGCAAGAATCACTAAAGTGCATTCTACAATTAGAAAAACTCAAAGGAACGACTTCCTGTGGGTGTATCTGATGTGTCAAAGGAAAGGTTTCCCTTTGTGACTTAGGCATAGAGCTTGGAATGATAACTGCAATCCCTGAGGCTTTTATGTATCAACAGAAATACATTTAAAAAGTATCATTGACCTTAGGAAGTAGAGAAGGCTTCTGAGGAGTAAATCTGAAGGATTAATAGAAGAAATTAGGTTAAGTGCAAGGATCTAGATGACAGAAGTATTTTAGCAGAGGTGCAGAACACGCAAAGCTTACAACAAGAAAGTACATGAGGCTTCTCAAGTAAGTATACTTGCTTAATGTGACTTGAGGTGCTGAGCACTATGAAAGGGGTAGGGAGGATGAGTTATCAGGGATGACTGTGAAGAATAAGCACATTATGCTTGGGTGTGAAGGACAGCTGGCCACTGAAGCCTTTATTCCTGTTAGATTTTAAGTTCCATGAAGGTAGTTACCATGTTAGCCTCATTTATCAGCAAATTCTTAATGTATAGTACAATTTTTAAAATACTACTGAGTTCAGTATATATTTGTTAAAGAATGGGAAGAAGTGGGAAGGAGAAAGAAGAACAAGGAAAAAGGCAAAGGGAAAGAGAAAGGAGATGGAGGAAAAAATGGAGGGAGGAAAGCAAGGAAAGGCCAGGGTCTGAACAGATTCTCCTTAAAATAGTGATCTATTAGTTCAGGTAGAAGTTCTTACTACTTGCTTTTGTTGTTGTCTTATACTTCAAAGGTTCAGTTTTATTACTCTGCTTTGTACAAAGAGCAGCCAATGTAGACAGACTTCAGGTTATAGTCTTAGTAAATTCTTTGGGCTATATAAAAGATATAGTGACCTTATTTCCCAGTGTTTGTTTATTTTTTATTTTTTTACAATGGACAGTGTCTCTGAAAAGAATATTGATTCGCTGCCTCATTCTTCCCCCTCTGTCAAAGTTGCAGTATCCTCACTGATACTGGTGGCATTACTTATTATGGACACAAAAGGACAGAATAATGGACAGGACTGGATGGAAAAGACTTTGGTGGATACACAATAGGGTCAATTGGGATTCATCTAATCTTTCCTTCAGGGTGGAGACTGTTCTAATTTTTTCTCCATCTAGGAATGTCTCAGAATGTATGATTCTTTCTAACCATGGAACAGACCTGATGATAGTGTTTTTCTGACTTTGCTGGTTTTGTTGAAGGACTTTGTTGATATTGTCATATACTTGGTAGACTTCAGATTTATTTCTATGATACTTTCTCTGACTAAATGAATGAATGAGCTAAATAAAATAAATAGGTAACTTGAGCTAGAAATTTGATACTAGAGTCACCCTAGTGCTAGTTCAGGCAAGGTTAGCTTAGCAGACTTGGTTGCTAAAATCCTACACAGTCCAAAGAAATGCATACTTACAGAATTGACTTAACTAGCTATGGAAACTGAGCTCTGAACCTTTGGAATGTCTGCCATGTAAGTGTCTGTGTGCACCTGAGTGAGGCATGTTGTGCCAGTTTCATCAGCGTTTACGTTAACAATGTGACTTATGTTAAGTTCTTGTCTTTGCTTTAGAAGTAGAATGTGTGTAGTTGAGCTAGTTTTCCAAGTGCTATATGCTTAAGTGACTAGTCTGTAACTCAAGACTGAGGTGAGCTTCCCTGGTTGGCAACACTTGATATGCATTATCATGAATAATTTTGGGCAGAATTTAGTGCATCCTGGTGTGACTACTAAAAAGTATGACTATCTGGATATTTGTAACTTCTGGACTTTGCCTTTTATTTTTGCTCATTTGAATCTGTATCCCCCCCCCCTTTTTTTTTTTAAAGATTTATTATTTATTTATGCATACAGAACCAGGGTACAGACCAGAGGTATAGGGGTGGTGAGAAGATTCACCAGAGACAGAGTGGGGAGCATAACAGGCATATCAAGGAAGTACACTGCTGCGGGGAGCAGCGGGCAGGTCAGGAGAGGTCCTCCACGCCATGTGGATCACCTCTGGGGCGGGGCAGGGAGGGGATGGAACTCATGCAGAACTGGCTTTAGCTTCTTTATGCTGTGCTTTAACACGCTGTGCCACCAGGAAGGGCCCTGAATCTGTATCCTTTTACCGTAACAAACTATAACCATGAGTAATCAGCTTTTGGGCCTTGTGACACCTCTTCATGAATTAGGGAGTCAGAAGGTGGTTTTGTAGATCCGTGACACAATACTTTTATTTAAAACATCCTAATATATTTTTGTAATTTTTAAATTTTTATTTTTTTATTACAAAAGTTTATTTTTATATCATTTTGTACATTTTTTTTTCCATCTCGATTGTAATCCCCACGGGTTTCCCATCACCAAATCACCCGTGTGCCATCACCATAATCCCGTGCATTTCTCTCCCCCCCCCTGTTTTTGATCCCATTCCCCACTCCACCCCCACAAAATGTCTCTGGTATATGGTTGTTCATTATTTTTGTTATTTTCTCGCCTGGTCCATTATACTCCTGCTATGAGCAAAACCATCCAGTGTTTTTCATTCTCTTTCTGGCTTATCTCACTAAGCATGATCTTTTCCAGCTCCATCCAAGTTGCTGCAAAAGACATGTGTTTCTCTTTTTTGGTTGCTGAGTAATATTCCATTGTATATATGTACCACATCTTTTTATCCAGTCATCTACTTTTGGGCATTTGGGCTGCTTCCATGTTTTTCCAATTGTAAATAAAACAGCAATAAACATGGGGGTACAGGCATCTTTTTCTATCATTGTTTTTGTGTCTTTTGGGTAGATACCTAGGAGTGGGATTGCTAGGTCGTAGGGAAGCTCCATATTTAGCAGTTTGAGGAAACTCCAAACAGTTTTCCATAGTAGTTGTACTAGTTTGCATTCCTACCAGCAGTGCAGGAGAGTTCCTTTTTCTCCACATCCTCGCCAACATTTGTTGTTGCTAGTTGTTTGAAGATGTGCCATTCTCACTGGGGTGAGGTGGTATCTCATTGTGATTTTAATTTGCATCTCCCTTATTACAAGTGATGTTGAACATTTTTTCATATGCCTGTTGGCCATCTGCATTTCCTCTTTGGAGAAGTGTCTTTTTAGCTCTTCTTCCCATTTTTTGATGGGTTTGTTTATTTTTTGTTGAGTTTCATCAGTTCTCCATGTATTTTTGTGATCAGTCCTTTATCGCTACTTTTGTGTGAGAAAATGTTTTCCCAAATAGTGATCTGTCTGTTTGTTTTTAGTAATTTTTTTTTTGCTGTACAGAAGCTCTTTAACTTGATGTAGTCCCATCTATTTATCTTTGCCTTCACTATTGTGGCGTTGGGTGCTCTGTCTTTAAAGATGTCACTGAAGTGTATGTCGTGTAGTGTTTGACCCATCTTTGCTTCTAGGTATTTTATGGTTTCCGTTCTTATGTCTAGGTCTTTAATCCACTTCGAGTTGATTTTTGTGACTGGAGTGAGGCAGTGATCTATAAAACATCCTAATATTTTTTAGACAGTGTCACTGATACTGTAAAGTGTCAAAAGAACCAAAATCAGCAGGACTGCATAATTTTTAAATTAGAACTACTATATAATAAATGTGTAAGTATTTCCCCAGTGAATTAATGCATTTCTTTGTGGTAAAGATGGAAAATATATCATCTTAATGAGTAGCACAAAAATTCCTTTTTCAGTGATAATTTGCTTTTTTTTTTTAAGATAAAATCTTGAAAGCTGTTAGAGATACAAAAGAAACTTGAGTGTGTGTATACATTTTTTTTCTCTACATATAAGGAAGTATGTGCTCCTGAGAGGGGTAGTAGAGAAAAGGAAGAAGTGTATAATATGTTAGAAAAAGTAGAGGGAGAGAACTGTAAGGTAGTGTGAAGCTGACATATCCCTGGACAAAAGATTAGGTGTGAGAGACCACGCCAGATGTCAAAGTCCAGGCCTGACTTTTTTCCCAAAGTATGAGACAGCATCGGTGAATTGAGCAATTGAGGCAGACACTGACACTCTAGCTGGTGCAAGTATTTCCTGCCTCAAACTTCAGCAGTTCTTTATTTAAATGATTTCCAAGTGGTGAGATTACATCAGTTTAGGCATTGAAGCAAATCTTTAACAATTTATTTCCATGGCTACGCGAAACTTTTGAGGTTACATGTTACAAAGAAACTCTTTTGATCATAAAAAGAAAACCACCAAAAACAATCAGCATCCCTATTTTTTTCAGCATAATCAATCATTCTAGTCAGCATCTCAAATAAAGCAGCAAATCATTAATTCCTCATTTGAGCAATTTTTTCTCAGGTTAAATCTAAATTTAGATCTGTTTCTATAAGTCCCTTCAAACTGTCCCAGGAGGAGGCACATCCTGATCATGCTTATCCATATTCCTAAAGACAGTCTACACTCTTAATTTATGCTAGGGTACTTTTCTGAGTAAACCATTGTCAATTGTTAAACATTTTTTTTGTGACTGGTTCTTGACATCCAATTAGGCTGCAAACAAGAGGGCCAAGAATCGCTTTATGGTCAAATACCATTACTGTTAGCCAAGAACAAGTACAAGGTAGCTCAGTATGCATTGCAATGGAGACTCCCCTTAGTATGTCTTCTTGGGAACCAAGTGCCTCCATCTTCTTGGGAGTCTCTCCCATTGCCTGGACCTTGTCATAAGACAGCATGGGTAGTATAGCCTATGTCAGTTAGTGGTGGTGGTGGTGGTGGTGGGGGGAATCCTGATACAATGGTCAAAGGACATTTAGACCAGGGAAATCTAAAATATAGCTGAAGATGTTCACTTTATTAAAAATGTCCTCAAATAGTCCACTATACAAGTCAGTAGTGGACTTTTTATTACAATGAGGACAATTTTTGTCTAGAATGATGTAGTTTAAAAATAAAGACATTAGGCAGTACAATAAAGCATATTAACTAAACAAATGGGCAGGAGAAGCTGACAGTGGTACTGTAACTGTTCCTCAATAATTTCTAGAAATACTGAATAGCGCTTTGGCATTAAAGTGGTATGGAGAGGCTTAAATTCATTTCATCTAATCCTTGAGTCTGGCAGAATTTAGATTACAGCTATATCACAGTTGACTAGACTGTAGTAAAAGAATGGGTATTGAAGATTATCGCCTTGACAGCCACTTCCTCGTTTGAATTCACTACATAAGGTGTACAGCCAAGTTCCCCAGGAAGCAGATTCTGAGACTAAAATTTGATTGTAGAAGGGTTATTGGGGAGTGCTTTCAGCAATTACATGAGAAGGGAGTGCAGGAAAAGCGGGACTGGGCTGAAAGAGAATGTGATTCAATAAAGTGGTAACAGCCCAGGCTGTGAAGCCAGAATGCCCTTCGGAAATACCCTGAGTGTAGGTAAGAACCCAGGTATTTGTCTCTTTACGTAGATCAGTCATTGGATCAAAGCTGCCCCAAAGGAAGGAGAATGCCCTTGTACAAAACAGTTTCCTGACAATTCCTAGAGAGGTGCTCATTTCTGAGCCTCAGCAGGGAGTACTCCTTCACTGTGGAGATTAATGCTTCCATCCTGGAAAGTGAATCTGGGATCAGAGTTCACCAAATTTACTAGTCCCCACTGTATACTAATAAATGCTGTTACTGAAGCTAAAAAAATTTTGAGCTCTGCTGTCTGCTGTAATGATACTTATAGCCCAATAGGGGGAGATAGATATGTAAAAACAAAGAAAACAAATCACAAAATAATTTTTTTAAAAAAGGTTGTGTAGAAGGCATGAAGTAAGGAGAGGTGGAATAGCATGTGGCTCAGCAGTGCTACTCACAGCTGTTTTCCTAGCAGAAATGAAGGCATACATCTTGGAAAAGACTTGTACATTCATGTTTATAGCAGCCAGTGTCATTTCCAGTGGCAGAAACTGCATTGGACTAAATGCCCATCAACTGGTTAATATATAAACAAAGCTTGGTAAAGCCAGTCAGGGGAAAACTATTCATGAGTGTAAAGAATAAGGGATTAAATATGCTACTAAAATGAACTTCAAAAAATATACGCTCAGTCAATGAAGTCAGGCACAAACCAACATATTTTATGACTCCATTTATATGAAATGTTCCAGAAAGGCAATTCTTATGTAGATAGAAAGAATATTGGTGGGTATGGGATGGAAAAGGACTATTAGAGGACATGAAGTTTCTTTCTTGAGTGAAAGAAATGTAAAATTAAATTGTGACCATACTTGCATAACTGTAAATATGTGAAATCATTGCATCATATATTTGAAACAGGTGATGCTACGTTATGTAAATAATTCTTCATTGAAGCTGTTAATACAAATGTTAGCATTTAAAACTATATGGGGGAGGCCCTCCCTGGTGGCGCAGCGGGTTAAAGCACTGCACTGAGAAGCTAAAGCCACTCCGCATGAGTTCGATCCCCGCCTGCCTCGGAGGTGACCACATGGTGTGGCAGACCTCTCCTGACCCGCCCGCCGCCCGCTGCTCCCCTCAGCAGTGTACTTCGTCGATCTGCCTGTTCTGCTCCCCACTCTGTCTCTGGTGAAGCCTCTCACCGCCCTTGAGTTCTCTGGCCTGTACCCCACTTCTGTATGTACAAATAAATAAATCTTTAAAAAAAAAAAAACTATATGGGGGAAACTCTTAAGGGGAGATAAGAACTATTGGAGAACTAATGCAATCTTAGAGAAATTTTTCAGGATAAATGTAATTTTCTTCTGTGAAGAGATGTCAGAAAAGTGTATGTCAGGTGGAAGAAATGATATGTGCAGAAATGCAAAGGAATATGTAATTCAGGAAATGTGTTTTCTTTGAGTGTTAAGGGTGGAAGGGATGGAGAGCAATTGGCTTGTAATCAGTGATGGAAGTCTTTTCATTAAGAATATGTTATGTCTTTGAAAGAATCTGAAATTGCTTATTTTAAGGCCTTTATACAGACCCGTTTCTGTATTTAAATGCTCTTTCCCTGTTTGTTTCTTTTAATGCCTGACTTTGTCCTCCATCAATTCTTAGCTTAAAAAGAATCTTCCCATACACAGTGTTTTCCCTGATCACTTTATTTCAAAAGTTTCTGACTACTCACCATTCTCCGGCAAAAAGGCATTATTTGTTAATATTGTTTGTTTAGTGTATCATTGCCTCATCATACAATAAATGGGGACCAGGTCTGTTTTGCTAATTGGAGTTGGGATATGAAAAAGACCCTGATTTTCTAGAGCTGTGTGACCTTGACCCAATGAATTTCAACTTCTTTTCTGTAAAATATTCTTGTGATCGTTTTAACATCTATCTGTTAGACTTAATGTGAAAATTGTTATAATAGTTGTAAAAATCATTTGTAAATTTAAATTCCTATAAATTATTATAATTGAATGATAAATAATGTATTAATAATAGCTATTAATAATTTATCAAAGTGGCTCTCCCTGTAAATTTATTAAATCATTATAGTTGCATAATAAATAAGGTTTTATTAAGAAATAATCTACATTAAAGTATTTAGGATTTAGGGTACATTTTTTGCACATCAGTTATTCTTCTGTCTTGTATTATATTATCTTCTTTAGGTACAAAGAAATTTCCCTCATATAAATGGTCTCTGTGAGATGTTTTTTAAGGAGACGTGTTTGCTTTTTATATTTTCTGACTTTTTGTCCTTTCATATCAAGATTCTTAAAATTATATATGATTATAAGTTAAGAGACTGAAAGGATAATCTTAGGAAGTACTCTTTCAACTATATAAACCACTACATGAGATGCTTATGAGGCAAAATTGACTGAGATATGAACTCTTTCATTAAGGAGTTTGTCTCTAGAAGGGTGAGCTGTAAAAATTTAGAATGTAAGGGAGAAGTAGAAAACTACCATATGAAAGATGAAAATGGAACATATGCTTTGAGCAGGAAGAGTGTGTCATCAACTAGAATGAATAAGAGAGAGTGTTAGATGTGACACTGGTGATGGATTAGTTTTTCAACCAGGAAAAGTGTGGTCCTGTGAAAAAATATAACATCTCTGTTCAGATATATCTGTAGTAGGTAGGAAGCTAAATGTGATCAGTAGATTTTATTTATTAGAGTCTATCAGTTACTTAAGAGGGACAGGTAAAAAGTAGTTTTTCACTCACTGACAAGTTCATAATATCTGATTTATGCCACATAGAAATCAGATGCACCTTGCCTATTAATTACACTGTATGAGGTCTGTGAAAGTTACATCATATGAAAAGATGCAAACATCTTACATATTAAACTTTTTAAAATAAGAAACAAAATGGTCAGACATAACTCCAATAGTGACATAAGTCACTATTGATCGAATGACTCAGAGAAATACAGATATTTGAGAAGACGCAAGGCTTGAATGTTAATGCTACATTCACAGTTCCATTCCCTGCCTTTTATTGGAGACAACACATTAAACTAATAGTTCTTTCCTTTTTTTTTTAAGATTTATTTATTTATTCATACAGAACTGGTGTACAGGCCAGAGATGCAGAGGTGAGAGGATTCACTAGAGTCAGAGTGGGGAGCAGAACAGGCAGAATGACGAAGTCCACTGCTGAGGGGAGCAGCGGGCAGGTCAGGAGAGGTCTGCCTCACCATGGGGTCACCTCCGGGGAAGGCGGGGATCGAACTCATGAGGAAGTGGCTTTAACTTCTTAGCGCTGTTCTTTAACCCGCTGCACCACCAGGGAGGGCCAGTTCTTTCCTTTTTAAAAAATTTACCATCAATTACTTTGGCCATCTGGCACTTTTCAATAGCAAGAATAGCCACTTTGACTATTTTGAATTCATTAGTAAAGAAAATTGAGTATTCCATTTACACACTAAGAAAGCATAAGCTTTTAAAATTAAATTAAAAGTGGATTCTTTTTAGGCAATGCTTTTAGGCTTTTAAACTTAGCCTTTTCTATATTTCTAAATTAGTATTTTAGAGTAAATACTATTTCAACAATTTTTTTTCCTGCTAACTAATGTATCTTAGGGAATAAATACTTACCCCAATGATCATGGTAGAGTTTGGTTTTGATTGTGTTATCCTGTCCATCTGCTTTCATACTGTTATATCACTAAAAACCAAAAGACTACTTAATGCTAAATGTTAAGAGAGAGAAGCAATTCACAAATGTTGTACAAACTATCAACCACAGACATTAATATTTCACTGTATCTACTCTCCTCAATCCAATAAAGATAATAAATATATCTCAAGACATAATGAGTTAGAAGTGGTTTTAAAAGCACTGAATATTTAAGTTTGACAATCAGGAGAATATAAGAAAGTATTTGAGAAATTTTTATTTAAAGCAAGGAATGGAAACTATTTATATGGTTTGATTACTGATTGGGAATATTGCTTAAAGAAGCCCATGATTTTAAAGGCAAACAGGTGTAGCTACATATATCTATGTCTGCCTATAGGTAGACATGACAAAAGAATAGACTGAATTAATGAAAGAAGATGATGAAATGCTTAGTTTTCAGGCCTCTGCCATATACATATGTGTACTGATCTCATCAAAAAATATAGCTTGGACCCACAGTTAACACACTGGTAACTGAGTTATGTTGGCCAATGTCACAATCCCCTATGTTATTGTTATAAAATAAATAGAAGTGACAGGGAAATAAAATAAGCACACCCAAGAAAGGTAAAGCTATGACATCTTTCTATTTCTTGACCTCACTGTCTACCCCCTCAGTATGTTAAAGTAATGAAGTATTTAGTCATACTGGAATGATTACAGCATTTCATCTGTCATGATTCTCTAGAGAGCTGCTAGTATTTCTAAATAATGGTTTTTATTCTGTCATTTTCTTGCTCAAACACTTGCTTTCCAGTCTCTATAGAATAAAGGCCAACACACTAGCTCGGTATTATTCATAGTTCCCTAGTAAGGCCCAGACCAGCAATTGTAACCTTGTCTTTTTGAACAACTTAGCAAACATTAAGCACCTATTATTTGTGAAATATTGCTAGGTAGTGATATAGAGTACTGTGTAAAACAGCTATGTCCCTATCTTCGCAGAGTTTTAAAAAAGTAGAAGATACAAACTTTGAACAAATAATCCTAATTGTGGTAAGTATTGTAAAGGGGTGGAGCATATATGTCCTAAGGGTCTAATCTGGAGGGCAGAACCATCAGTATCAGTATATTTAAGGACTACTTGTCTGTTCAGTAGGAATTAGCTAGAGAGAACCATGATTTTGAGTTCAAATTTAGAATGACTAAATGTTATAGAACAAAGGCAAGATTGAAAAGAAGTGGGGCATATGAGGCTTGAGATAGAAGGAGTACTAGAATCCAGCAATGTCTCCTAACCTATGTTTAGGTTTAGAACTTTAAGAGTAATGAGAAGATCATTTCGGAGATTTAAGCATTGCAGGCAGTTAATCAAAACTGCATTGTAAATAAAATGCAGTTTTAGGTTGGAAAACTGACTAAAGAAGGCGAGGTTACATTCATCTCAGACATGATAAATACCCATTTTATTTAAGTGAGCTTCATTTTATTCTTCTTGAATATATTTCATATTATGTACTGTCCAGATATTAACATGAAATATATATAGCTTATGTGTACTATTGAGGCATGGGCACTACTAAGATTTCAGATTAGCATTAGTAAAACATTAGTATCCTATATTGTGAAAAATTGCATTTTTTTTTCCATAAATGTCATTCAGTAGAGTGGATGTGGTGGTCACATGCCTAGATAGGTTGGAGTGTTGGCTCAAGCTCAGCAAGTAGTGTCATGTGCCCTCTCTGAGTTCCGTGGGATTACACAGAGACATTCAGATTTCCTTTTCATATTTGCTTTGCAGTTCATTGCTTTTCATACAGTAGAGTGAGCTATTTAGAGTGTGAGTAGTCATGAGTCTACCTCTAAGAAATTATCTGCATATTAATATGAGTCGCTTCAGAAAAAAAAATAACCTTGACCTTCTGAATCATACATTTTCAGGAAGGTTATGGATTGTGAATTGCTAACCTATTCATATTAATAAACTGGTACTGGCAAAATTCTACTCATTTGCATAGGCCTCTTCTTTCTGTAGCCCATGAAATTAACATTGTTTAATGACTGGAAATAAGATCACCTTTGGCTGTAGCAGTCATACTCTCATTTCAAAAGGAAGAGATAAAGGGGTCTTGACTCAGTAAGCAGGAAAAGGTTTTAAATTACAAATACTTTCATTAGAGAACACAGTGGGTCCAAGTGGCAGAAGCAGTGTCATCTATTGATGAGTGAGGATTCTAGGCAAACAGGAGTATCAGATCTTTTTAACTTGGCTTCAGTGAGACCAAACCTGTCTTCAAAGGCCTCACAATGTGTAGTGGAAGTTCAGTTCCCAACTTTATCCTAGAGGGTTTGGCAAAATATTCACAGAGAAAGTCACATTTGCATTGCTCTTTGAAGAATGAATGAAAATTCTCAGGTTTAGAAGAAGGGCTATGCAATAAGAAGAAAGCATGGACTGTGAACCAAGTTTAGTATTTTGAAGAAAGAGTAAGGAATTTAGTGATGTGAGACTGGTTACATAATTTCAGGGCTCAGTGGCAAAATGACAATGTGGAATACTTTGCTCTAAAAAAGAAAAATCAGGAAACAATGCTTTTAAAGGTTACTTCCAAGTCTCTCTTTTGACTTGTCATGATGTTTTCTATTTGCCATTTAATTTCTTAAGCAATGAAAAATTAAAATTTTTAATTATCATCGTGAATTTTGCCATACATCTTTATATTGTGCAATGTCAATTTTAAATACAAGTATAAGATCATTTGACCCACGCAGAATCACTGAAATTACACAATTCTTCCTTTCATTAAAAAATACATGACTAAGATCTTATTTTTAACAAAGGAAATAGCACACAAAACTAACTTTTACAGACTAACTTGTCTTTCACAGATTGATATATACTCATTCTGCCACCACTCTCAACCTTCAGTTTATTAAAGAATAAAAATGAAAAGCTTTCCCTGTATTTTCTATCCTTCTAAGTCATCATGTTAATATATAGCTGATTGATATGTGAGTAAGAAAGAATATGATTGGCTTTCTTGGTCATTCTTGGCAGAATGACATTACCTTCTTCCTGCTTTTGTAGTAAGTTCTGGTTCCAATAAAGTGTAGACTCTCAAGGCTGTCAGAGAACCTGCTTACTTAGTCTTAAAATTAATATACACATGTTGTACTTGCTTTGAGTCTCTCTGAACTCCCATGCATTGTAGTGTCACTGGAATTTTGTGCTCATGGGTTTTACAAATGCAGTTTATTGGTAAAACAGCAACGAACTTTAGACAGAAATGTAGCATTTTTCGTTTTTGCTCACACTTATGCTCTGTCAATCCATTGGACTTCACTTTTAAAACAAACTTCAAAGATAAAAATTATTAAGAATTTCAAGAAGGCATATGTAGAGCTTAAAGCAACTGTGGGATCTTTCTGAAGATCGGAAACTGTATGACTGCACACTTTGAAGCACAATGAAACCTGCTATGGTGTGATATTTCTGGGCCAAACAAGGCAGAAAAAAACTAAGTTGGAGATTGATTAGGTGGAGATTATGTGATCATACAGGCAAAACTATAACATGTGGTATTGCCACTGTTTGATAGAAACAGCTGGCAGTACCACATCACACTTAGAGTTTTGAAAGCTAACCCTGGGGGCCATGTGGGAAGTGAATTAGAATGGTGGCAGAGATTACACAGGACTGAATGATGCCAGTGACAGAAGGTTATGAGGTAGAGATGCAAAGTGATAGATGAATGACAGTTATCTGTGAGAAAGGTAGAATTCCTAGCACTGGTAACCTTAAATTAGGGAATGTAATAGGGAAAGAAATGTGTGAACACCACTAATTTTTGAAGGAAGCATAGCACTTAATTTTCATCCTGCATAATATGTCTTTCAACCCCAAGGCTCTAAAAGTATAATCAGTAAATGGTAGCATTGTATGTATTTCCCTTTCAAGATATTAAAAGATTGACAACAACTGTTTAAATGAAATAGAAGATATCATTTAAAGAGAATCCCCTGTCCTTGGTGATATAACTGAATTCATTCGATCTTTTTTTTTAAATGGCTAGAAGATCAAGAATACTATGAGATGCTGAGTCCATAATAGGTGATAAGTATTTTAAACATGAAGGTCATTCACCTGATCATATTCCAAAAGCCAAAAGATATAAAATATAATCAAAGCAATATTTGCAATCCTGTGATTTCATATAGTTTTCTGATAGAGACTCAATTATGAAAAAAAAAATCTGTTTCATTGAGTCATTGATTGAGAATGGGATGTATGATAGGTGTCCTTCCAGCTGCCAGATTTAACTCTCTCCTATTTGAAATGAGAAAGTTTTGTAATTACTTAGTTGGTTCTTCAGAGAAGGTGTTAATTGAAAAGGTAACATACTCAAATTTCATTTTATTAATCAGGATGATTTTTCTGACACTTTCCCCCTATTGTTATTTTAGTTTAAAGCATCCTTTAAAAGTATTGTAAAGATATTTTCATTGTATTTTTTACTTGTCAGTCTCCTATCTTCTGTAAAGTCACTGATTTTCTACTCTGGCTACATATTAAAATCTAGGGAACTGGATCCTTATATACCTTTATCCAGTAGTTGTAGATCAGTTAAATTAGATACTTAGGAGAGAAATTCAGGCATTTTTAAATACTCATCTACTTTATAAAAACTTTCCCGGATGATATAAAGTATAACCCAGGTTAAAAACAATTGTGATGATTTTTCCTCAGGTTCTTTGAGACACAATTTTCATCCCATTTCAGATAATAAAAGCAAAGAGAAAAATTAGGCTCAATAAATGGAGATGGAATTAATTAGAACAATAAAGAAAAAATCTCCCCTTGCTGTTATCATTTTTATTTATTTTTGTAAGGAAGGGAATTAACAAATATGATTTTTAATCATGACAAGCAGGATCAAAGATCAGCAGTGATGCTCACATACCAGTTTTGAAAAGTCATTACTCACTTGATATTTTACTTTTATTATATTCTTATAAAGCATGTCTCTTTTGCTTATCTCTTTCTTTGTATAGAATATATAATGATTGTCCTTGGCTTGGGAGTGCTTGCTTAAAAGAATACTATTCTCTAAAAGTATATTTTCTTATGTGATTGTTGAGCTGTTTCTGGAGTTTATTCTATTGCTGAAATAAAATTTTAAAGGCTTAACTATGGAAGATAATATTTTTTATTAAGATGATTACAACAATAAAGTAGTCAAATACTGTTACTATAATTTGAAATGACAAATAATAGCTCCTGATCCAAATCTCAGTAGTTTTTATTACGGATACTGCTTGTTTCACTCTTGGACCTGTTGATCACCTGTGGTATAACCTTTTTTGGCTGAGTTTATTAGTGAGTTTGTCTCTAGTCTACAGGTTAGGTCTGGGTCCACTTCATATATCTCACTGTGTAGCTAAATCATAGCAGAAGAAAACTGGGACGTGCTCCTATTAAAGTTCACTGCAACAGGTCTAGAGAGGAGGTGAAAATGCATCATGCCTTTAAAGTCTCAACTAACAGCTGGAGCAATGTCATATCTGTCAAAAATACTTGACAAATATATTGCAGCAGACCCAATACAAATTTTTTAGGGAAAAACATGCTCACCGCAATTTGAAGACATATAAAATCACATGATATATAACAAACTTGATATATAATTTTGCTAAAGAATTGGGAACAAAAATCCAATCTATGCCAAAAACATTCTGTTTTAAGAAGTGATTTGGTGTATAGAAAGACATTTTCAAATGTGTGAATGATGCATTATTATATTATGTTGTTATATTAGAATAACTGCCTGAAATTATGCCTGGACTATCAGTGATTTGGAAGTAGGATAACCCACTCTAAAAAGGAATTGCAATCACAAATTCATTGGGTCCATTCAAGACCCAGTTCTGCCACATATTTCAGTGATGTTAACACAGTTTCCCTATCTTTCTGGGTACATTATCCTCAATTTTAAATACCACTAATAATACCCACCTTACTTGTATGGAAAATTTGAGACAACAAGCTTGATAACACTTGGCAAAATTAAAATGAAATATAAAAGACATTTGGATATATTTATCAGGTTCATTTAGTTATTTCAAAGTTCCAATTTGAAACTACTTGTAATTATACACTTTAGAATGTCAATTTTTTTCTTGGGCTTCTTTCAAAAGTGCTACAGTAAGGCATTCTGACAAGGTTATGAAAGCTCTCAGACGACTAAAGTAGAGGTCACAGACATATGGCCCATTGGCACCATCTGCTTTGGGGCACACAGTATTGTGCAAACATCTGTATTCATTTCCAGTGTTAAGGAATTGGGAGGTTTCTCATTTAGTCTGCATTCTTACATCATCACAATCTTCCACAGCCACTGAACAACTGCTTCTTTAAAGGGTGTATAAGCGTTCCAGTTTACCACATTTCCTATCACCTCCTATTCTAGTACACCCACCCACAAAATTAATTTCCATTATCTTCTGGAATCTTTTAAACATGGTGAAAATTCAATATGCCTAGCTATTAAAGATAAAAACTAATGAATCAGAAAGGACACTAGTCATAGGATGTTTAAGCAGAATTTTGGGGCACAGTCCATTGTACTAACAGAAGATAACCCTTTATGTACTGACATGAAGGAAATCCAGTAGTTCCTGGAGATTGGGGTCACAGTGGCATGACAGTGGTGGGGGGCCCCAGGGAATGAAAGTTGAGGCCTTTTATCAAACATTAAAGTACCTTAATGTTTTCATAACAAGTATACCCCTGTATATAATATGTAGTTATGAATATTACATATTGTAAAATTTGCATTTCTATCCTAGAAGGCAAAGATAAGGATTAAGAATAAAAATTCTTGAAAAATTTTAAATTAAAAAAAACTTGGCCAGGCTCTCCTTGGTGGCACAGTGGATTAAAGCACAGTACTGAGAAGCTAAGGCCACTTCCGCATGAGTTCGATCCCCGCCCCTTCCACCTGCCCTGGAGGTGACCACATGGCACGGCAGACCTTTCCTGACCCGCCCTCTGCTCCCCTCAGCAGTGTACTTCGTTGACCTGCCTGTTCTGCTCCCCACTCTGTCTCTGGTGAAGCCTCTCGCCACTCCTGAGCCTCTGGCCTGTACCCCAGTTCTGTATGCACAAATAAATAAATCTTAAAAAAAAAAAAAAAAAAAAAAACTTGGCCAAATTTCTTGTGACTGAAGTATAGGGATCAAAAGGAATAATTTTTTTCTGAGAAAGCTGTTTGTCTCTTCTGTTATGTCAGTGATAGTCTATTGACAGTCCTTCAATCACACATTAGTTGTTTCTTCTTGGACCTCAGAACTCATTGACTTTCCTCTGACTAAGCCATCTTGCTGCTAAAAGTTTAGGTGGAATCATTGGGATCCAGATGCTTGAGAAACTATATGACAGCATTTGATCTTTTTGATATCAAATTACTTTAATTTATGGTGTCTCTTATTAAAATATAATGGATTTATCATTGGAAGTTATAGCTCTTTTCTGAAGGTCATCATGAAATATCCATTTCTGATTTACAAGTTGTTTAATCTTACCGATAAAAAAGTTAAGTATGCTATTTCATTTATGGGATAGATTTTTTCCCCATCATCATCTTGAAGATTCTGTGCTTACGACAGGAAAAATAAATTTTAAAAAAATTCAATTTTATGACACTTCAAGTAGCATATTTCTCTGAGTTTAGAATGTGCTATTTAAACAGAACAGTCTATTGTGAAAAAAGTATTCTGATGTTAGAGTGAGAAAAGAGCATTAACTCAATATTATAGCATACTTGCACCATGGAAGATGGAATAGTTTTGGTTTGGAGGACCAAAAGCTCTCCCTTTAGTAAACTCTTGCCACATATACCTCACATTTGGCACCAAAGCACTGTTGATTCACTTACTTTCTTAAAAAAAAAATGGTATTAGTTTTTTTCTTTTTTTTTTTTTTAGCTAACATTGGTTTATACATGGTATATGATATAAGGATATAAGTTCACATCTCTTCAAATATATCTCCTCTCACCTTCTCTATTACAGGAGCACGCATACTACTCTACTCTTCTTTGCTGGCTGCTCCTCCCTACCCTCAGCTCCCCAACCCTCAGTTTTGCTGTCAGATTTCTAGATTTTTGTTTTGGTTTAACTTTTTCTGTTTTTTTGTTTGTTTGTTTATTTATATTCCACATTTTCTTTCTCTGTGTGACTTATTTTCCTTCTTTAATTATGTCCATATTATTAATTTTGTCACAAATGCCATGATTTCATCTATATTTATATCTGTGTATAGATATAGATAGGTAGATGGATAGGTGGATAGGTAGATATATAGATAAATAAAACGATGGATAGATAGATATAGATAAAACTATATAGCCAAGTAGCATTTCATTGTATATATCTGCCACATCATCTTTATTCACTGATCTGCTACTCTTTTGTGCTCACAGATTATTTTCATAGATTGATTATGGTAAAAAAATGTATATATATGTGTGTGTGTGTATAGACAGATAGATAGATATAGATAAAACTATATAGCCAAGTAGCATTTCATTGTATATATCTGCCACATCATCTTTATTCACTGATCTGCTACTCTTTTGTGCTCACAGATTATTTTCATAGATTGATTATCTAAAAAAATGTATATATATGTGTGTGTGTGTCTGTCTATACACACACACACACACACACACACACACACACACACATATATACTCCCACCCCTTTGAATTAGTGTTTATGTGTTCTTCAGATAGATGCCCATGAGTGGTATTGCTGGATCAAAGGGTAGATCCATTTTTAATATTTTGAGTAATTGAGAGATCTCACTGGTTGCACCAGTTTACAGGTCCACCAGCTGTGCTCTAGGCTTCCTTTTATTGAACGACCTCCCTAGAACATGTTGCTTCTGATCTTTTAGATTTGAACCATCCTTATAGATGTGAGGTATTATTTCATTGTGATTTAAATATACATTTCCCTGATAATAAATGATTATAAGCATATTTTCATGTGCCTTTGGCCATCAGTATATCTTCTTTGAGTAATTGTTTACTTAGCTTTTCTGCCTATTTTTGATTGGGGTATTTGTTTTCTCATTGCAGAGTTGTATCAGTTCTTTGTAGATCTTGGAACTAACCCATTGTTGAATGCATGATGTTCAAATATGTCCTTCCATTTGGGGGTCATTTCATTTTAATTATAGTTTCCATTGTTGTGAAAAAGTTTTCAGCTTGATATAATTCAATTTGCTTATACTTGCTTTTGTTTTCCTTGCCATTGTAGATGAGTCCCCAAACTGATGTCTGAAGTCTGTATTAGGAATTATTTTGCCTATGATTTTGTCTATGTATTTAACAGTATCAGATCTTATAACCAAGTTGTTAATAATTCATTTTAAACTAATTTTTATGTTTGGTGTGAGATAATGTTATGTTGTTCTTTTCCAAATAGCCATTTTACCCAACACCATTTGTCAGAGACCCTCCTTTTTCTGATATCTATTTTTCACTCCTTTGGGACAGATTAACTGTCTATTTAAATGTAGGTTTATGTCTGGCTTCTCAGTTCTTTTCTTTGATTTGTGTGTTTATTTTCACTTCAATGTTATACTGTTTTAATTACCATAGCTTTGTAGTTTAGTTTGAAGTATGGAAGAATAGTATTCCTGTTCTTTACAGCTTGACCTGAATTTAGATCCTAGTTCTAAACATTTTGACTAGACACTTCAACTCTTCAAGACTTGCTTATTCATCTAAAATGAAGCTAATAATAATAGTTGCATTGCTAGTTAAGAGACTCTTGAAGATTTTTTTTGTGAAAAGAAAAATACACTAGTAAAAAAAAAGTTTACATTTTACAAATTGTTAATTAGTACATACACTTCAATTCTTTGCCATTTTGTAATTTCATATGAGGCACATAGTAGGTAGGTAATAAGTATGAACTTAGAGAGAGGATTGTTCTAGATAGAATACACTCAGTTTTTACGGGGTTGTGTTCACTACATTCCCTTTCCAATGTGATTTGGGATTGGCTCTGGTTGAGAACATAATTTCAAAAGGGTACACTTGAACAAGTTGTAATGGTACGGTTAGATGGTTTACATCATTTATTTTTCTGGAAATATATTAATAGAAAGAATGGCTACACATTTCAAGGGGACTGAGAAGGGCAAAATAATTGGTTATAAAATTTTCATATTCAAAAGTAATTGCATAATTACTTTCTGAGTATGAAATTTTTTTGTAACTGATTTTTGTTTCCCTTTTTAAGTCCTCTTGGAATCTGTGGCTATTCTTATTTGATTTCCATGAGAACATTATCTAAATATTCAAAGAATAAGAAAATAATTAGTATAGAGTATCAATTATGAAGTTAGCACTGTGCTAATGCTCCACAAATATTTGTCCTCATCATTGTCCTCACTTCGTAGTTAGAAAAATTGAAGCTTTGTTTAATCAAATATTTCATAAATAGATAAATAAATTTGTTGGTAATTAGTGTAGTTGGATTGGAACCCAGAATTCTCACTATTAAAACTACACTGCAAATCTTTCTATTTTACCATAAAGACAACATCAACAAAGCATGCTTTTAATTCATCACCCTCTATCTTGTCACCTCTGCCACTCTGTGACAGGAGGAGTGTCAAAGACTGTCATAACACTTCTTGTTTTGAATAATAATCTCTTTTACACAACTCAGTAGGACTTTAATGATACTTATAAATTCTTATGCCTCTCCCCTTTATTGGTGTGACCTGTGATTCTATGTGGTCCAGAGACCAGTCAGACTTAAGCATTCTTTTATTTTTTAAATATATATTTTATTTACTTTCTTAATTGTCAATAGTCATTGGTTATCATACTATGTTCAATTTAGGGAAATCATTTCATACCTTCTCAGATGTATTATTTCCACACCATATTTATCAGCAAAGCAAACATGTCCCTTTATGATAGACTTTTGTTCAGAATATTTTATGGAGGCGATGAATTGTTAAAATAAATGGTGTAATATCTCAAACACCATCTGTAAGAATCAGCTACGATAACTTTGACATATGTTATGGATCCTCTGGGACCCTCCAAAATATAATATTCATCATATCCTCCCTGTTCAGTTTCTTTCTTAAACCATAATCCAGAACAAAATACGGTGATTAGTTTCAGGTCAGGACTTACTAGCAAAGATGGAGAGGATTGTCTCCTTGTTCAACATGTATTCCCATTTCCAGAGGTACAGGGCTCTTCTGTTTATCTTTTGATGAACACTATTGATAACAGCAATTTGAATATCCTCATGCACTAAGCCCTAGTAATACCCACTGTCTCAGTATCACTGCTATAGCAAAATATCATAACCTGGGAAATGCAAATATTTATTTCTTATAGTTCTGAAACTGGGAAGTCTGTGATTAAGAATTCTGGTAAGACCCTTCTTTCTGGTTTTGACCATCTTCTTGCTGTGTCCTCACATGATAGAGCGAAATGTTATCTGTCTTTTGTCCCTTCTTATAAAGGCACTGATAATCTTCATGAGGGCTCTGATTTCAGGCCCTAATTTTGGGGAGGTCAAGACTTTCCCTTAGACCTACATCTACTACCAGTAAATTGGGTACTTATGTTCCAACTTAAGTGCTATACCAGGAATGCCTTGGAGGTCATGAAGTACTGTCACTTCACTACCACAATTGACCTCTCTCAGAGGATATTTTTTAATCAGAGAGGAATGCTCTCTTTCTCTAAGTGGGGTCCACCTGTAATACCACATCAATGTGCTCCCCATCAAAAGCATGATACTGAAAACAATAACAAATTCAAATTTTAAATAGCACTTCACATTTGCAGAACACTTTCATAAGAGTGGAGGGGGAAGACACAAACATTGTACCCATAGCACCCATCTACCTAGTATTACTATATCTATAGATGATCTCCCCAACCAAGCACAACCCCTGAAAGTATATAAATACTGAGCTTCCCAGCATGGATTTTTCTAGTTATTGCTGTCTTAGTCCAAGATAAAAGGGAATGTGAAATGACACTGAATGGCACTATCTGTAGGGCAGGAGACACAACATATGAAAGAACTATAAAAACACTTTCCCAAGCTTGAAAGGAAGAAAATTCAGGACTAGGCAAGTTTGAAATATCTTCTAATTTTAAACCTCAGTTTCTTATTCTGGATGCAAATACAACCCACCCTTATTCTATCCTTTTTAAGTCCTCTCTATATAACTCTTATGAAAGTGCTCTGCAAATGTAAAGTGCTATTTAAAATTTGAATTTGTTGTTTTCAGTATCATGCTTTTGATGGGGAGCACATTGATGTGGTATTACAGGTGGACCCCACTTAGAGAAAGAGAGCATTCCTCCCTGATTAAAAAATATCCTCTGAGGCCCTCCCTGGTGGCGCAGCGGGTTAAAGCACAGCATTAAGAATCTAAAAAGCCGCTTCCGCATGAGTTCGATTCCCGCCTGCCCCGGAGGAGACCACATGGAGTGGCAGACCTCTCCTGACTCGCCCGCTGCTCCCCTCAGGAGTGTACTTCGTCGATCTGCCTGTTCTGTTCCCCATTCTGTCTCTGGTGAAGCCTCTCACCGCCCCTATCTCTGGCCTGTACCCCAGTTCTGTATGCACAAATAAATAAATCTTTAAAAAAAAAAAAAAAAATAAATAAAATATCCTCTGAGAGAGGTCAATTGTGGTAGTGAAGTGACAGTACTTCATGAACTCCAAGGCATTCCTGGTATAGCACTTACATGAACCTTTAAGAGAAAAAATCATAAGACCTCAGATCTCCTCTCCTGCTTCCAAGGAATTTGGAGCCAACAAATGTGGCTCATAAAGTTCTTTTGAGTTTTGTTGATTCTGAATTATTACTTGATATATCACCATAGACTGTTTTCTTGAGGTCATGGTCTTAAAATAATATACGAAAGCATGCTTCCTTTTGGACAGAATGAAACCTTGGCATCTGGAGAGCATAATGTGAATTAGGAGTTAACCTTATCAAACCTGAAAATAAGCCTGAAGTTACCTTCGTGGTTCATGAGAGGCTTTGAAATACCTCTTGTTTACCATGTAAAGTAAAACAGTCAGAAACAGTCTTTACTTTTATTGAATAAAAGAAAAATTGCAAGAGTATGGACTAAAATTTCCTTCTATAATTATCTAACATAACAATTTCAAAGTAGATATGAATTGTTAATACAGTAAATTGTCCAAACTGTTCTTGATCAGAAATTGACTAAACTTCCAGGTGACCAGTTAAACAGCTGGGCTGTTATAGGTGGTATCAACCATTGAAATAAAATCAAATCCCTTGAAAACTCTTTTCAGTGGACCTAATTCTGTCTTCTGTCTGGTTTCCTGGTCAGGTTTTAATACCTACTTGTCTACTGACACTACTTGTTTCAGTGTCACCAAGGAGATTCCTGTCACCAAATACAATGGCCAATTGTCATAGTTTGTTAAAGGCTATCAAAACAAAGCACCATAGTCTTGCTGGCTTAAGTGACCAAAATTTATTTTCTTACAGTTCTGGAATCTAAAAGTCTGGCATCAAGATGTTGGCAGTATTCTTTCTCCTTAAGCTTCTCTCATTAGCTTATAGATGGCCGTCTTCTCCCTTGTCTTCACATAGTTATCTTGGTATCTGTGTCCAAATTTCCTCATCTTGTAAGGACACCAGTCATAAATGGATATAGCCCAATTAATCACCTCATTTTTAACATAATTCCCTTTAAAAGGCTCTACTTTTAAATAAAGTCACATTCTGAGATACTGATGATTAGGACTTCAACACAAATGTCAGAAAAATATAATTCAGCCTATAAAAACATCTTAACTTGACAAAAATTTTTGTCATCTTACTTGGCAAAAATGTATTTGACTTATCTAAATTGATGTCTTATTTATCATAATTTTCTAATCTTCTTTTCATTTTTTATCTTTTTATCTTTTCATCTTTTTTTTTTATCTCCTTACTCAAATCCTCCTTCCTTATAATTTCTTAACTGTAGTGTGTTTCAGGATATTTTGATCACCTGTGTCTACCTTCACTCTTTTGGTGATCTCTATATGTGAATGACTTCTAAATGTGTACATGCAAGCCAAATTTTCTGATTCCCAGATATTTCAGTAATAGATCTATCTACCTACATAACTATTCAGAATTAAATTCTTGATCTATTTCCTCTCTTATACTTGCTTTTTATGCATCCTTCCCTATCTCAGTAAATAATGTCATTTCATCCATTTGTTTAGGTTTAAATTGTGGATTTATCCTTGATTTAATTCTTTCAAATCTCACATCAATTTTGACAAATCCAATTAGCTTCATTTTTAAACATCAAAAGTACTTTTGTTTCTCAGTAATTAACATTTTTTATGCATTTCTCAGCTGCAAAGTAGGTCCACCCTCCTGTCTCAACATCTTGCTTGCACTATAAGCCTCCTTTAGTCTATTCCTCACACAGAATCCATAGTGATTATTTTTACACCTATTGGTACTATAAGTTCTCTTTTTAAACTTTCCAGCATATTAAAAACTTAAAACTTTCCCTATGGTATACAGTTCCCAATTATTCTCCACAAACATTTTCTAATCTAAGTTTATCATAATGTTTAGGCTATTTCTTGAGCTCAGAATCTTTGAACTGTTTCTTGAGCATGCCAAGAGTATTGCCAACTCAGGATGTTTTCTCCTTTTTTTCCCTCTGAAAAATATCTCACAAGTATTTAGTTATATTCTATATTCTGTGCTTATTAGGGATGGGCAATAGCTAACTAAAATGTTAATAAAAAATTCAATCAGCTGAATGCTCTTCACTTTCACATGAATGGTATTTTATGGTAGATGACTTTAAAAAAAAATCCAGAGCATTTATAGCATCACCAGCAGCAGTAAAAAATGAGTCATGTATTGACTCAGATCACTGAATATTGATTTCTTCGAAGGCAGCATAGTGAAGTGATGTTAAGAGCAGGATGTTTGGGTTCAGCTTGCTAGTGTCTGGATCCCATTTCTTCTGCATGTTGACTGGTGTGTTCATATAAGCTCAGTAAGCCTAAGTATCTTTAATTTTAAAAAAGGGTTAACATCCTAGCTTATATATTTGTTGTAAGGACTAACTGAAATATTTCATGCAAAGCAGCTAGAACTGTGCTTAGTAACCAGCATATACTCAATAAATGTTATTTTTCTTTTTCAGCAAAATCTACATTTCTTTATGTAACATACCTTCATATTCCACCACTATGCTAAATGCTGAGATATGTTGGAAGAAATTCTCAAAATCTAGATTTTTTCCTTAGGCATTTTATTAATCTAGTAGATAGAAGTATGCACAAATGCCTACTATCCAGTTTGTTGTGAATGCAATATGTACAATGTTCTGGGCATAATGGGTTAATTCTGTTTGACAGAGAAAGGGAAATCTTCAAGAGGTAGCAGTACTTGGAGATATGACATTCAGACACTCATTAATAGCATTTGTTAAAAGTTTATTACATGACAGCAACTGTGGTAAAAAGTATATAAAATTAATAAACATCTCTTTTTGGACAGACAGTCAAAGAAGTAGAGGTAGACATACAGTGTTAAAAATTTATTATTCCTTGGTGAGTGTTTTGATAACATGTGAATAAATGATTACATGACATCATGTCATGATAGGCATCTCCAGAGATGAGGTAATATGTTAACTGTGTATAGTAGCCTGTGTGTTAGCCATGTATTCTAACAGCAGGAAGAAAGAAAAAGGCATTAAAAAAAAAACTTATAAGGGGAAGAAATGATTCATGAAAAAGAACTATGGGGAAAGTATTTGTACAGGGCAATCTCTACTATCAGGCACATGAAACTTAAGTTTTAGAACCTCTTTCCTTTGTGTGTTCTATTTCTTCATGTGTTTTCTCCCATAAAAATAACATTATGACTGTTATTCTAACACCTTCATCTCTAAGCAGTATCCTAGGAGGTTGACAACCTCATGAGAAAATATCTAAAGATTTTCATCTGGGGTACTGACTAGATGCTTGCTAACTTTGATCAAGTAGGTGTGATAGTTGGCTAGAGAGATGGGACTGAATGAATGGATTCTGAGAGGGCAGCCAAGAAACAGAATTCTTCTCCTTGGAGGTGTGACAGAGAATCCTACTGGGACTTAAATTTGGTCCTTGAGCCAGGGCTAAAGGAAAACACATTCATCTCTGGTGTTCTGATAAATAGGATACATTGTTGCTTTCTGAAGATGATATAGAAATGTATTTGGGAGAAGGGCTAAAAGAGCTGAGCTCTGTGATGGCCAAGAAGGCATCAAAACAGTAAGGGCTTTGGAGAGGGCAATTAGAAACCTCAAAAAGAAATTTGCCTGTCATGTTCACTGCAGCATTGTTCACAAGAGCCCAGACATGGAAACACAACTTGTGCCCATAGGTGAATAAATAAAGAAAATGTGACACATGTATGTACATGCACACACACATGCACATACACTTGCAGTCAATGAATATTGGTCATAAAAAGGAGATAACTCTGCCATTTACAACACTGTGGAAGGACATAAAGAGAATTATGTTACATGAAGTAAGTCAAGAAGAAAAAAGATAAATACAAGAGAGAGAAAGACAAAAATGTATCATCTATGTGGAACCTAAAAACTTTGAACTCATAAAAAAAGAGTGATTATGCCAAGGAGGTATGGAGTGGGGAAAATGGAAGAGATGTTAGTTAATGTATAGAAGCTTTGAGTAGTAAAATGAATGCATTCTGGGGTGTCAGAGTTCTAGCATGTTGACTAATTGACAATATTTTATACGTGAAAGTAGAACTTTAATAGTTTTATCACAATAGCAAGCTAGTAATTATATGAGATTAAAAATGTATTAAATTTGTTATTTTAATATTTTACAGTATATATGCTATCAAGTCAGCATATTGCATACTTTAAACCTGCATATGTTGAATATAACTAAATAAAGCTGGAAAAAAAGAATTAGATAAAGTTAGGGAAAATGAGAGAAACAGACATGTGTAATGTAACTGCCCACTAGTCTTAACTTCATACTACAACAAAGTATTTATCTTATTGTATTTGTTAAATGCATTGGTAGTCCTTCACTATATGAAAGGAATCTGAAGTAGTTACAAAATGCACTGAGTACAGTAATAGAATGGAAAATCAGGGTCAAAACATAAAGAATAATACAATTTTAATCTTCAAAAAAATTGCAGTAATTTGGCTTAATTTATGGTTTATGCGTAGTGTCTAGGTCATAGATTACTGTGAGGATTAAACAATTTAATATGTATTAAGTTAGTAAATGGTCAGTAAAATTTAGTTATTATTTTGCTTTACTTTCTAAGAAATTTCTTCCATATTATTTTCCCACTGTTTTGTGGCATTTTAATTTGCTAGTGTATTTTGGTAGCATTGGTTAACTTCTAAGGACTCTTGATTTTATGTGCTCCATTTGTTTTTTTGTAACTTGCTTCACTAATGCAATGATAATTTTTGAATATATTAAGGGTCTTTTATTCATAAATAATTCTATTTTATTCTGTCTGCCTTTACTCTGATTCTTCAAAGTTGCTTGTTTTTAACTTTTTTTCTAGTTATCATTCAAATTAGAATATTTATTTTCAAAACTGTTTAACTATGACTCACAATTAAATGTACTCTTTATATAGGATTCAGTACACATCAAACACAGTGTTGCACAGACACATGCAAATACACAGAGTTCACACATTGTCAGGAATTAGAAATTCATATAACTGGTCTTAACCTTACTATGTGCACTGTTGGGTAGTTGATTATCTATAATTTAAAAGCCTAATAGTTGATTATCTATGATAAAAGCCTACATGCACACCATGGTTGTGATTTTTTTAGTCTTTATACACTTAGCCAGCTACCTCTTTAGTATGGAGTGACTCAGGTAGAACATTTTGAGATCACTAACCTTTTTTCTCTCCAACCAGAGACTTGAGAGTAAAAATATTGGTTAGGCAAATGAAGATCACTCCTCCAAATGATGTGGAATGGGTGAACTGACCAGCTGGAAATGTGGTTTCTTTAGTGCCCTTCTATAGTGTGGGCTTTGAAAGGGTGTAATGAGACACAGGAAAAAAAAAAAATCTCAGTCAATGTAATCTTCTACACAGCATCAGACTTCAACAATCTTTTTGTTTGGATAGAGCAGAACAGTAGATCTCCTTTAAAAGGTATTTTCTCCCTGGTTTAGTTATGTTTTTCTATTTCTTCACCACACTCACCGTTGTACAAGTACCTTATGCAATTTCAGTGAATTGTTGTTCAACATAGATCAATACCAGTTCTGGTTCTGACAATTTCTCAAAGCACATGCACTTTTAAATCCACCTTGTGAACAATTCTACACAAGCCTCATTTAAGGCTCCCTTGAAACTTAAGTACCCTAGAGAGATGGCGCCTAATCAATCTTCTACAGAAAATTGACCCCCTCAGACCTTGGGCAAGTGTTGGAGCTTGCCATAATAAAGTGAAATGTATAAATGGCTGTGTGGGGAGATGGTTCAGAGATTCTGACCTAAATTAGAGACCTAAATTTATCTACGCCTATAGTATGTTAGGAATTATACTCCTACAATGATGAAAGAGATAACCAAAATGTCTTAATTTCCTCTTTTGCTGAAAACTCCAGTTCCCTATTTCACATTTTCTAAAGAATCATCAAATATGCTGATCATATATATATATATATATGCACACATATAATATATATATATACATATATATATATTTTAAAGAAAATGCTAGCCATTTTTTAACCATTAGAAGAGTACATCCTCATATTAAATAAAGACTGAAAGAAACAGATATCCCCATCTGGTTACATTTCCATGAGTTTGGAAGTAATAATTATTTTGAATGCCACTTTAATCAAGAATGTATGTATTCATTTTGTTTTCCCCCAAAATGTGTATTTTGAACATTTGAAAAATACAAGTGTAATTCTTTCATTTCTAGAATTTAATTGCTTGCCCCCTACATAACATATGTTAAAAGTATTTTAAAAATTCATAAGAAATAATATATTTAGTTAAGGCTGGGTGTTCTATTTAAAATAGATTTACCTTTTAATGTAGAATATTTAATTTATTTCCAATTACTTAAAATTTAGAATATATAAAAGTCAAATTTCACAGTAGTGGGAATAAAAACTACTATTTTCAATACCATCTGCCGAACATGGATAGCCATAATTTATTATAAACTTCTTACTTACTCCTAAATAAATTCCAGGTGAATTGATGATTAAATATTTAGAATAATATCATAGAAGGGCTAGGAGAATATAAGGATGAGTATTTTTACAACCTTGGTGTACAAGGGTATTTTTTATTTAAATATATTTATTTATTATATCACTCTTCATTTTGTACATTTTTTCATCTTGTTTTAATCCCTGTGGCCTTCCCACCACCACTTCACCCATGTGCGATCACCATAGTCCTGTGTGCTCTTCCCACCCCAGTTTTGATCCTTTTCCCCTCTCCAACCCTGTAGAATGTGTCTGGTTTATTTATAGTTGTTTGTTGTTTCTGTTTGTATATTATTACATTTGCTTTTTAAAAAATCCCTTTCACTCCTGTTATGAGTGAAATCATCTGGTATTTTTCTTTTCCTTTCTGGCCTATTTTACTAAGCATAATCCTTTCCAGCTCCATCCATGTTGCTGCAAAAGGCATGAGTATATCTTTTTTTGGTTGCTGAGTAATATTCCATTGTGTATACGTACCATATCTTCTTGATTTAGTTATCTAATTTTGGGCATTTGGGTTGATTCCATAAGGGTATTTCTAATGAAGAAGAAAAGCATAAATCACAAAATGATTAGTAAATTTAACTGTATAGAATTGAAAGACTGCTATGTAGCAAAAATATTAATATGCATACACACACACATACTCATAATGTTAAGGAAAAATGACTATCAAAATGATCTAAAGTATTTTAGAAATCAATAAGAAAGCGAAACTAAAAATGTTCTAAATTTGATATATAGGTGATTTACTACAGAACAACATAACAAACATTTAAAATAGTTGTATATAGTAGCACTAAAAGATAGGTAAGTTAAAATATGTAATGCCACATTTTAGAAAATTTAAAAAAATGGGCCAGAATACCTCATGTATATTATCATAATTGTGGAACAATAAGCAATACTAAACACAGAGTAGAACTGTAAATTACTTCATTTTCCCTGAAAGATATTTCATTATATAAATAAAAGGTATTAAGTGTTGAGGACTTTTAGGAAATTCTTGGAATTTTACTGTTTCCATAGAGGAGTGTGTAATGAGAACAGCATGAATAATTTAAAGCAGCCTAAAGTAACAATGGGTTAGTTGTTAAAAATATTTTGGTATGATTATACAATAGAAAAAAACATGTCCCTAAAAAAATGATGTGAATTACATATATGTTGTTATAGAGTTGAGGACAATCATTAGTGATCAGACAGAGAAAAACTACTAAAAAAATGTATGGTGTTTTGTTTTTGACATAGATTAAGTTTCTGGAAATTTCAGAGAAAGTCTGGAAGAAATAGCCAATATGTTAACTAACAGTGATTACTTCTGGGTAGTGAGATTTTGGCTAATAGAAATTTTTATACCTTCTCTAATCTATATTTTCCTTTTCTTTTTTGTTCTATTAGAATTATATACATCTTAGTTCACATGTTTTGAATAATAAAAATATGTAAGTAGTTTAATGGTAAGTACTTAAATTCACATATCCTTAGGTGAATTTATTTTTTCCCCTTAGAAGTGGGCATTCCAGTGTAAAGGATGGGAGTGTTTTGAAAGTCTTGACATCTCTTGCAAATTGCCCTCTATCACATAACACTCCCATGGGCATTAACTTAAAAGTGCCACTTTTACCATGCTGTTGTTAACCATTGGTGAAGTGAAGTGATTACCAGTGAGAGTACTTTTTAAAATTTTAAATATTTGTTAATCAGTCAAATTTTCACTATGGGAAAGCTTTTCCTTAAGGGTATATTTTAAAAACACCCCAGCAGATCTTTTACTGCAGGCAGTGGATTTTCAGATTGCCATTAAAAAACAAACAGACAAAAACCCAAAAGGGTTTTCATACAATCCACAAAAATGCTACAGAATTAATGTGCATTTTCTAGCTAAAAGACCAGCAGTAGGCAAATTCACCAATATTGATCATTTTCTTATTTTCTGCCTTTTGAAAGTTCAGCTATGCCTTTTGGAAGATCTCAACTTTCCCTCACTTCATTGGAAAGAATGAATAAGTCAATGCTAAGGTATAGGTTATTTTTCTGAATTCCATTTTTGGGAAATGGTGTTATCCAGCAAAGGTGTTTTGAAGATTCTGGACCCTGGCAGCAATTGCTGTTTTGTTTGTAGTTTTTTTCTGCACCCCCCCCTTCCTCTTTGAAGCAGTTTTTCACAACTAGAGAAGATAAAGACATTACCGTAAGGAAACTTAAGCCATAGGCAATGGAACAAATAATTTCTCCACCAGCAACTCCTTGCCTCTCTTGTATGTTGCTTCTCACTGATTACCTTACATCTCTTCATACTTGAATCCCTTCCTTGGAAGAAGGAAATAATATAGAGGGAAACAGAAAGCTACCTGGCTTTATTTTATTTATATCACCAAGTTAAAAAGTCTTCTCCGAGTTCTGCATTGATTCACCAGTGTACTATATTTGCACTATAAACCAAGGCATAAAACTCTTAGAGTATGCCTTGTCCTCTAGGAATTGTGGTTCACATGAATCAGATCATGTTGGCCTATGCTTCTGTAGTAGGGAATGCTAGCTATTGACTCAAAATTCGATTATGCTTCCCAGTTTCCTTTAAAAAAGTACTTTAGTCATAATACTGACTTCTAGCCAAAAAACGAGAGTGGAAATGGTTAAATTGAATTACAGACCACAACACACAAATCTCTGATATATGCATCTTCATGAAGTTTCTACTTCCAGTTGTTGGAAATGAACATATCACCCTTGAAGTCCATGAATTAACTACGTTATATTCTCTAAATTAAATTAATTCAAAGAGTGTTTGCTAATGCACGAACACCCTTATGTGATATAGGATTTCACAGCGTGGCAAGGATCCTGGGTGACATTGCTAACATGCTGCTAAGATGGATAGCTCTTAAAAGTCTGGAAGAAGCAATGACCTATACTTAAGGGAGCACAGGGCTAAATGATAAAGAAGCAGATCCAGCATTTCAGCATGTTAGTGTGAAATATCTACCATCCAACTGTGATACTTGGAAAATTTTTATCAAAGAAAAAATAATTACATAAGTGCAAGGAACACCAGTATCAATGAGAAAGTCAGTGGTGATTGTCCTCTTGTAGACAAAGACATACACCAGGAGAAGATGTTACAGAAATGGCTTCTGGAATAGCAGTGGAGGTGATAGAACCCAAGTAATATCGGCAAGGAAGAGACAGTCATTTAGAAACAGAATGAGTGTGATCATGGATGGTCATAATATAGAAATGGACCTGACTTGCAAATAATAGTTATTAGTCATAACTGTGGTTATAACTAAATGGTACATGGTGTCCCTAAGGGAAAATATATGTGTAGCTAATAAGGTTGTTGCTCAGTTTGTTTGGACAAAATAACTCAAAGTTGAACAATCATAAAGTAAGGTCACCCTCCCTAATAGAAGATATGGTTTCTGGATATGAGCCTTTAAAAAAATCCCTGTAGCTCAGAAATGGAAGCAGATAATGTATCCCCAGAAAGAAATACCTTGCAATACCACAGCAAGTACAGACAGTAAAACTTTCCTCAGTCTTTCCTCAAATAACTCTACAGTCACCTACTTAGGGAACCATGTATTAAGGCAAAGGGTAGTATTTAGTCATTTTCAGAATTCCTGAATGCAGGATCCAAGCTGATAGCAATGCCTGAGGACCAATGTCATTATGTCCCCTTAGATAAAGTTCCAGATAATAAATGGAGTTCTGTCCCAGAATCTGTTCACAGTAGATCTATGGTTTCCACAGATCCACACAATACTCTCTCTCTCCAAATGTATGGCTTCAGTGGACATTACTGATAGTTGGCAGAATTCCCATTTTACCTTCTTAGCTCATGGAGTAAGAGCTATTCTATAGGAGAGTTAAAAGTTCTTTAACTCCCACACTCTAGGAAATACAACAACAAAACAACATGATCCTGAAGCAGAATGGTAGAAGTAGAGTCTACCTTAAAATCTCTGAGGTTTGGCCTTCCTTGGTGTCATAGTAGGTAAAAGCACATCGCTAAGAAGCTACAGCCACTTCAGCATGTGTTTGATCCCTGCCCTGGAGGAGACCCATATGGCGTAGCAGATCTCTCCTGACCCGCCTGCTGCTCCCCTCTACAGTGTGCTTTATCCACCTGCCTCTTCTGCTCCCCACTGTGTCTCTGGTGAATCCTCTCACTGCTCCTACACCTCTACCTTGTACCCAGGTTCTGTATGCATAAATAAATAAATCTTAAAAACGAAAACTAAAACAAAACAAAACAACAACAACAACAAAAAAAAAACAAAAAAACCTCTGACGTTTATTTGGGTGGTGATGCACCAGTTAATTCACCATTCTTGTCATGAAAGAGTAAATAAATCCTAGAAGATGACAGTGAACTATCATAAATTTAAATAAGTATTAATCCCAGTTGCAGTTGCTATGTCAGATGAGGTATCTCTGTTAGAGCAGACTAATACTGCTTCAGGACATGACATGTGTCCACTAATGGTGAAAGTGAATTCATTTCCATTTCTATAAGAATGAAGGAATGGGAGAGATTTGCATTCACATAAAATACACAAAATTTTACTTTTCTGATTTGCCTGTAGGGCTGTGTTAACTCACTGGACCATGCTAATATAATCCAAAAGGAGCTGGATTGTTTGAACATGCCACAGGATATAAATTTAGTTCACTGAAACAGTAACATCATGTTATAGGATCAGATAAGAAAGTCATGCAAATACATTAGAAGTACTCTTCTTTGTTAGAATAAGATAGAAGATAAATATTAGGAAGTTTCAGAGTTTTGTCAAATCACTGAATTTTTTAGTTCAGTGTTTGGGGGGAATGCCAGGATACCTCCCTACATTAAAGGACACATTGTTTTATTTTGGACTTGGCACTGCTAAGAAGGAAGCACTACTGTTGGCACACATCTACATTCTGACATGTATCACTGACAGCATGTATGACTTGTATGACTGTACACATCTCTGCATTCTGACATGTACGACTGACCCAACTGACAAGTGATTAGAAAGGGTACTAACTGTTAATGAGTTCAAAGGAGTAAAGTTCTCTCTCACAGATACAGACTACAATGCAGACAGTTTGGGATTAAAGGCATATATCTGTTTAGTTCCTGGGATATGTAGGGATATCTGTGATGGGGAAAAGACACTATGTGGAATTTATAGCAAGCACAGTGAAAAAATCCCAACACATATCTTCATGTTTTGAAACGAGGGCATGGTATCTACAGCAGTAGATTGCATATTATTCAATCAATTTTTGTTCTAGGCTATTGAGTCCAGATAAAGATAAAACCCCTGACCATGGGCTACTAAACAATCATGTTCATGAGCTGTTCATTGTAATCTAGGGTCTGTGAGAAACACCAGGTTATTCGGTTGAACAGGTCCAGCCAGTGATAGCATCACTTTGACAAGCACAATGTGAAACACCAGAAGCCATGTAGGAATAAGGAAAGACTTGCTAGAGCTAGTCAGCCATATTCATTGGGAATATTTTGTAGCTGTGCTTTAAAATTTTATCCTCTGAATTCTATGGTTAAATGAGTCAGTATTTTCTTGCAAATGCTCACAAATTACTGATAAACTCCACCACAATTATTAGCATTTTGTAGCTTAGCTTATTTATTGTCTCCTTCCCCTACTAGAACTCAAGCTCAATGCAAATAATATTTTTTTTGTCTGTTCTGGTCACTGTTATAACTGTGCCTGATATGTAGTAGTTGCTCAGTAACTGTATTTGTGAATGAATAATTAATGAATAGGCCTTTAGTGAAATACATATTTTTGTTCTCTTTGTCAAATGGGGTACATTAGTGCACTGCATATTAAGTGAAACAGTTATAACATTGAAGAGGAAATATGGGAAGACACTGTGTGAAAATGTTGACAATTTCTTTAACTATTCTTCCACATCTTGCATTGAGGATATATCAGTGGTCCTGTTTAGCCATATATCCAATGCTAAATCAGTTATAGTGATCAAACAAACAAATAAAACCCTTGAAACAACAACAGAAAACCCAAGTAGGAAATATTGACTTGTATGGGTATTATAAAGTTACACAATTGATGAAGCAATACAGATATAGAAGTCATACCTACTGTTTTGAGGACTGCAACTTTGAAAGATTGGAGTCATTACGCCAGACCAGTACCACCTGAAGTGTTGAAATTCTCTTTCTCTTGTTTCTTTTCTGTGCCATTGTCTTTTTTGAGCTATAAATTTGTCTTTAAAGTTATAAATTCAGTTGGTCAACGTTTTGGGTGGGTACATGGATATTTGTAGTTTGGTCAGCATATGAGCACACCAAGAAAGGCATGTGGATTTGACACAATCCACCAGCAGCTGCAATGCAGAATGGGAAAAAGAAAATCATTTATGTTCAGCAGTATGCCTGAAGGCAAAAATATATATATATATTGCGATGCTGAGACTATAAATGTCTCAAAAATGGGGAGCTAAAAATGATACCTCTGTATTCTTGGGATCAGACTTTAGTTCATTGATTACTAGGGTTTCCAACAGCTACTTCTCATCAATATTCAAATTGAATTCATATCAACATCAAGCTAAGAAAAATTTTATCTGCCAATTTATTCCTACAAATTATCACATATCTACTTTCTATCTCAGTGAATTTATCACCTAAAACTCTAATTTGACACATGGCAAATCATGCAAAATAAGAATCAGAGAACCCCTACCGTGGCACAGTAGTAGAAGCATGCTTAGGTGAGAATTTCTAGCTAATATTGCACTCCAGTCCCAAGTGGAAAAATAACAAAATAATTTAAATTGACCCAAGTTCTTGATAACCTCTTCAGTGTGCTTATATAAACCTCTGTACTGTTTCATTAGAATATAATCACTTGAATTCATTTTCTATTGAGGATTCCTTACAAATGATGAAATTATTCCTAAGTACTGTCACTAGAGTATACTGAAATGAATTTCTGAAGCTTCAGTATCTAAAATAAATATTTTTTTTCTAACCTGTCAAAATGCCAAGGTTTATAGCATGACACTTGAGGCAGTCTAGCACAAAAAGCCTGATTTTTTTTTTATCCTTTGAATTTTAGTTGAATGCAGTGAATACCTTGAAGAAAATGTGATGTTCTGGATTGCATTACATTTCCTTCCAATTGTAGCTGCATTTGCCTTGTTTACTGAGTGACCTAACATCAACAACAGCAGCTACCTAGGTACTAGTAAAAGTCAGGAACTTAATGAGATGAAATATATATATATATATATTTGAAACAGTACAGAGGTTTATATGAGGTTATCAAGAACTTGGGTCAATTTAATTATATAAATAAATAAATAAATAAATACATAAATAAAATTCAGCTTTTTTCAGAAAAATTTATTTATACATACAGAACTGGGGTACAGGCCAGAGGTGCAGGGCAGTGAGAGGATTCACCAGAGACAGAGTGGGGAGCAGAACAGGCAGATCCACGAAGTACACTGCTGAGGGGAGCAGTGGGTGGGTCAGAAGAGGTCTGCCGCACCATGTGGACCACCTCCCAGGCAGGAGGGAATCGAACTTATGCTGCAGTGGCTTTAGCTTCTCAGTGCTGTGCTTTAACCTGCTGTGCCACCAGGGAGGGCCCTAATTTAGCTTTTTTTTGTCATAAATTGTATTTTGGTTGCAATGATGGAAAATCGGCATTATTATTCCCTTGTTACAAGTGAGAGAACTGGATGCAGTTAGTAATATGATTGGCACACGTTCCAAGGCAAATTTGTCTAACAAAGCCAAAATAACTACTACTATGCTGGGCAGCTTGTTGCTGTCATGGGAGTTGACTAGTATTTATGCCATTGTCATGTTCACCAGGAACTATCAGGAAAGCAGGTAGAAAGAAAGATACCCAATCAAATTCTTTGCCTTTTATTTTTTAAGCTAGTCTTCATCCTGTTAGCAAAACGTTTTCTAAAATTGTACAACCTAGGGTTCCCCCTGGTGGTGCAACGGGTTAAAGCATAGCATTATGATGCTCTCCGAAGCCATTGCAGCATGATTTCTATCCCCCACCAGGGAACTGACCCACTTGGTGAGGCAGACCTCTCCTGACCCACCTGCTGCTCCCCTAAGCAGTGTATTTCTGTAGATCTGCCTATTCTGCTCCCTACTTTGTCTCTGGTGAATCCTCTCACTCCCCACACCTCTGGCTTACAGTTCTGTAAGCATAAATAAATCTCTGAAATAAAATTGTACAACCTAAATGCCCATAAACAGATGACTGGAAGATGACTGGGTCAAGAAGATGTGATATATATATATATGAATACTATTAAGCAATCAAAAAGATAAACTCATGGTGTTTGCAGTAGCATGGATGGAGCTGAGCTGGAGGGAATTATGCTCAGTGAATAAGTCTGAAAGTGAAAGGAAAATATTGGATGGTTCATTTGTAGAAAGAATATAGAGGAACACGTAAGGGATGGGGAGAAAAGACAAAACTAGTTGGTAACTATAAATCAGAGACATTCAGCATGGGAGGGGAATGAGAGGGGCAAAATGGGTGGGAAGACCATAAGAGATTATGATGATGGGTGACTTGGTGGTGTGAATTTTATGGGGACTACACCTGAACAAGAAAACAAGCTGAACAAAAATGAATAATTATGTAAAGTATATACATATGGAAATAAAGAATAATAAAGCAAATATTTACAATAAAGCAAATATTTACAATAGACCACATATATAGAAAGAGCTGTGTACATATGAGGGGCAGCATAGTTGATTGTAGAAAGAGAAGAAACACATCACAATATTTTAGAGTTTTTGGCCTTCATGTAATATCCAGTTTAGTATAGAAATAAAAGATAAGTAAAAACAAATCTGTGTATATATACGTGTGTGTGTGTGTGTGTGTGTGTGTGTATACACACAGACACATAGATGATAAGAAGAGGTATAGGAAAATAAAGCAGTGAGGCAGTATTATATAAAATAAAGCAGCAAGAAGGTCCTTCAATAGTGTACTTAGTTGAGGTGCTCTATAAAATAATATTTGAGCAGAGATATGAAGTATACACCAGAGGTGGGAATTTGGGGAATGAAATATGAATGGTAGCCTAACATAATAACCTCCTAGCTTCAGGATCAAAGGATTCTGACAGGACTCTGACAGGATGTCCTCCCTTTAGTTTTTAGTCAACCAGTGTCAGATACTCCTTCCCATGATTTCAGATGTCAAAGAGGTGAAATAGAGGGAACATTTCAAAGACTTGATCAGCAGTAGTAAAGGCAGAAAGTACTGGCAGATTACACCTCAGATTAGCTCCTTATCTGATACATGGTTTGCAAATAATTTTCCCATTCCATAAATTTTCTTTTTTTCCATTGTTTCGCATTTTTTCTTTTTCCGAACATTGTTTTGTTTGCTGTGTGGAATATTTTCAGTTTGTTAATAGTCCAACTTGTTAATTTTAGCTATTATTGTTTGTGCTTGGGTTGTCATACCCAAAAAATCATTGTTTAATCCAATGTCAAGGAATTTCTTCCCATATTTACTTCTAGGTATTTTATGGGATCGGATTTTCATTTTAAGTCTTTAATCCATTTTGAGTTAATTTTTGTAAGTGGTATAAAATAGGTATTATATTTCATTGTTTTGCTTGTGATTACCTAGTTTTTCTTACACCGTGTGTTGAAGACACTATTCTTTCCTATTGAGTGTATGTTGGTTCCCTTCCAAAATATGAGTTGACACTATGCTGAAGGTTATCATTAGTCTGTGTTTTTTTTTTTTTTTATACTTGTGCCATACTCTTTCAGTTATTGCTGCAATAGGTGACTGAGTGCATAAATGATAGTTGTGTTTGGAATTTCTTTTAAATTGCCAAAATATGGGGGGGGGGAGAGAAATAGTTTTATAATTTTTCAAACAAATCAGTTGTTTGGGAGAAAAACAGTTTTCCAATTTGAATCCAAATGAAAATTTCTCTTGAATCTGCATAGGAAAAAAAACCTATTAACATTATAAGAGATTTAGATACTCTGTTAAAAAGAAGTAAAAATTAATCTCAGTGGTTAGTATAATTGGTACTACTAATCTTGTTGAAGTTGGGGAGACTGGACACAATGATCTTTTTATGGCTCTTCTAGTTTTGAGAAGTTTTAAGAATGGTAATAATTATTTAAGTGCAGTTGTCTGCAAGAATTTACATATTCATTTGTGAGGGATATACTAAAAGCTACATATATGCTGAATGTCTCTTAGAGCATTTATCTGACTTAATGTTGTTTTTTATCAGTAGTTCTTTATTATAAAATAGAGGATTAGTAAATGTGCTAGCATATAACTAAGTCATTTGGGCTAAATAAATCTTTAGTAAATTAAATCTTTTTTATTTTAGAAAGAGAAATATTTCATGATTTTGAAATGCAGCATAAAAGTATAATTAAAAATAAGCATAATTATAGGTCACAATAATTTTTCAAGGTCATTGAGCAATGAAAGCATATTTAACTATATTAGGCTCTTTAGTTTTATAAAGGAAAATGAAAGAAGACATTGATTTTTTTGTTTTTAATAATTTTATTTGAAAATGGTAATCATAGATCAATTAATCTTTTACATTTGTGGGTTAAAATAGATGACTTAGTCTCTTCAACTTCTCATTCAGACTTCTAGGGATTAATTACATTTTTTTAAGCATTGGAACTTCTTAAAAAATGTAATTAATGTGACCCCTCTGTGGCTTCAAGATTTATTTCCAGATTCTCTAAACTCTACAGAACTCTCCCAGGGCATGGTTATTTCCTCCTGATTTCTTTGCCACTGAACAAATATGAGTCTTAAACCAAAAGTAACTCTCAATTGCTGTGTAAACTTGGGCAGGGCCTCTAGACCTATTAAAGAAGCAGAATTAGATGTTCACTAAATTTAATTCTACCTTTACTGCTCTAAGTTATGTGATCTATGATTATTACAAGGAAACACAATTTTTTTTTCTTTAAGTTTTCAAGTCAGGTAGGTACTAACTATATGCTTTGGACAATGTGTCACCCTTTAAGCAGAAAAAATTTAAATCATGCCCATCCTATTAGCTCATATTTTCAAGACCAAATAGATTAAATGGTAATTAGTTTGATTTCTGATTTTCACTTTCCTTTTTCTTCCTTTGATTTTGATTCCCTCAACTGTAAGGAAATGTAAAATAACCTGCTGTCTCCAGTATATTATTATTAGGTATACTAAAGTTTGACTTCAGTCCATGTGGCATTTCAGAATCTCAGTGGATTTCTCCTTTTTGTCTTTTTGCTTGCGAGGGTTACTGTGATAATGAGAACATATAGAAACTATTATCATTATTGGACCTGATGATATCTTTTGTCTGTTGTCTCAGAGAAAGCTTGAACTGAGACATTACCCAACTTACTTAACATGGCGGATGATGTACAGTCAGGATAGATTTTAGTGACTAAAAAGTATGTACATTCTTTTATCTTATCCTGGGACCTCAAGTTTCCTGGCCCTAATGTAAATACTCACTATTCTTAGGGACTCAAAGGGAAATTTAAAAGGTAGTTGTAAGTAATATAATTTATGTTTCTACTAGAAAGTGTAGGAAGTGAAAGAGAAAAACTGATGAGGAATTACCTCAAGATTTCTGACCTGGTCACTAAAATGGAATTACCATTGACTTTGATGAGGAACACTATTGGAGATACTGTGTATATTAATGCTATGCTGCTCTTATGAGATGAATTATGCATCTTTCCATGATCATGTGTAGCATGTAATAGTTCTAGCACATTCAGATTTATATTTATGTTACCTTCAGTTTGGCTTTCAAGCCACCTGCCCCTAGTGTCTTTTTATTTATAAATACAAGTCCCTTTTGGAATGTAGAAACAAATGGTGAAGTAGGGAACTTCACATCAAGAAACATATATTTAAAGTGGTGGGACCCTATACTTCTGAGTCATTAACAGTGCTGTAAACCCATTTACCTCAAATAAATAAATAAATCCCTTAGCATAAAAAGTACTTTGTGGATGAAAGAGTGAATGAATAGTTTTTGAAAATTATTATTTCCCAAACTTTCTAGAAGAGTGCCATTAATTCTTCTCTCTGGCCTTTGGACAAAACCATGTAAGGTGTACACCCTCGCTGCACGGAGTCAGGAAGTACTTTTTGTATGATGTGTGTGTGTGTGTGTGTGTGTGTGTTTAAACTGGGAATATGAAGTTCTAAACAAATAGCTCTTTAAAAAAGAAGGAAATGCACAATATGTGGGCAACTGATACTAGTAGTGTATGCCATATATATTAGTTCTCTCTCACTGGCTGCCTCAACCCTTTCCTTCCCTTTTTTTCTCCTTCTCAATAGCTATATCTTCCTCTCCTCATTTTCTATGGAAGAGTAAGTTCTGAGAAATAATACTTTCTAATCTCTTGTCTCTGATTCTAAAAGCACATATTAATCAACAACAAATCCATTCATAAAATTTCTTTTTGTAGACTTTTTAAGGTTTTTTGTATTTGTTTCCCTTTCTTTTTGGAGACACTCATCTGTCTCCTTACCAACCTTAAAATATTCTCAGTCTATCATCAACATATTTATATCTTATTTCTTGGAAAATCTTTTATTATTTCTTGAGGGAAGGATTAGCTATCTATTTTATTATACTAGTTTATATTAAAAAGTAGCATTCTGGCCCTCCCTGGTGGCTCATTGGGTTAGGATGTAGCATTGCAAGCTAGCAGCAGCTGTTTGAGTGTGAGTTTGATTCCAGCCCCGGAGGTGATCCACATTGCACAGCAGACCTCTCCTGTCTGACCCGCTGCTCCCCTCAACAGGGTACTTCATCAACCTGCCTCTTCTGCTCGTCACTCTGTCTCTGGTGAACCCTCTCACTGTCCCTGTACCTCTGGCCTGTACCTCAGTTCTGTCTGCATAAATAAGCATATCTTTAAAAAGATAATGACATTATCTGTCCTGTCTTTTGTTTTCAGTTTTTCTGATATAGTCCTGTGTTGCTGTATATTACTTGCCTAAAATATTCTATTCTTTGGAAACCAAGATTAATGTTTAATCTTAGAAAGGATCCACTAATGTAGTAAAGATTGACATGGTAATTGTTGTTCCAATGGGAAAAACATTCAGGGAATGAGGAGTGTGAGTTTCTCTTGTTTTATTTCAATAGTAGCAATCAAACTTCTAATTAAAATTAGCCACTCAATTGCTTTCTAAATGATTTTGGTGACTTCATTAATCTCCAGTGATGAGCTACCTCTGTAATATTTAATATCCTGACAAGACAAGCCTCATATTATCAAGCATGAATCAAATTTCAGAGCCTGGTATTTCTGGACACTAGAAATCCATTTTTTCTCTTGTATGATGAGGGCATATTTTCAGTCATGGTTTCATGTCCTAAACAGACTGAATATCTATCTAACATAAACTCCCAGAGAGCAGGCACCAATGGGAGCAATAGCACATTTTTTTTAACTCACTTATAAGAGCTGTCAGAAGAGGTGACAAAGCTCATCAACCTCTTGGACAGTTACTCCTTGGTTAGTAGGATTTCTTTCTGAGCATTGTCCTTTTTGTAAGGTTCATGTTTCTAAAGAAAAATTTTATTGTGAAATATCCAGAAATTGTTTTTCTGTACATAACCCCACCCCTATGGAATCCCATTTATGAGCCCATCGTGATCCTAATCTTTCTTTGCAGTCCCATCCTGTGATTCTTCTGAGGAATAAAACTAATTCCTAGTCACCCAAATAATTGAGAATCATGGTCAGTTTTATATGTTCAGAAGTCAGATCATTATCTCTACTTCAAAATATGTTCTTCCAGGGATTCCAGTTATTCGTGTCAGAAACTTGATAACCCTTACTCAGTTCCTTCTCTCTTTGCCTTCACACTCTGTGACCAAACATTTTTCTTTCCATCTCTTTAAGATTGTTTCTGTCCTCTCTTCGACTTCATTCCTGACATTTCTTTTATTCGGGCTGTGAACATCTAAGGTAGAGCCTGAGAGTTGCCTCCTAAACCTCCTTTTTCCCTTCCTGATAGTAACCAAAATCTTGTTTGTATATATAATTTCTCTCTATGTAGCATGAGTGATTCAGAGAAAACTGATCCAATTTCAGGTGTTGGTCTGATTGTTTTGGTGGCAATTGTGTATCCTTTACCCCAGAGATTGGTTCAAGAACTCAGATTTCTACATTCTATCCACTGTGGACAAGAGGTTTACTAATGAAATGCAAAGATAAGATGGGGGGGGATCTGGTACTGCTGATATGAAATCTGAATTAATTTTCTACCAAGTGGGAAGTTAATCAGAGAATGAAATAGTCAAGGAAAGGAAAAAGAAATGGATGTGTGGTAAGCAATAGTTGTAACTCACCCTACTTCACTACTTTCATTACGTGAGCCTATTAGTTTACATATTGATTAACTGACTTTGATGAAAATATTCTCTAATTTGCATCACAGAAATCATAACTGATACGTTTTCCCTTGTCAGAGTTGCCACAATGGCCCTGCCACCCATTTCTCTATGATATATGTCTCTCAAGTTGACCACCCACTCTCTTGACAGGGTGATTTTTCAAAAAAAATTCACAGATCTCTTCATACACTTCTCACTTAATCCCCTACCATTCGAACCTATTATCTTCTGAATAAATTAAACCTCATTAGCATGTCACACAAGGACCTACATTATTAGATTTTTTCTGCCTCCCCAGCCTCAGATCTCATTTATTCCCCTCGTGAATTGTATGCCACAGCCCTGCTTAAATATTTTTGATGCTTAGAATAACAAGTCTTTACTACTCACTCTCTGTCTTTGTACAGGCATCTTTCTTAGTATTCTTAGAATTCAGTTATTCCACCCTATTCAGCAATCACTTACATTTAACCTACCCTATACACAAATATGAGCAATGTGATGGCAAAACCCCTCCCCTCCCTGTTTACTTGGTGTACAGTTGTCGTAAATTCTGTCTGTTCCACAGAGGACAGTGTGGTAGTGTGGTTTCTTGTTAGCTGCATGCCTCCTGTCCTATGAACATTTACCATACTCTGTTTCAATATTTTGTTATAACTGGTCTTTCCTTTGAAACTTCCTTGAAGGCAAGAGCTTACTTTATTTATCTTTCTATTCTTAATTTCCAGCACTGGTCTTGCAATAATAACTTCTTCATGATTTAAATAAGCAGAAAATCAGATTATTCAAATGAGAGATGTATTATATTGGTTTCAATCATTCAGTGAAAGAGGTGACAGTGAACAATTGAACAATGGTACCTGATACTTGGGCTCCATATGAGAAAGATCTTAGTGAATAGAAGGGCTTAGAGTGACTGGAGAAAAAACATGTAGATATAATGGCATCCACAGTTCAAATCAGTAGATCACTGTTGGCTGGAATATTGGGATCTGTATTGCCAATATTTGTGAAGTTTGTTCAAGAAAAATAGGAACTTATTTGCACATGTTCAAATGCGGGTGAACATCATATCTGTGGCCTAGACAGACCCACGACCTGATATTGGGCATTCTCAGGTGTGTACAAGTGAGGAACCAAAATCAGGACTGAAACAATTTCCACTGAGAGATATCACAATTCAAGATACTTTCCTCTTTTATATTCTCTCATGACCCCTTTTTGTCCTTAATTCAATGTTTTATAGATGTCTGTATATCTATCTGCTTCCTTCAGAAATAGTGTATGGTCTGAGAGTGTCCTCACTTTACATCTTTTATAGGACCAAGGATAAGTACTCAGTAGATTCTTCTTTGGATGAGAATTAGTTGAGAATCATCCTTTTGATAGGTAGTATTTAACTCTTGACATCACCACAACCTCTAACATGTTGATTTGTAAATTTACCTCATGGGACACTTAATAAAGCTTTTTGTGTGTGTGTGTGTGTGTCGCACCCCTTGGAAATTGGGAATGGGATCATGAGAGGCACCTAGGAAAACTTTCCTAGGAGAATTACCCAGATCACAGTTTCTGCTAACAGGCATAAAAGTCAAGTAGAAGAACAATGTGTTATGTTAGGCACAGAAGAAGGTGGGAGGGGTTTAAAAAGCTTCCTAAACTAAAAGACCAAGGCTATTAAGATTTCACAAGTACAGAATTAGCTGTCAGTCTAGAGAGGTGGTATTCAGCCTCCAGTGATCCCTCATCACATAACTCACATTTCTCACCACTTTTATTTTTGCTTCCATAAGCATCTCTGTACCAATTGGCTTTGATGGAGATTTTTCTTTCAGTGCCTAAAGCAAAGCCCTCCAGCACAAGTTTTCCAGAGAAAGCCATTTTATTGCCAGCCTATAGTTGTGGACCTGGGAGAATACAGTCAAGACAAACAAAATGCAAATAAAACAAACAAATAAAAACACCAACAATAAAGTTAAAGTCCCTGGAAATGTTAGGTGAATTTTGAAGTCTATTGCTGATTTTCTATAACCCGGTCAAATGCTACTCCCAGGTGAATCCTTGAAAATGTAACAAATGGCTGTTTTTCTCTGCAGAAGTAGATCATTGTCATAGAATGGCAAATTCCATGCCTTGAGCACAGAGGAAACTGGCTATAGCTGTACATTTACCAAAACTTCCTGAGCAATAACAATTGAAAACTTCCCTTAGAGAGGTTGTGAAACCAGTTTGTGATTTCTGCAATGATCTTGATGCTATTATTATACCTGTTTGTTCCAGTCTGCTTCTATCATTATTGCAATCTAGCCTCACAAGCTTTTTATGGTAAATATTCATATTTTCTATTTGTAGATGAAAAAACAAAGACTCCAAGAGATTGGGGGCTTATGGCTAGGTTGTGGAGAAACTGCAAATTGAGTGTGACTTTCAAAACTGAAGTCTTTTTTATTTCACCTATTTTAGAGGGGAGGTATATGAAGAACTTGTTTGAAAACTCAGAATTTGAGATGGCTTTGCTACTTACTAAAAATTCATTTCTGTACATAAAATTTATTTTTTCTCATCCTAATGTGAGATAGTAATAATAACCTTTTTCTGTCCACCTTATTCACTCTTGTGCTCAAATAAGATCATTAATTTTAATCATTAAGTTGCTTTGGAGAAATGAGAGGCATGAGTTGGTGAGAGGTATGAGAACCATTCTGATTCATTCCTTTTGAATGTGAACATCTGATATTGTTACAATAGCTTAATATAGTGTGATACTTGAGAGTACAGCCTTCAGAATTAGATATTTTTGAATTCTGATGCTGTTTTTACACATTTTGTATTGGCCTTCAACTATTTCTAATACTAACCCCGGGATCTCTACTTGTGTCACGTTATGTGATAAAGGGGATTTAAAGTTGCAAGTGGAAATATGGGGTCCTTATCCTGGAAAATAGTTAGGAACAATGTAATCATAAAGATCCTTATAAGTGAAAGAAGGAAGTAGAAGAGCCAGAGTTAGAGAAGTTGTGGCCAAAAAAGTGGAAATTAGAATGATAAGCTTTCTGGTTCCAAAGGTTTAGGAAGGGGCCATGAGCAAGGGTATGTAGGTAGCACTCAGGATGTGGAAAAGGCAAAGAAATGGATTCTAGGAGCTTCCAGAAATAAATACAGCAATCCTGTTGGCTCCTGGGTTTTAGCTCAGTTAGTATAGACTCTTTATACCCAGAACTGTAAAAAATAATAAGTTAGTGTTGTTTTAAGCTGCAAGTTTATGTAATTTGTTATAGTAGCCACAATAACCTAATGTATTAGCTTAGTGACCTTGGGCAAATTACCAAACTTATCTGAGCCTTACCTGTATGACATAGCAAATAACTAACCAGTATATAATTGTGTCACTGTTATGATTAATATCATCTACCTACTCACTAACAGTATTTTTAATGTACACAGGATGCTATCTTTATCATAAATGGGGTTGTTTTGCACACTCAATATGTATATGTGGCACTATCAACCCTGAGCAGCTCTGGGCAGAGAAATCTGACTGACTCATTATAGGCATAGCTGAACTCCCACTGCATGTTGCCATGTAAACTGATTGAGGTTTCTGCTGGAAATATCTGTTGCCTAGTTAAGGGAGTGTTCCCTGCTTTGGAAGCCTAGGCAACTGCATATGTGAAAGTTTCCGATTTCCTGGGATTGCAAATTAAATGTCAGAGAAGATAGAAATTCTGTAAAAAGGATTCCAAGAAGCAGGGCAATGCATTAGATTAGGAAGGAGAAAGATTCCAGTGTGGCTCCGGAAGCCCTTTCATGGAAATCATCAATAGATAAGCCTCAGATGATCACATCCACCTCATCCACAGTCCTCATAGATCATGACAAAATTGGAAGTTGTGCTGGATAGAAACCACACACCTTTCTCTCCCTTATTGCTTTAGATATTAGAGTGTCCTGAATTTGTGCCTTTGACCAACTAATTTCTTTGAAATTCTATTTAGTCATCTATAAGATGATATAAATAGAGTGATAAAAAGCACAATGAAATGTAAAGATATGTAAATGCAAATGATAAGTAATATTTATTTGTTGTCTGTATATGAAAGTAATTTATCAAATGAACTTGTATGTTTAGTCTTCACAAAAAGGACTCAATAAATGTGAGCAATTGTTATAGATAGAATTATATTTACCTTGCTTTGTAGTTTTAGGATTACACAAGTAGTCTTTAGAAATTAAATACAGCAACACATTTAAATAGGTTCTATAAGTATAATAAAAGTATAATAGTAATAAGTATACCCTTTCCTGGGTATTTACAGTGGCCTTCTAGCTCTTTTTCCTATAGTATTTCGACCCACTGACTCCCTTAAAATGCCATGAGAAAGGTCCTCTGCAAGCCAGAGGATAACCTATCATAATTGAAAGCATATATGTAATGCATTTGAGCGCCATGGATATCACAAAGGCCTTTCTACATGATGTGGGTAATGCCCATCTTTCAAACATCTTTGAACTTTCATGTCTACAAACTAAGGCTCTATTAAAATATTTGTATCACTCTTTAGCTGGGCACATTTGTTCAGCTTCCTTCCCAGTTACATCTTTGTTTCCTGTGCTCATGGACTGCCATCATGATAACACTTTTACAGATAGCTTCAGCATCTTCCCTTACAAACTGCTGAACAAAGGTTTCAAACAGAAACCTTTTCTAACTTCTTCAATAATAGCCCTGCTCTCTTCTTCTAACTCCTATAGAGCTGGTTCACTGCCTCCCTTTGGCAGATACCTTAGATAGACTGTCAAACAGATTTTTTTCCCCTTCTTTCCAGTATAGACTGCATCTCTGGAAAGAAGGAATCATGGTCTAGTTAACAACTGTTCCAGGTCTTTCCACTTTGTCTTTAGTGAACCATTTAACTTCTTAGCTTCACTTTCCTAAAGCAAAAATGGGTAATGGGTATAATTAATATTCTCCAGAATTATGAGGATTAGGGATAGTGTATAGAATGAGCCCAGCACAGCATTGGATACATAGTAAGAACTAAATATCTGTTTATCAATACTACTGCTTTAATTTATAGGGGCCAGGCAGTTTGCTCAAGAGTGGCAGTGAATAGGAAGAAGAATGTTAGCTTTTGCCTTCTCTACCCTATCCAGGACCACAGCTGATACAAAATTAGTTTCCAGGGAAAGGGATGAATATTCATGGTTACATAGTTGACTCTTTCATGTTGTATCAAGATCCTAGTGTGCATGTATTAATCTATTGACCATCAGCCTTCCCCAGTCCATCTTTGAGGTGGTGACTGTTCACTGTTATGTCTGATCTTTGCTTTGGGCCATTTTCCAACCCTTCCTGTGTTTTTGTGGGCATCCCAGGTGCCAACTTTCTTCTCTGAAAGCTAGATCTGTTCCCCTTCAGGTCTTGGCTGAGGTCTCCCCAAGGCCTGTGTTTGTTCTACCCCTTGAGCACCACTGAATAGACTATGGGTGGGGAGGACACAGGTGTTTAGCCACTTGGTCCCTGTTACTTACCTATTGGCATCTCTAAGGTTCTAGTGTCTTGCAATTCATAGTTCACATCAATTTTTGAAGGGGCCACTCATGTTTTTGCAAGAGTAGGAAGACTAAAGTTTCTAGAATCTGATATACTTTCCTTTTTTCCCAAGCTAATTTGAAAATTCTCACGATGGATGTATTGGCAAAATTTCCTCCATTATTTTAATAAGCTTGGTTATTAAAGACCATCAACATATTTTGCAAGATCAGAAGCTGTTTGATCAAGTTCCTCTGATTGCTTGTGTTTTTTAAATGCCTTTAAAAAAATTTTGGAGGGGAAAATGTGTTTTCTCTCAGATCTAGATCTTGATACAGATGATTAGTTTGAAAATGACTCAGCAACATTTCTCATTAATACTATCTTTAAAGTTCACCTGCTACTCAAATTGCTATTGTTCAATGAGGTTTTGTTGCATTAAAAGATTCTCTATGTAGAGGAAAGTAGTATAACTATTACATTAAAAGCAATAACTGTCCAGGCCCATGTTTCCTTCTCTGTCTGAAGATGCCTTTGACTGAAAGAGAGGAATTCATATTCTGGCATTTTTCAATGTGTAGATTGTTCCTTTCCACTGTGCCAAACAGAAAACTTCATGTCAGGAACTAGATATAAACTGTAAAAATTATATTCCTTTTCATTTATAAAATGAAAAGTGAGTTTAGAATTCAAAGCTTTTTCTTTAAAAAGCACTGAATTCCCAAAAGACTTGTAAAGGTATTTCCTTGACTTTTTCACTGGTGAATTAAATTGTGAACTAGGTTATGTGACCTATCATTGCTCAAAAAGGTCAGCTATGTCCTTGAAAAGAACTGAGAGGAATTAAGAATTATCATCACATACATAAATAAATAACCACAGAATTAAGTATACATGTAGGAATAGAGATATGTACTAAAATAGTAGTATATTAAATTCATAAAACTGTATCAGGGATCTCGTCCTTTAATAGGGGTTTTCTCATTCTTTTTCTGGACTTCAGATAGTGGGTGATATTTTCTACCTGAAACACTCCTTTGGACTGAATTTATATTACATTCTTTCCCTGTAAACTAGTTTCCGTTTTGATTTTCTGGTAACAGTTAATTTAGGGTTATCTTCAGCTCTTTTGTCATGTTTTAAAAGTAATTCAGCCAACAGTTTCATCCAGGTTTGCTTTTGAAATGTTTCTCTAGTTCACAGTGACTATCGCTATTGTAAGACACATAGACTTCTAATTACACTGACATATTCTAGTCCAGGTCAACACACAATTAACGGTGGGCCATATATATGGAAACAACTATTTTAGTTAATAAAATTTTATTGGGCACCAATCATGGTCATTTGTTTATGTATCATCTCTGGCTTCTTTGGTGTTACAGTGAGACCTGAGTAGTTGCAAAGTTTAAAATAATTTCCATTTGGTCTTTTACGGGAAATGTTTGCTTGTTCTACTATGTACTCTCGTCATCTCTTCCCTGGGATATTGTAAGCAATCTTCCAACTAGTTTCCTTGTGTTTAGTCATCATCATGCCAGTTGATCTTTTTATTCTAGCAAATTCCTTTTAATCTAAGCTTGGATTACTTACTCTTCCCCAAGTTCAGGCACTGACAGTACGATAGTAAAGAAGATAAACCATATTGTTGCTCTGTAACTTTTGTTCTTTATTCTAGAAGAATCATGTGTCCTGTGTTTTACTGGGCAAATAATCTAGACAAACTGTTTAGATTAAAGTACTAGTTCCATTTTATACCAACTGTGCATAGAGAAATTTAGTAATTCAAACTCCATTTTAGTCTCAGTTTTCTTATGAGTACTTTGGTTTTGATGATAAGATGAGATAAGCAATGTGTGGCACATAGTTTTCGTCTAGGACATAAATAAATCTAGAAAAAATTATAAAATGTAAATGATATAGTTAAATAATAATTTTTGGGAAAGTATAACTTTGGGAACGTTGAGTTGGAGTGTCTAAGCTAGTTTTGAAGGGTGGAATGGCTGTTATGGCAGATGTTTATTCAGAGATTTCAATGCTGAGGTAGCAATAGAAAAAGGAATTCTTGTTGGGTACAGAGATGGAACCACTTAAAGTATTAGCAGGAAACATTTTCCTAATTCTCAGAATTAAATGTTAAATAATGCTGTCATATTTGTGGCTCCTTGAATGATTTTGTTTATACTGCTAATAGAGCTATCACAACAACATATTAGAGTTGTATTTCTGAGGGTAGCAACTAAAATTACATTTTTTTTTTATTTATTCGTACAGAACTGGGGTACAGGCCAGAGATGCGGAGGGTGAGAGGGTTCACCAGAGACAGAGCGGGGAGCAGAACAGGCAGATCGACGAAGTACACTGCTGAGGGGAGCAGTGGGCGGGTCAGGAGAGGTCTGCCTCGCCATGTGGTCGCCTCCGGGGCAGGCGGGGATCGAACTCATGCGGAAGTGGCTTTAGTTTCTTAGTGCAGTGCCTTAACCCGCTGCGCCACCAGGGAGGGCCTAAAATTACATTTTTATCTTCATAATCCCAGCACTTGGAGAGACCTAACACTCCACAACTGTTCAAAAAAAATTTCTTCTTAGGAAGTAGTAAGTTTGATCTTTAGAATTAGAAAAAACACTAGCCTTCATTTTATTTTTTATGTTGCTAAAGCAGTAGGTGACGTTGAACAACTGAAATCTCCTATCTCGTTTAGTTCTTAAATTTAGTAAGAAATTTCTGCCCTGCCACATAAGCTCCTAAAGTTTAATTAATTAGAAAATATAAGTAAAGCTTGTTGTGTTGTACTTAGTAGGTGTTTGATAAGTGACAGTTATTGATAATAACACTTTTTATTCATTCTGACACAGGGTATTAGCATAGATCTTTTGAGTTAAATTAACTAAATAGGAAAGGCACACCATCTTATATAAGAAATACTTAAGTCTGTGCCAGTCCTAAAATATATCCAAGCTTCTTGTCTCCTTCTTTATGTTATTCAACATAGATAGAACATCTACTATATAGAGGAAGATATTAGATAAAATGCCAGGAAATTGACAGTGAGTAAAGCATAACCAGTCCCTGCTCTCTGGAGCATATATTCAAATAATGATTCATGCATTTTGTCTTAGACTATTTTAGTAGATGTTATGTTGGTGAGAAACTGTATGCTGCCTTCATTAAAAGTAATTGAGTTTGTTCCAAGTGTCTTAAACTGAGGAAATACTAGCTGGAGTTAGACATGACATGTTTTATTAAACTGAGCCAATGAGAATGAGCATTTCTTTTTAAAGATTTTATTTATGCTTACAGAACTATGGTATAGGCCAGAGGTGTGGTGGGTGAGAAGATTCACCAGAGATAGGGTAGGGAGCAGAACAGGCAAATCTACTGAAATACATTGCTGAGGGGAACAGTGGGAACAGGCGGGTCATCCACACCATGCAGGTCAGCTCCCTGGCAGGGAATGGAACTTGTGCTGCAGTGACTTCAGAGAGCTTCATAATGCAGTACTTTAATGAGTTGTGACATCAGGGAGAGCCCACATTTGTTTTGCTTGTATTCTGTCTGCTTAAGTTCACAGGAGCAGTGCATTCTATTATAATTATTACTCACTCTAACATAATTTCCAAGTAACTTTACTGAAGTCACCTTCCAATACCTATCTAAACTCCTGTTTTTATTTTCCATCCCCTTCTCACTTTCATCTGATAACATGTTAGCTAGTCAATACATGTTTAGCATTTGGTTAATATATACCCTAGAAAAAGAACAGGTAATGATAAATATATGTATATATATAATACATTAAATAAGATTGATAGTAGCTACTGTGATCCAGACATTTTATATTACTTCTATGCTTCTGAAATATCTTTCAAATTAAGAAATACTAAATTCATTCATTTTAAAAATGGAAAAACTGAAGACGTAGAGAAGTTATCTGTCCAAGCTCATTCACTTGATAAGAGGCTACACTGGGATCCAAATATAACCCACCTGACATTGTACTTTCCATGATATTCCTTTACTGAGAAGCAAAAAAATGCACCCTCCCCCACAATATACTAAAATTGTAAATGTATTAATTTCATGGCAAAGGAGAAATAATTTTTCAGGTGAAATAGTATTGGATTATCAGAGTAGCCTATTATAATCAAAAAGTCCTTAAAAGTGGACAAAGAAGGGAGAATGCTAGTCAGAGTAATATGATATGAGAATGATTCAACCCAACTTTGTTGGCTTTAAAGGATCACAAACCAACAAATTTAGTCAGTTTCTAAAAACTGGAAAAATAAAAAAAAAATTGGATTGTTCACAACAGCTTTCTAAAAAGAACACAGCATCTTGATTTTGTTCAGTGACATCCATCTCAGACTTTTGGCCTATAAATAATATATCTATATAATTTAAGCACATCAACAAAATTATGGTTACCTTAGCAATAGAAAACCAATATAATAGCTCACTAGATACATGATTTAAAAAATTATCAAGGAAATGATTGAGGACTTTATTTTATCATCTCACTGGAAAGGACTTTAAAAGATAACACAGGGCCCTCCCTGTGGCGCAGTGGGTTGAAGCACAGCACTAAGAAGCTAAAGCCACTTCAGCATGAGTTCAAGCCCTGCCTCAGAGATGATCCACATGGGGAGGCAGACCTCTCCTGACCTGCCTGCTGCTCCCCTCAGCAGTGTACTTCATCCACCTGTCTGTCCTACACCCCACTCTGACTCTGGTGGATCCTCTCACCATCCCTGCACCTCTGGCCTGTACCCCAATTCCTTATGCATAAATAAATAAATCTTAAAAAAAAAAAAGAAGATAACATAGAACACGGTACACTTAGTGTCAGATTTGGTGTGTGAATATGACTCCGTGTATAAGTAAAAAGTTGTAAGAGTGAATTTTTATCAGTTTATTAAAATAGAATGATTGCATGTTATATCTGGAAGTTATATCATGACTGTTGAAAGAAAATAAGGGAAGGAGGAAAGAAAGGGGAAAAAATGAGAAAAGGGGGAAAATAGATTGTGTACTGTTTAAAAGTCAGAACATATTTAAATGTTTCAGTTATTGAGAAAGAAGCAGCCTGAAAACAAAAACAATCAAATAGAAAATATTTCTTATCTCAACCTTTGCATCAAATTAATTAAAAGCAAGGAAAGTTTTCCTCTGGCTGTTTTATCTAAGCAATAGCAAAATAGCAATCATTTAAGCTTTTTTTTTTTTTTTTTTTTTACAAAATAGGTTTCATGGAGAACTTGCATTCATTCATGAAAATAATGCAGAACTGAATTATTTATAAAGCCAATTATTTTTACAAAGACAGTGAATGCCAAGCAATGGTGAAGGAGTGCTTTGCTGGTAATTTAATTTAAAAAATTGTAGAGAAATATGTGCTAGATTTTAAAATTTAACAGCAAATATGCAGTGGATTAATAAAAACTCTTGAAAAGAGGCTTCTCTACAGGTAAGTATAATCTGTATGAGACCCTAGATGTTTTTGAGCTTCCAATGGAATTTAATGTGTAAAAATTTATTTGTTGCCCTGAAAACTAATACACAGGCTCATGTCCTTTCCTTGGAAAAGATGAAGTGTTGTCAACAATAAGGGTAGATTAAGTTTCGAAAGAAGTGAATTTCTGTATATCTTAATATTGGATCATAATAGGCAACACTTTCAGAGGGCTGGTTCTTAACTAAATTAGCCAGAATCCTAATTTGTACCCTAATATGTAATTATTCCAATATGTAAAAGAGATCATGTAGCTAAGGAATTTGTAATATGTTTCTAGTTTTCCTTTTTTTAAAAAGGCTAATTTAAAAATTGCTCCCAAGTGTACTTCTTATGTATATGACTAGTCACAGCTTAGAGAATTCTAAGTGAAGGGTTCAAGATAGTAAAACACTTTTGTTTTTGAAAAATACATCTTTTTTCTCACAGTAATTCTTTTTGTACTTTCTCTTGTAAGTCAGTGAAAAGATATGTGCTGATAGCAACATTATTCTAAATCATGTTCTAGAATAAAACCTGAATACCAAAAGCTATGAGCTGTAAGAACTGGCATAAGTATGGTAATTAAACCCTTAAGGTTTATTGATTTTTTCCAGAATTCTGCAGAGAAATAATATTTTTTCAGTTGAAACATTCCTTAAGTTATCTATTCTTTGTTAGAGATGATTCTTGTGAGATTTAGAATAAAAACCTAGGATTTATTTTTGTGAAGATAACTTTTTTCATTCTTCCATAATAATTGAAAACTTTAAAGTAGATGAACACGACTAAAGGGGACATGTATTTAACCTTTTAATATAGATTTCTATATTCTTTAAGTAGAATGCACCAATTTGTGCTGCCACCAAGAGTCTTGTTTTACAGTTGGCTCTCTAATACAGTATTATTTATCTTACTTTTCAACAAATTTATTTTCCCACAAAAATACACTATTACAAGCTATCACCAAACTTACAACTTAAAACACTTCATCCTTATGATTCTGTGGGTTTAGAATTCTGCCAGAACAGAGATTATTCTCTTTTCCCTTTTCTTTTTCCCTCTCTCCTTCATTCCTCTTGTGTACAGTGTTCCTCACTTGACTGTTTCTTTACTGTCATACAAGGCTCAAAAAAAAAAAAAAGTGGTTGTGAATGCTTTCAGCTCTGCTGACTTATATTTTGAAGACATATAATTTTTTTTGAAAACATATAATTTTAATTGTGTTAGTTTCAAGATTTATGAACCAATTTATTTATCCCATGATGTCTTAAAATATGATTATCTAATATAGAAGAATATGACAGTTCACAAATGAAATTCCTTGTTACCCACCAAGGTTGTAAATGAATTGGAGCAGTTAGTTTGTTCCAGAAAAAGAGGTCCTTTCTTTCCCCCAAATGTGTAACTATTAGTAATAAAGTAATTTTTTTGATAAAAGGTAAACTAAAGTTTATATACAACTTTAGTTGAAAAGATCTTTCATAGCAGATATAATGATTTGCTTCTCAACAATCCCATTGCTTGTCTTCACTGGAGTTGAGCTTTGATAGGATAATAGAATGTAGTTGTATAATTAACAAAGGCAGTTGCAAACTGTACTAAGTATTATGAATATAGAAGATCAGATCCTTATCTGGTCTCTGGGATTAGGGAAAGGTTTCCTTGAGGAAGTGAAATTTGAAATGATATCATGAAAAAAGGAAGGATTATGTAGGTGGTTGTAGGCAGAAGGTAGAATTGGGGAAGACAGGGGAGTGATCACTGGGGCATATATTTTGGGAATGGTCAGAAATCTACAAGTGCCTTGAAGTGTGAGGAAGTGAGCGCACATGATCCTGGAACAAAGCCACACAGTTTTCGAACAGGGAGCCAGGAAAGCGGATGCACAGTTAGACTGGATCATAGCCTTCTCTTATTGTCCATATTAGGGATTTGGGTCTTTTCTGAGATTAGTAGATAATAAATAATAAAAATGCTTGAACTCCAGATTCTAGGCTCATGTGGAATCCCAGCCCCACAGACCTTACAAATGAAGGAGGAAACTGGATAAAGGAGAGAGACATTGTTCCAAGAGTCTGATCTCTGTTGGTCCAGTCTGAGAGAGGAAGGGTGAAAGAAAGTCTGAGGGGCTGAAAGTAATGATTTAGACTTCATATTTAAATTAGATTTCCAGAGTTTAGGTCTGGAAGGTTTCACTTTTCAATGGGAATGTATTAGTAGTTAATACAGGAAACAAACAATCATATGTTTTGTTCTAGAAGGCAGAGATTTGACTTGAAAACTAGAGGCTTACAAAATGATTGGAATGGTAATAGTGAAATAAAGTCATGTGTTCACCTACTAGACTACTGAATTCAAGACCAAACCTCTGCAGTAGCAAACCACATGTCAGGAGGCCACTTTGGCTATGAGCCATCACTGCCTCATATCCTTGTAGGTGGTAGCTAGTTACAGAAACAAGCACTGCCATCTGTTGGAAAATTGTCCCATCCCCTTTCTAGTTCCCAAATCTTGAATGAGTACATCCTAATAACGGGAGCCAAGCTGCACCTGCAGCCTTATTTGTAAGAAAGCTGAGGTTATTTTTAGGCTGATAGTTGCTGCATTATACAAAAGACAATGGGAATGGGTGCCAAAAACCAATAGATAATATCTAGTACACTAATCAAACCTACCTTTCTTGATTAATGTTGGCAAATAAACCAAGGTTGAGACATGAGGAAACTCTCACTGATTTCCAGCAATAACTGATGACTATGTTCTGAGTAGATAAAAATTCAAAATGCATGATGCTATGTTGGCTTCATGTCTACTTCTTGGATGGGTGCCCCTAATAGCTAGCACCTTGTTTCCCTAATATGCTTATGAAGAATTGAAAATAAACTTGTGAAGAGTAAATATACAGATCAAAATGATTCAATCACAGTTCACACAAAGGTGAGCTTTTATGTATAGGGTTGTTTCACAGGTGAAAGTATATAATATGTGACAGTTCTTTGCATTATGGCCAGAGCTTTGATTCATCCTTTTCCTGAAAGTAATGTATTTGATTTCCTTACTTGGGTTGAAAAAATAGTGTTAATTGACTGCACTGGAGAAGACATAATGGAGAAACAAGGATAATGAGCATTAGGAAATGTGTCTTTTAATTCTTGCTATTTCCTTGGAAAAGCTATGGCAACTTGGTACCTTAGTTTCCTCATATATAGAATTAGAAATTTGGGATTTAAGATCCTGTCAAGTGCCTTCTGCTCTAAAATTCTACTTTGTTTTTGTAATTTAAAACATTGACTAATGAATTGAATCTTGGCATAACTATACTGACATTGAAAAATATGATATGTCAAATAACTTATGTACTCTTCTGTTTATTTTGAAGTTTAATATTTGTTTAGGAACTTTCATTTTCCACCACCTTATTTCCTTAAAGAAAATAGACCTTTATGAGCTACATACCTCACTCTACAGATTCCTTTTCATTGTAAAGATAAACAGCATGTTTTACCTATTTTTCAAGAGCAAAGTTTGCAGTCACAAAGCATCCCTTTAAATCACCCTGTGTGACCTAAAGCAATGAGCAGAATGTCCAGCAATTTGGCATTCATAGCACAGTCTGTTTAAAATCTGCCCTGGGTGTTTTGCAAATACTGTGGGAGCAGCTGAGAAGCAGGTCCTTATTCAAAACCATTTTGTAACCATGCTGACCTAAAGAGGACAACATCCATGTTGATCTATTCAACTCTCACTGAGGTCATTTGTGCTGCTGCAAAACAAGAGAAATTCCTCTCTGAAATGCCAGCCACCTTATTTGGGAAAAAAACCCAACATTCATAAACAATAAAATTTTGCATTTTTTGTTCTTACCATTTGCAATTGCTTGAGACTGTTGCTGGGTTTTCACAGCTACTTATTTAAATACAAAGAACAAAAACCCTTGTAGGCTTTGCTAGAGGTGCCAGCTGTGGCCTACTATGAGGACTTGTATAATGTTGTCATTCCATAAAAGAAAGTGGAAAATTTGAATTTGTATTGGGCATTTTCCCCTTCCAGCTGCAGTTGGCTTATTTGTTTTCCCCTAATGCAAAGATATTTTACTTTGCTGATGCATCTTTTATCCTTATTTGACCATTGAAACAATTTATTGAATGTCATCTCTCTAGAGTCTATCTATAGCAGTCTTACAGAATCAACAGCTTCAGCTAGACACTACCCCATATATCCACCAAGCATAAGCATACATATCCTTATGCTTGCACCAAGCTTACTCTGTAAGAGAAAATGTGGACTCAGAATACCCATCTGAATTCTTAATCCCCTTCAAAGAAACTAATTAGATATCTTGTTTTTCTGCTTAATGTAGTGTTCTTGAAATATGGAAGTGCAGTAGGATTCAGGGTCAAACATGGACTCAAGAGCAGTGTGAGGTAAAAGAGTTAAGAGGGCATGGGGTAAAATAAAAGGAGGAAACATTAGCCAGAGAAGCCATTGACCCACAAGAGTTTCCTACAGCCAGCTGTCAAAGGATACATGTTCTCCCTCCATGTTTGCTCTTTTATTTTCTCCCAACTCAATCTATATTTGACTAAGTGCATCTACCATTATCATTCTCTGATGTCTAAAGATTATATACCAATAAAAAATTACCTTTAAAAGGGGTTCAAAAGTATCTCATTAAGAGACTGGAGATGTCACAGACTGATGGAGTGATCATATTCACCAGAGACTGCTTTTTTTTGAGCATTCAGCATGTACTACTACACCAGAAGCTCAGAATGCAAGTCTAACTTTAAAAGGTTTGCCCTCACTCAAAAAAAAAAAAAAAAAAAAAGCTTACCCTCTAGTGGGCACGTAAGCATTTCACTTTAGTAGAATGAAACAAGTGCTAAATTGAAGGGCTATTACAGGTGATTGAATAGTTGAATAGTTAGCTAGTTAGCTTAGAGGACAAAATAACAGATGACATTTGTTCTGAATATTTAAAAAAGTAGTGGTGGTTTATTAAGAGTTTAAAAATATAATAAAGATGTGGTGGAGCCCAGAGTAGAGAATTTTGCTCAGGGGAATAGCATATACAAACCTATGAAGAACACATTCTCATTGGCTTGTCATGGTTGGAATATGAGATGAGTGGTAGTAATAGGAGGAGATATAGGATGAAATAAATATTTATCGGGACATATAAATTTTCCCTCATCATGCCTTTCCAATGGAAGGATTTCCCTTTTTGGTCCCACTTATTATTGTTTTCAAGACATTGATACATATTCTTCAGATACTTAGATGTCATCGTATAGAATTTTGATTTTCAGGTAGATCTTCAAAACCTGGGTTTTATTCAGTCAAAAAAAAAAAAAATGGACCGAAGAGTTAAAAAGACACTTTTCCTAACAGCAAATGAAAATGGCCAACAGGCATATCAACGATGTTTAATATCACTTGTAATCAAGGAAATACAAATCAAAACCACAATGAGATACCATATTACACAAGAGAGAATGACACATATTTTAAAAAAACTAGCAACAACACATTTTGGTGAGAATTCCTACATTGTTGGTGTGTAGCTTTCTCAAATTGCTAAAAATAGAGTTTCCATATGACCCAGCAATTCCACTCCTGGATATTTTTACAAAGGACACAAAAATATTATTATGTAAGAACACCTTCACTCCTATGTTTATTGCAGGACTACTCACAATAGCTGAGCTATGGAAATAATCCAAATGCCCCCAAAATAGATGACTGGATAAAGAAGATGTGGTACATATGCACAGTGGAATATTACTCAACAAACAAATAAGATAAACTCATGTTATTCACATCAATATGATTGGAGCTGGAAGGCATCATGCTCAGTAAAATTATCAGAAAGAAAAAGATAAATACCAGATGGTTTTTCTTATAGGAGGAATGTAGGGGATCCAAATAAGGGATTCGGGGGGAGAGAAATAATTATAACAAAGTAAAAACCAAAATCAACAGGCAACTATAAACCAGAGACATTCTTTTGTGAGAGGGGTACAGGAGGAAATTGTATCAGAATGGTTGGGAAGTGCATGAGGGATTGAAGGGATAGTACACAGGTGAATTGGTGGTGGGAATTTCTTGGGGGCCATACACAAGACACTAAAACAGACGTTGTATGAAAATGAAGAATGATATACTAAAAATTAATTAATTAATTAATTTTAAAAGACCCAAACCTGGGTTCATTAAGTTCTGTGATAGTGCTTTCTAAGAAACACAGTACACCAATTGTGACACACTGAGAAGACAGGCCCAGGGTGATGGTGTTGAATTGAGATGGACACTGAGAAAGAAGGCAGCCAGAATCATGGAGGTGTCCTGGAGATGTCCCCAACCAGAGAGAAATAATAGCAAATTAAAAAAAAAAGCAAATTGAGGCCTCTTGTCCTAATGGAATTGTGCTATTCTGCAGCTGGTGCTTCAGAGACAGAATAGGAAAATATATGAAATTCCAAGTCAGCAGATTTCATGGCAAAGGGAAATTCATCCTTTTTTCCTATTTGTTATATGTCATAACATAAATTTGTACCTGGAATGCTTACCTCATATTTCAAAATATATGTAGAAAGCCACTTCCATTTATTCATGAAATACTTGCATAGATAATTCATGACTAATTTCATTGTTGAAAATACTAAACAATTTTAATTCCATTGTGAACAAGTATACCATATGGATATAAGTTATGATTAAAACAAATATTTTAGATAAACAGGAAATCATGCAACAAAAGTTCAAAAATTTGCTTTAGTCCTAAGAGACAGCCATGTTCCAGGGAAATGGGTCAGTAATAAGAAATCTGAAGAGGAATAAGCAAAATGGGCAGTACTGCTCCTAACCTAGCAGGACAGGAAAATATCTGAAGCTAAGGGACAGAAGCTAAGGGAAGAAATTTAAATCAGTTGGCATGTTGTAAACATACTTAAGATTCAAAGGTAATAAAATTGAAACCAGAAACCAATAGTCTTTGAGAAATGCAGGACAAGAGCAAGGATGGGCTCTGATATATCCCTGCTAATGTGCTATTGTGTTACTAGCTTTTATTTTTAATGCCTCTGTAATGTGAAAACTTTTTACTCTAAAAAATTCACTTTTTATGTGCTTTCTTTAAGAATTCATTCAATAAGAGACACAATCTCAGGCAGGTTTTCCATGGTTACTGCTCCAGGTATTTCCATTCTAGCATGGAGACAAAGCAAAAGACCATAAGACTATGGATGACCAGTCAGATTGCAAAGGGCCTGTGGAGTGAAGAGGAACTGGAGCAAATGGGTGCCTTGATTCTTATTGCAGCCTGTAAATGACAGATGAGTACTAATTTGCATTTAACTTTTCACATTACTTGAAATTTAATGTTGTGAACATAAGTGCAGTAATTCACATCTTATCTATTTTTGAAATGTTATCCCATCACATATTTATAAGGACGAAAAATATTTTAAATATAGTAAATAGTGAGAGTGTGACAGGCTCTTGAAGATATTAACCAAACTCATTTAGTAATAACTCTTAAATGTCAATATTGAAAATGCCTGGCCAGAAAGTACTTCATCACCTGAAGGAGATTTTTAAGCTCAGCATCTCCAATGACACTTTGCTTTGATTAGAGTTCCTGCCAATAGATTTGACCAATGTTCTGTTTGCTTAGAGGAACCTCCTGAATTCTCATTTGCAGCTGTCACTTTTCAGGGTGTGCAAACTCTCAGATCATTAAAGTTGTGTGCCATGTGACTCAGATTTGACAGACAATTGCTTACTAAAAATATCCGTCCTGATCAGTGCTGATGTTCTAAAGGATATTTTCAGCTTCTTGTTTTCCCTCTCTCTGTGATGACACTATACCCAGTGAGTTGAAAGAAGTAGAAGAAATAGCATTATTAGTGGCAGTTATCAGTGTATTGCCTTCCAGTGGGGATTTGGGTCAAAAGCAGGAACGCATGCAGTCCAGGGAAAGTCTAATCTGTGCTGATGCTTGTAGCCCATAGATCTTGACAGCACACTCTATGATTCTCAGACAACCGTAACTCTTCTTGCACAGTGGCCTTTAATTAGAACTGTTGTCACTATTGCTTGGTTGGGTTGATCTGACTGTATTTAAGACCACTGTAATCGTGCTTGGTTCATGCTCAATTGATGTGTCAGAGGTTAAGGTATTGCATGGTTTCTCAAAGTGACAAGTAGTGATGGTTATGGGTTGGGAAGACTAGATACATTGTGAGAAATGAATCTCAAAAGACATCATTGCAAGGTTCATCTGTGGTCTTCCCAAATCCTCTATTGCATATATCCTTTCTAAAAACAAACAAACAAACAAACAAAAAAACAAAAACAAAAACAAAAAAACACAAGGTAACAGCAAGGAAGAAACATCTTTTAAACTGCATTCCTTTTTGCTTTATTTTTTTTTATTTTTTTTTTATTAAGTGCCTCCTTTCTTATACATCTTCGCTAATTTTTGAGAGTAGAGGATTTCTCCCCTCAAGTGTGGTTACCATAGTTTGCCCACACAAAAACAATCAAGTCCATCACCATAGTCCCTCCTGCCCATCCTTCCCTACCCCCCCTTTTTTTTTCCCCACTCTCACTCTCTATTTTCTTTCTCCTCACTTCCTGGAAGTCTCACCCCTATTGTTAACTTTCAGGGTTTGTTTTTCTCTGACCCTTTGTTTGGTTTCTCCATATTCCACATTTAAGTGAAAGCATCTAGTATTTATCTTTCTCCTTTGACTTACTTTGTGTAGCATAATCCCTCCAGTGTATCCATGTTGCCAAAAATGACTTGAGTTTATTTTTTATCACTGAATAGTACTTCATTTTGTTTATATCCAACATCTTCTTGACTCACTCATCTGGGACATTTGTTTCTTCTCTATTGTGGCTATTGTAAATAGTGCTTCTATAAATATGGGAAGGTTTCCTTTTAAATTGGCATTTTTGTATTTGGGTAGATTTTTTAGGATTGGAATTGCTGGGTCAAACGGTAGATCCATTTTTAGTGTTTTGAGGACCTCCACACAATTTTGCATAGTTGTTGGGACAGTGTGCATTCTCACCAACAGTTTAATTGTGTTCTTTTCACAACATCTTCTCCAGCATTTGTTGTTTCTGTATACATATATATGTGTGTGTGTGTGTGTGTGTGTGTATATATATATATATATATCAAAATAGGCATTCCCATAACTTGCTAGTTGAATATATATAATATGTATAGATAGATATAGATATAGATATAGATTGATATGGGCCATTTTCACAGATATAAGATATTATCTCATGTGGTTTTGATTTGCATTTCCCTCATGATAAGTGATATGAATATTTTTTCATATGCCTGTTGGACATTTGTATATCTTCTTTAGAGAAGTACCTATTTAGCTCTTCTGCCCATTTTTTGATTAGGTTGTTTGTTTTCTTTTTGTTGAATTTTATGAGTTCTTTGTAGATCTTCAATATCAGTGCCTTATCAGATGTATAGTGTGCAAATATTTTCTTCTAATCAGTAACTTGTCTCTTTTTTTTGATGACTCTTTCATTGATCAGAAGCTGTTTAGTTTGAGGTAGTCCCATTGTTTATCTTTTTCTTATGTTTTCTTCTAAGTATTGTATGGTTTCAGTTTTTATATCCATGTCTACTATCCATTCTGAGTTTATTTTGTTTGTTGTGTAAAATAGTGCTCTAATTTCACTTTTATGTATGTGGCAGTCCAATTTTCATAATATCATTTATGGAAGATCTTTTCCTTTTTCCAGTGTATATTCTTTGCTCCTTTGTCAAGGATTACCTTGTTCATATATGTGTGCTTTTCCCCCCTCCGTGCTCCACAATCTCAAATTTCAACCACTATATAAATTTTTTTCAAATCATTTCAACTGTATATAATGTTCCTTCCTCTAATTTCTCATAGGATTTATATTTCATAGTAATCATTTTCCTTTTTCTTGGTTTCTTTTATAGTGTATGCATAGTGCTCAACTGGATTATGAACTTTCCTGAAGCACCAAATCCTTTCTTATTAGGTGTTTTGACTTCTAATGGTAACATTTCATTCTCTTACTAATTGTATTTAGGATAAATAATGCATGTATCAATCAGTCAACACAACTGCTACACTGTTATATATTCTGACAACTTATATCACCAAAATGTAGGGGCAATCTCTTCATAAATCCAAGTGAACCTTTAATGGGAGCATGTTCAATGGTGATTTTTTTTTTTTACTTTGATGGAACTAATATATTGTCTGAATATGGTGTGTGTTTTGCCCTTTAGTGAAACTTATCAACAGTGTGTGAGTGTGTGTTTTTAGCTATCCTCAGAATATAAAAATAAACATGCTTCTGTCAACTGTGCTTATAATTTCTGCAGATATTTTCTTTTAAAATATGTGGGGAAAAAGTCATAGATTTAAGCAGAACATAAATCTGTGCCTTACAGAATTTTACTTTTTTTTTTCATAATCAGTTAGAATTGCATGTATAATGCATTTTGAAATACCAACCTACTTATACATTCCCTGAAGCTACCCAAGGCTAGCTTTGCTGTTTTTCACAAAAAATACCTTTAATAGCTCTTTTCCCAACTCTTGTGCACCTGAACATGTTAATTTACTTTTTATTTTCTTAGTTCACAGAGTGCTACATTTCCACAGCTTGTATTCCAAAGTTCTTTTCCTAACTTCACTTTGTTTTCCCACTATCTGACATTCACCTCTGGCTCCAACTTTTGACCTGTGCACAGGTTAGGCAAAGGTGTAAATTGTATATCCGTTTTCTGGCTGCAAGACATTTATTTTTTTTTTTAAAGATTTATTTATTTATTCATACAGAACAGAGATGCGGAGGGTGAGAGGATTCACCAGAGACAGAGTGGGGAACAGAACAGGCAGATCGACGAGTACACTGCTGAGGGGAGCAGCAGCGGGCAGGTCAGAAGAGATCTGCCACGCCATGTGGTCACCTCCGGGGCAGGCGGGAATCGAGCTCATGCGGAAGTGGCTTAAGCTTCTTAGTGCAGTGCTTCAACCCGCTGTGCCACCAGGGAGGGCCCGGCTGCAAGACATTTATTAAAGCAATGTGGGGTTCTTGGAAAAGTAGAGCTTATGAATAAAAGACCTGAGTTTGGGTTTTAATCCAGTAGTACTCAGCCAATGACCTCTGGCAAATAATGGCCTCTCAGAGTATTCTCCTTCATCTATAAAATAGGTTAAAAAATTATAATCCATTAAATTTAATAAACAAGGAGATATATTCCTGATCTGGAGAAAAGGGAAGAGCAAACTATACATATGTATCCATAAAATAGTTGTTCTAGGTACAATTGAAGTGGGGAAATCAGTCTTGATCACAGGATGAAGTCACATCATCACTGAGTCACCAATGAAAGAAAGATTTTAATTTGTGGTGAGATGTTGCTTCAGCGTTAAGAACATGATATGATGTTATCAGATTTCTTTCTTGTTTTATATATTGGAAATATTTGTAAGAATTTATTTAAAATAAGTACTACATGGAAAAAATTCAAAGATCCACCATTAAAGTCACTGGACTCCCCAATGCTGTGGGTATCTTCAACCTAAAATGGTGTGCCTGTAGCACTTCAAGCTGGCTGCAACAGTTTCAGTGTGAGTTCAATCCTCAGCCCCAGAGGTGATCCACATGGCATGGCAGACCTCTACTGAGCCACCTGCTGCTCCCTTCAGCTGTGTCCTTCATCAGTCTACCTGTTCTGTTCCCCACTTTGTCTCTGATGAATCCTCTCACTGCCCCTGTGCCTTTGGCCTGCACCCCAGTTATGTATGCATAAATAAATAAATCTTTAAAAAAAAATGGTGTGCCTGAATTATCTACCAGTGCACTGGTGGCTGATTTAGGGAGGTGGGAAACCTGTATTCTGTATCTTCTGATTGTAAAGAGTATTGAGGGTACAAATTAAGGGAGTAGCATATGTAGGTACTGACCCTCTGCATTGTAAAGCAAGTGTGGTTGTACTATCTCTGAGTTCATTTGACCATAAAAATTGTTCTTCCTTGATCACCAAGAATAAGATACCTGGTGGTTAAAGGAATAGAATTTGGAGTCTGTTGTATCTAGGCTTAAGTTCTGGTTTTGCAAGTTAGTAACAGTGATAGATTGGTTAAGTTTTATTAACTTCCTTAGTGCCCCTTAATGTTTTATGAAATGTTCCACTTCTATAAAATCTTCATCTGTAAAGTAAATACCTTTTCTAATAGGTCAACATCAGGATGAGATTGTATAACTGATATCAAGTTCTTAAAATAATACCTGATAAATGTCCCATAAATGTGTCTATGGTGTTGTTACAACCTTCTTATAGTCAGCAGGAGGAATACTACTGCAAACCCTACTTGATCTTCTTTGCCATGGGCTAAGGTGTTTGTTTTCCTGTGTGATTCACTCACTAGTCCATCACACCATCATATGATTTCTTTTTTATATTTCAGCATTGTATTCAAAGCTTTTGGAAGGAAGGCTTTATGTCTCTTCATTCATGTATTTCAGTACCTAATACAATGTCTGTATTACACACTTGGTCAAGAAATAATTTTTAAGTGAATGAATGAATCCTCAAAAGAATTTCACATTTTTGAACTTAAATTTGTTCTGTCATGTTTTACTCTTTGTTGCACCCACACTTCTATCTGGGATAATAAAGGCATTGTTGATATAATTAACATGTAACAGCTTAATACTCTATACTGCCACAAGGGAGAAAACCCTAAAGGTATCACATGTGAGTACATATCTCACTGAAAAATCTGTTCAACTCTATGACATAATTGCTTTCTATTTTTTTCATTTTCAAAGATGCCCATAATACACCAAAATAGCCTTTATATTAAAAAATCATTATTTTAAACCTAACTTATAATAAATACTACATGATACTCAATGGTAAGTCTTTGGCAGCTTTCCTTCTACGATCTGGTATAAGACAAGGTTGTTCACTTATTCCATTGCTTTCATCATAGTAGTAGAAGAGCAATTAGGCAAGAGAAATACGTAAAATGAATCTAAACTAGGAAAGTGAAAGTAAAATCATCACAATACTGATGAAATAATATACATAAAAAACCATAAAGACTCTGCTAAAACAATAAATGGAACAATAGACAGTATAGTAAAGTAGCAGTGTACAAGAGCAGTTTGCAAAAATCAGTGTTTCTAAATCAAAGAGCTAGAAAGGAGAGAAATCAAGAAAAGAAACCAATTTAGAATCATGTCAAAAAGAAGTAAATCCCTAGCAGTAGACCTTGCAAAAGTGGTGAAGGACCTGAAGAATGAAAACTATAGAATATTGTGAAAAGAAATAGAAGATATACAGAAATGGAAAGATAGTCCCTTTTCATGGATTGGAAGAATTAACATTGTTAAATGTCCATCTTATCTAAAGAAATATACACATTTCATGTAATCTCTATCAAAGTTTGAATAGCATTTTTCATTGAAGTAGATCAAGCATTACCAAAATCCATATGGGACCCCAAATAGTCAAAGCAATCCTGACAAAACAGAAGAAGAGAGTATTGATGGTATTATACTCCTAGGCTTCAAACTATACTACAAAGTTATAATTATGAAAACAAAGTGATACTGGAAAAAAAAAAAACAGAAACACAGAACAATTAAATAGAATAAAGAGTCCAGAAATAAACTCACACTAAAATGGACAGTTAATCTATGATTAGGAGCCAAGAGCATATGCTGGAGAAAGGAGAGCCACTTCAACATATGGTGCAGGGAAAATTGGATAGGCATATGCAAAAGAATAAACCTGGACCACTGTCTCACACAGTGTGAAAAATTAACTGAAAATGGATTAAGGACTTCAATATAAAACTTGAAACCATAAAATACATAAAAGAAAATAGACAAATACAACAGAACATTAGCTTCAGTGTTTTGTTTTTGCATTAATCTCTACTAACAAGAGAAACATGATAATATAAACAAATGTGACTACATCAAACTAAAATGCTTCACAGTGAAACAAACCATCAAAAAATACACACTAATGACTGGGTGAAAACATTTGTACACTATACATAAAGGGGCTAATACTTAAGCTCTACAAAGAATTCATTTAACTCCATTAAAAAAAAATGGACAGAAGAAAATGTCTTTTCTCCAAAGAAGACATACAGATGGCCATCAAGCACATGGAAAATAATCGTCATCATCACTTATTATCAGGAAAATGCAAACCAAATGCACAATCAGATACTATCTCACATCTGTGAGAATGGCCCATATGAAAAAGAACAGAAGCCACAAGAGCATGTAAGGGCATGGAGAAAAAGGGCCCTCATAGACTATTGGTAGAAATGTACAGTGGTATAGCACCTATGGAAAGCAGTATTGAGGGTTTTCAAAATATTGAAAATAGGTATACCATAATATCTAGCAATTCCACTCAAGTATCCAGGAATGCTATTTTGAAGGGGTATATGCACTCCTACATTAATTGAAGCACTATTTATAATAATCAAATTATGAAAAAAACCTAAGTACCTAAGGCCAGGGGAGTGAATTAGGAAGATGTGATTGCTATTTGTGAGTGTAGGTAGAGGTTTGCCTATTTGGTTGATATTTTTCAAAGTATTATCTTTTGGTTTCATTGGTCTTTTGGACTTTATTTCTACTTTATTTTGCTCTAATTTTTATTATTTACTTCTTTTTACTGGCTTTTCATTTTGTTTGTCATCTTTTTCTAGTTCCTTAGGGTAAGAGAGAAAATTATTTGATCTCTTACTTGTTTATTGATGTGCGCAATTACTTGAGTTTTTAAAATGAATGTCTTCTAATGCTCATAGATATCCACATAGTGAAATTGACACTAGTAGGAAAAGGCAGTGAGAAAGGAACTATCATTTATGAGGTTCTTATGCTTCACTAGGGCTAAGCTAGGCTTTTTGCCTATGTTACCCACATTTAAGTTATAGCTCTGTGAACTTGCCATTATTATGTGCATTTATGGATGTAGAAATTGAGACTCAGAAGTTAAATAATTTGCTCAATATTTCAAGTTAATAGATGGCTGAGCTAGGAGGAAGATTCTGCTCTTTTGAGTGTATAATTGGACCATCTTCTGACCATCTATTTTTTAATTGTATACTATGAAGAATTACTTAAAATAAGGGAAGGAAAATAAAAGTGGAGACAAAGAGTTCTTTGGAACTCTTAGGAGACTAGAAAACTGCAGTAAAGTTAAGGATATACCACATTGCTATTGCTGTTCTTAACAATTTTAGTTAATAAAATCTTCAAGAAGGATAGAGACAAGCTGGATCCCAGAACTGGATTGTTGTGAAGTATGTCTGTATGCATATTAATCAAATCTATTTTGGAGGGTACTATGTTATAACCCAAAACACAGAGCAGGATTTCTGATTGCATAGAAGTAAAGGGGAATGAGGAAGTGGTTATTTAGGACCCAGGAACATTTTCTGCTCTACTTGAAGCAGAGCATGAAGGCAATCACTTTCTCTAACTTGAATCAGGTGAACCATGCCTGAGCACATCTTGGGAGCTCAATCAATACTTTGAGAATTGAACTAATTTAGAGAATGCAGCATATCTGCTCATTTAACCAGAGGTGCTACCACTAGCAGAGCTATTTAAGACAGAGTAGCTGTCTGGCAACAGATTTTTCCTGGCTGCTGTGAAGGCCACAGAAGGTCTTGTCCTGGACGTTCTCCCTCATTGCACAATCCAGTGGTAGAGTTTCCCTTCCTACCTAGGATCATCTTCTTCCTTAAACCAGCCCCAAATTGTTTCTTAAAGCTGCCTGGTGATTTTTGCAAGTGTTTCAAGGAGGATTATAGTTTTCAGCTCTTTTCATCAAACAGTTCTTTATAAGGTGGTTCACACTGAAGACAAAATACTGTACTTCAAGCTCATCCAGAGATAGCTTCAACATTGTAGTCTTTAAGCTGCAAAGTTGATAGCATTTTTTTGGAAAATGAAACCAAATCTGTGTCCACATATCTTTCTGAATTATCAGGTGGAAAAAAAATAGGATTTCAAGAACAAAAAAGGAAGACATCTGATTTATGGGGCTTCAGTGACCCTTTCAGTTTTAAGGGGATGATAGCAATTACATTTCTTTCCCCATAGTGTATGGTAGTGAGGAATAATAGTATCTTCATTTACAATGCACTTTTAGCATATTTTATTTCTGAATAAATAGCCTTTTTAAAATTATCTGTTATCTATCTAGCCTTGATTGTTAATACAGTCAGGTAAAGTAAAAATGTCAATTACTGATTGACTTTCAAGTTGTAGAGGAGAAAACCGAGACCCGAGAGGATAGTAGTGATTCTTAATCACCACAGAAGAACTTTACTTACTCACACATACCCATTGAGCAGCTAATATGTCCTAAGCATTATATAAGACTGAAAATATGAGAAAGAGATGACTCAGATATTGTTCCGATCCTCAAATTCCTAGCAGAACCAGGAGATAGCACAGCATAGAAATGGCAAGTGCAATGGTAACTACAATGGTAAGTCCTGCTTAGAGTGTTGAAAGAGCATCTGCTTTCTTAGTGAGATGTTATATGTGTTGACAGTGATTCAGAGTAATGGTTCCCAAACTTAATGTGAACCAAAATCACCAGAGAATGCTGGTCCCTTAACTAACGCCCTAAAACAATAATTCTGGTATGGAATATGAAAATTTGCTTTTCAACACATGATGCTGATGCTGTTGCCCACATTCTGAGAGCCATTGATTTAGGGACTTGTGAATGTGCAGCTCGAAGTGTGACAAACACTGGATTCATCTTTAAAGGACTACTAAATGTCTGAGAATGAAAATTGTCAAATTGTTAAGAGGCTAGAGAGATGGGAAAATGTAAATTTTTAATTGTAAGTTTTAATGGGACAAGGTAATACCTCTGTAATGTTGTTACTAAGACTGGGAAGCATAAGAAAGTTAAGTAAATAGGGTATATATATGCATGGATCCTTGCTTAAAATTTTCCTACTGAGGAAAAGATACAGATGTTTGTGACAATGTTTTTGAACTTGAGTTTTTGTTAGGGTTAGAGGGGAGTAAAGACAAGTTGGAGTAATAGGTCCACCACAGTTCTTTTTCTACCGCGAAATAACAGAACTAATTTTTCAAGCTGTCTACAGAAGTATCTGGATAGGAGGAGGCAGGCTTTGTGCCAAACCAACATTGCTTCAGACAGCAGCCACAATTTCATTCTATGGATAACTATAGCAACTATTGGGTGTCCTTGTGATAGTCATTTCCATGAAGTGTTCTAGAACAAATGAACTTAGCCACAAATAAACTAGTTTAAAAGGAAGAGGTGAAGAATTTGGGATCTTGATGTGTTTGACTGAAATGGAGATTCTCTGTATCTCTAATCACAACTCATGTTGCTTCTGGTTGCCAGGGTGAATTTTCCTTTGTGTGGTTGACTTTGAAATAATGTTTTCATAGAGAAACCCAAGTGAGAGATAAACACAGCTGTCTGCTAGTGAAAAGGTTACATACAATTACTCTCAAAGGCTTGGGAAAGCAGGAAATGTATACCACTTTTTAGTTGGATATTATGTCCAGCAGTCATTTGTTTATTGGGAACACAGAGTAATTAGTAAATTTACTGGCAAATTTGGCATTTGTCTTATTGATCCCCTGATATTTCATGAATGTCTCCATTCATGTAATGCCATTTGCTCTTCTTATATAACACTCTTTGGTATGTTTCTGGAGAAAGTTTCTTAGGGAAAGATGAGACAGTTAAATACAAAGGCACCTATATATTAATGCATGCTTAAAAACAGTGATGAAGTGCATGTAAGATAAAAGTTACATCATAGCTTAAGCCACTGTTTCCAAAATAGGCCTGGATAACAAATTTTATAAAATATATTTAGAATTTCTAATTTTGACTTTGCAGTAGAGTACCCTGACTTTATTTTTATTTATATATATTTTTTAAAACTTAGAAATTTTTTTTAAAGATATATATTTTTTATGCATACAGAACTGGGGTACAGGCCAGAGGTGAGGGGCTGTAAGCGGACACAGAGTGGGGAGCAGAACAGACAGATCAATGAAGTACACTGCTGAGGGGAGCAGTAGGCAGGTCAGGAGAGTCTGTCACGTCATGTGGATATCCTCAGGGGTGGGAATTGAGCTCATGCTGAAGTGCATTAGCTGCTTAGTGCTGTGCCACCAGGGAGGGCCCACCCCGACTTTATTTTTAAAAATATTTCCCAGATGACTCTTACATAGTCAATTTATTATTGAGTATTTTAAAGCTATAACTTTAAGTCATCTAGACACTCATGTATTATCTCCCTGCTTTTTGTATTCATGCAGGGCCAGACTGCAACTCAAGAAGTTATGTATAATCTGTGGGTCAGCCTAATTTATTGCTGACCACTCATTTGTAGTTGCCATTTTTATTTACCTTTATGAATCTTTCCTCTCCACACATAATATATCCCAAGTAAATATTTTCTAATAATGATCTGGGGAAGAGGCATCATAAATAAAAGGAGAATAGTTTACAGAAACAACCTCAGAGAAAAATGTAAATCAGTTTCAGGTTTATAAATGCCACCTGATTCGTAAGTATTATTGATCAGAATTTTGTTCTCACTGAAATAATGTGGATGCTATAGAATATGCAGAGAATATGGAAAAAAAGAGAACAATTCAATTATGATAGATTTTTTTAGGTCCTCAACTCAATGCTGCATGATAGTATTATTACCTCTTGTGTATAGATGAGGGAACTGAGGCTCATACAAATACCTGTCTCATAGATAACTGATGGAAATGTAAGGCTCAGACAGACCCCAATTATTCTGGTTTTAGAACCTGTACTTTTCATTATATCATGTATTGCCAATGCAGCTTATCATGTCTCCTGCTATCCGTAACCCTGGTGAATGCCCAAATGCATTCTGGGGAAATAACTGTATGTCTGGGATAGTATGACTAAGGAGAAGGTTAATAATGTGCCTGGTTGTGGTGGCACATAGAGATGCCCCCTGGATGCAAGCTTATGTCTAAATATTCCCACTAATCATTTTGTGATTGCAGCCAAGTTATTTTAAGATCACTTACTCTCAGTTTCCTCATCAGTAAAATGGATAATTATTCCACTTACTGAGAGGGCTAGATGCTGTAGTCTATGTAAAGTAGTTAGCACAGGAAGTAAAGAGTAATGTGTATTAAATACTTGAAGGAGTTTGGTCGATCCTTAGAAAGTCACATACACTGATCTGAACCAGGTCCAGCACATTGTAAGAGAAACCACACTGTGCTTTCTTTTTTATTATTTTATTCTATGAAGCAAGAGTTTTCCCCAGCATATTAATGAAATATTTTTTCAGCATAATTTTAATTTCCTGTAACTTAGTGATTATTGTTCAATTAGATTTTTAACTATATAATTAAAAATGTTCCTTTGCACTGTCATGAAGTAGAATTTTGTAATGGGAAGGATTTGGATTTGAATATATAGATATATATAGATATATATGTTTATATATCTATATATATCTATATCTAACTATCTATCTATCTATCTATCTATCTATCTATCTATCTATCTATCTATCTATATGTAACTTTGGGTCCATGTACCTTTACCATCATTTGTTTATTGTGAATTTGGTCCATTTCTCTGATTCAGTTGCCATCTGTACAATGAAAATGATTATATGTATGTCAAATTTTATTGTGAAGTTTCTGTTTTAAAAGAGCCTCATAACATGTATAATACCTGGATGTTAGTAAAAGTTTCATTCAAGAATTTTTCACAGCAGGTAACAAACCCAATAAACACACACAGTGCATTAAATAAATATGATTCTACTTCTTTCTTATCAAAGAAAATAGCAGAAAAAGATACTTGTTGATACTAAATCAGCAGTGATGTAATGATGATAAAAACTCAGATTTAATTTTCTTTCTGCCAGTCTTGGAGCATTGTCTTTATTCCTGAAGTTCTTATCTCATGATTAAAGAATGACTTCCACAACTTCTGACTTCAAGTTTCATGAAGGAAGAGATGAAAATGAAGAAAAAAAATTTAAAAGTCTTCCCTTCAGTAGAGTTGGGTTTTGTATTCAGAAATAGATTCCTCCATTAGCAATAGGTCACATCCCCTCCTTTAACCCAATATTATGGAAAGGTAATAAAATTACTATGGCTCATCTCTTGGGCTACAGCACGAAAGGGTTGATCTACATTAGCAAAAGGGATCTCAATCAGTTTCCTGAAGCATTTGAGTTCTATCTGTCACATAGGACATGTGGTCAACAAAGGAAATGTGTAGCCTGTGGGAAGTATTGACCACAGAAATTATTCAGCAAAAGCTAATTTTGCTATCCTTTTATTTAGTAAAAATAATTAAAACTGATAAATTAAAAAAACTGACATGTTTATGAAATCTGATACTGAGTTCATGAAAAAATGACTTCTAAGCTCAAATATACTATATAATCCAGAAAGTTGCCCTTGTAAACAACTGATTTTTAAGAAATAAATAATAATTTGGGTCAGATTTTTTAGAGTGGAATCCAAAACATGGATTTCAATCTAAATATTGGAGGAGATTAATAGCACCTGTGATTGGCCACTTTCAAAGAATGCTGGTCTGGCTAAAGACAGGTAATATATCTATCTGGCAAAGGAATATTTGCATTGGATCATCTCCCAGAATTGCATTAGTCAGAACTGTAAATGGAGGAGGGAAGAACTGAAATTTTACTTTACATTAGACATAACTAAATGTTAGGAATTCCTTTATCTTTTGTGAGAGGATGGTTTAACTTTAAAAAGTTTCAAATATTTTCAATATAGGGATATCCCAAGCCAAGATCTTCCTCCTACTTGTATTTACCTTCTCATCACTTGCCATCTTAATACATTTTCCTTTTTACCACAGCTACTTGCCTTCCCTGAAACTCACAGTGAGGCTAGGTCTCTCTGTTCTAAAATGCCGGGGTACCTAGTACTTTCCTTTGTGACATATGTAACACCTGTAACTTAGTGATTGGTGGCTTGCATAATTGTGGTTACTATTTCTCACCCAGTAGAATATATTTTCTGTACCAATAAGTGTTTGATAAGTGGCAAGAAATTTATAAATATTTATTTTTGAACATGTATCTTTAGAATGCAGAAATTAAGATTTATCTGAAAATACAAATATACTGACAGTTTAGGGAGGAGGGAAGTTAGTGAATTTTTACTTTAAAAATAGTTCCCAGATGAGTCTGTTAAACATGGAGCTTCTCTCAGGCAAATAACGTAGGATATGATTTCCTAGAATTTGATTCACATTATTTTTCAGGAACACACACACACCCCTAGTGCAAAGTCATATGCTACAAACACACCCCTCTAAATTCCTTGTGTTCAGGAATGAACATAGTTGATCTAAAGTTAATTATGAAAAACAATGAAAAAGAAGGGTAACTAAAGGCAGTTCTAGAATCCAAGACAATGACTAACAGAATAGAACAATGGTGGGAAAGATCAGATACTTCCTTGGGAAGTTAAGATAGCATATATGGCCCTAAAACAATCATCTCTCACCCTTTTGTCTAACAATAGGCTTGACTTGAAGTCATTTCTGGTGTATGAGAAGTGGAGTACCATGTTATATATTGGAGCTCAGGATTTAATTGGGTTCATGAGAGGACTGGCATTGCACCTCTTTGAAACAAACCAGTGGTTTTGCTGACCCAGAACATCAGTGTTCAGGTGTGAGTCAGGGTAGTGACAGAATACACTGAATCCAATATATAATATAGGATAGTAACGATAATGGCAGCTACTAGTCACTAGACATTAACTGTGTATTATATACTGTGTCCTGCATTAAACTCGGATCACCTGGAACTCTTGTCTGCCACTTACTCATATCATAGTTTTCAGAATGTCATTTGATCTCTTATTTGGAATGAGACAAATGATACCAACCTTATCTCAAGAAATAAGGCTCAGAGGAAATGATAGGTGTAAATATACTTTGTCATTTATAAAGCACTATAGAATTTTAAGACTTAACCACTTTATATTTATTTTATATATAAATGTTATTTTCTGTTTTTATATTTCGCATTTTATTATATTTATTTTCTTTCAATAAGCTTTAATTAGACCCATAGCTAGGGTATAATAGTAGATGAGAGTCCATGATTCTGCTGTCATAGAATCATGAGATTAATAAAAGCCTTCCTGGAGAGTTTAACATTGGTTCTTAAAGACCAAAGGAGGTATTGTCCAAGCAGAGGCAACAGAATGACCAAAAATACAAAGGTATCTGCATCTAGCAGCATCCAACAATTGGTGCTGGGAAGTAAAAGCAGTTTAGTATTATTAGATATAGGACATGAGTCAGAGTATGAAACCATGAAGCTAGAGAATTAGACAAAAATCAGGTTATCTAGGGCATTCTATGCCCTATTAACGTGTTTGAACTATATTTATATAGAACAAATGAGCTGCTTTAAGCAGAAAGATGACTTGGTCATGTTGGTATATTAGAAGGATCAATCTGGAGATAGTGTGAAGGATAGATTTGAGGGGAATTGAACTGGAAATGGAAAAGTAAGTTAGGGGACTGAAGGAGTAATTTTTGCTTGATTTATAAGACCTCACTGGAGTAGTGGTAACTGGGATGGAGACAAGGGAATTGAAAGGAAAAGGACAGACACCGTGAGTGTTCACCAGGAAAGTCCCTGTCTTTATTTTCAGCATCAAGCTTATATACATGAAAAGGAGATTACTGTAACAAAGGGGACTACCGTGGCCTGCGCCCATTGGCCAGGCCACGGCTAGGCAGTGGGAAGTATCAAAAATTATTTACAAAAGAACCTGTAAGCTGGGGTTTTTGGGTCTGTGCCCATGTACGAGGATGGAGACAGCCAGACCCTAGTCAAGGTCGCGGGCGCTTCCTTATCAGCCTGAGGCCTATAATTGCTAACCAAGCTAAACTGCTAAGCCAAACTGCTTTCCTTCAGGAATGAAGTCCCTAAATATATGTAGATAGAGAAGGAGATTGGAAAAATCTGGTGACTGAATATATTGACACAATAAAATAGATAAACATAAAAGAAAGTTCATGGGGAATACAGGATTCATAAATGTTTCTCTATATTGATGGATGAACAATTTGAGTGTGGATATGCTGGAAGAATTTGATTTGGTTCTGAAACTCATGATCTACCAGTAATTTGATTGAGAGTTTACTTCTATGTGTTTAAATACTAAATCAAAAATGACTTAGCCAACTCAAATAGCAAAACTCTATGAATCAACCGTGCCATGTATCAAACATTGTGCTGGGCCCTTTGGGGATGCAGAAATGATTGATGTAGGTCATTCCCTTCAAGAAATTTACCTTTATGGTAGGGAAGTATGATTTATAGATTATAATCTAAGGTAGCCTGGGGCAAGATCAGTGGTTCAAGTTTCCAGATGTGAAAGAGAAGGAGAAGGGATAGTGTGGCATGAATGGCTTCATGTTGCATTTGCTACTGAATGGATATCAAGTCAGATCATATTGCATGGGCCTTGAATATGACATCAAGTCAGATCAAAGGTGTATGGAAGGAATTAGTAACTGGGAGGAGGGAAGTAGTGAAGGATGGGAGAATTGGCAGAGCTGCATTGACCACTGTAGGTAAGTTCAATGTCTACAGAAGCCCTCCCTCTTATCTAGACATATATGAACTATACTGGATGGTTCAGCTTTTTCATGATCTTTTTTGTATTCAAGTCCTGTAGGGATTTTAAGTCTCTTCTAAAAGTTTAGGTATTAAATCACTATCCCTTCAAATGAACACTGGCCCCAGTGCATCAAACAGATAAAAGGAGACCTGAACTTACCAAGTAGAGATGAGGGACTGAACCCTATTCTTTAAGCCACCTTAAAAATGACTCCTAATATAGTCATGAGAAAGCTCTAGTGTTGTAAAGATCCCACAGTTTAGAAATCAATAAGTCACTGATTTAGTCCAGTCCCTTAATTTAATAGCTGGGAAAACTGGGACCCAGACAGAATATGAGACTTGTTCAAATTCACATATAGTAGTACTGCCTGACTACCTAGTTATGCTGTAAATAGAATTCATATTTCCTGAGACAACACTGATCTGAACAGTTTCTACATCCTTCACTGGAGCCAAGAACCTTGTTAAATCATATAATTTCCAGATTTTGACTGTTTTGGGACATTGTTTAGTTGCTGTTGCTTTTGTGGTTCCAAAGAGTCTGCAAACTTTCCTCCAGCCCCCCTCATTTCTAGTGAGGGTGGCCAGAAGTCATTCGGCTGGCTTGCTGTTTGAAAATAATGACTAACATGAGGGAATATCGGCTTTTGACAGTGGGCACGGCAGTATGTGCCTTGTGTTACCTTAGAGAAGAGCTAATTTCCTCTGCTTTGTGTTCCGAGGAAAATATCCCCACTTTTGACAGATGTTCTAATTCAACAATTAGCAGTGACTATGACTTGCAAAAATTACCAGTTGCTAAAGCTTCACTTAGCCAAATGGGAGACATGGAGTATTTTTATACTCGGCAGCCTTGGGCTATGTAGCTTGAAGTACACTCTTGCCCAGCATTTCTCTGGCTTATGTGTTTCACAACTAACAGTAATTTATTTTTAAATATTCTAAAAATGTGCCCATCGCAACAGTTTCTGGGTAGTGGGAGGAGAAGAGAGAAAAAAAAAAACATGCAATGCTGTATGAAATGCCATCTACTGCAGAGCTTCCTTTCCATCCCTTGGTATCATGTTATCTTGGGAAAGACTGACAGCCATTCAGCCCAAGGCCAGCTTTGTGAAGAGAGCCCCCAAATGGGACATTTCTGCTGCAGCAAATAATTACTCCTGTCCTTGCTACTCAAGTGTTCTGTGCAAAATTAAGATAAATTAGTTGGTTTCAATGCTCGTAGCTCCTTTCTTTGTATCCTTTCCTCTCCTATTAATATAATAAGCTTCCTTTTTTCCCCTACGGAACAACAGGTTGTCTTAGGTCTCTGTTTCCTATGGGGGGTAAAAAAAATAAGTCTTCTCAGAAAAATTCAATCCTAAGTATTTTAAAATAACTACAGGATTTCAGGACTGGAAAAATCACCTGTTGCTGTGATTTCCAAACCTTTTGGATTATACCTGTTTTAGTAAAATTTATATACACACTTATACATCTGCATACATACAAATAAGCAGGCAATCACAAAGTTACATATTAAATAAATATATAACCAGGAAAGATATTAATAGCTAATTATAGTGAATGCAAAGTCTTTTTAATAATTTCAGTAATTTTCACCAACTTGTTAAATTTGGTTTGAATGTCAGTCTTCACTTCTTGGTGTGATTTAAGAGATTTCGACTAGAGATAGGGGTGGTCTCAGTTGTACCATTTTCTTGTACTTAGAAACATTATATCTAAGTACATAAATATATCTAAATATAAATACATTATGTTACCTTCATTAGTTGTTTATAATGATTATTATATATTGGAGGTTGCAGCTACGCCTTGTTAGTGAATTCTCTAGAAGAAGTAATCTATTATACATATCTCAATATACTCGAATAGTTTTTTTTTGGTTGCGGAAGATCAAAGAAAAGCTGTAGGTATTGGGGGCACACACTTAATAGTAAAGAATCTGATTTCTAAGAGTTGAGGTAATACACAGAATATTTCAGCTTTTTCAAATCCATATTTATGAGTGACACCATCTTCAACTCAGGAGGAAGGACTGCCCTGTTATAAACAACCCAGCCAGAATATGGCCTATCTGACCTGGTAAGGGTAGCATTGCCACAGGTTATAGGGCTATTTCTGACTTGTTCTCCAATTCATAAAAATCCACTCTCTATCTAATGGTTAATTACCTCAGTAATTTCTGCAGTGGATTATCTGCTGCTTTGTTCTGCTCACCATTTAGGACAACCATATTTACTTCCAAAAGGGCACTTTTGCTCCTTACTAATTTTCTGTTGAATTATACTTGTTTTAGTAACCTCTTAATAATTGCTCTGTGCTCTGTTATACAGAGCCTACATTTTTTCCCCTTCACTGTTAGTACCTTAATTCAGACCTCCAATATCTCTTTTAAATTGGTTAGCATCCCCCTCTGGCATCCTTGCGTCCAGTCTCCCTTCACCCAAATATCTTCACATGATTGCCACCTCCAAATGTACCTCTTCTTTGGAAATTTCCAATAGCTATTCTACTGCCTAAGCTATTAATTAATAAGCAACTTAGACATTCATGTTAGTTATTGTATTTCCTAGTCTACCCCTTTGACTTTCTGCATTTCTCTGAAATGTTGTCTGTGTTTTTCTCATACAAATCAATTCTTTTTTCTAGTCCTTTAACAAATTCCACATTTTCACACCACTATGCATTTGTACTAGTTTTCTTTGCCTGAAAAATAATTCAGCACCTACATGCTTAAATCCATTCATTCAACCGTTACAAAGATTTTCAAAAGCTCTTGCCTATGAAATGTCTATTTGTCCTTTCAAGCTCATATAAAATAGAACTTCTCCCATTAAGCTATTTTTTTTAAAGATTTATTTATTGGTGCATACAGAACTGGGGTACAGGACAGAGACTCAGGGGTGGTGAAAGACTTTACCAGAGACAGAGTGGGGAGCAGAACAGGCAGATCCAGGAAGTACACTGCTGAGGGGAGCAGCGGGCGGGTCAGGAGAGGTCTGCCATGCCATGTGGTCACCTACGGGGCAGGCGGGAATCGAACTCATGCGGAAGTGGTTTCAGCTTCTTAGTGCAGTGCTTTAACCCTCTGTGCCACCAGGGAGGGCCTAAGCTATTTTTTTTACCATCATAAAGCAATGCCATTTTTATGCTTTCTCCACTGTCTAAATATTTGTGATTTTCTTATAGCCCTGTTTTGTTGTAGTTGTTTATGTCTTACACTGTGACTCAATGAAATACCTATTCTGTTATGCACTCTATTGTCATATATGATTATATTTAATAATTTTCCCTTTTCTATTACTAGGTCATAACCTTGTCTCTACTTTAAAGATTGGGAAAATAAAATTCAGGGAAAGAGTAATTTTCCCAAGGCCTAATAATCATTAAAGATTTTTAGTCATAATCAAACCAGTTCTTTTTCCAGATTTTATGAAGCCCAAAAGATGATCATTAGTGTATGTTGTCATCCCCCAAAATATAGAACAAATCCCTCGAAGGCAAAGGCTATATCTTATTTGCCTCAATGCTGGCTACATCATATTCATTAAGACCTGGAATGATGGAATTTTATTCAATCCAACTGAAACTAGGGGACATTAAGGAAGGAAATTCAAAAAATTTGGTGGTCTCAACCTGCTGTTAAATTGGTCAGCTTCACCTGGATAGGACTTTTCACAAAGAGGTCTTTAAAAGTGCCTTAATAACTCAGTCAGCCTCAATCTGCATAAATCTTCATTTTCTAGCTTTCTAGAAGTCCCTGCTGCCTAACTCTTGGCTGCCACGCAATCTGTTGTAGCTTTAAATATTCACTTTGTTAATGCTGATTACTGAATAAAGTGGCAATTAAGTTTTCATGGCATAATTTCTATGTTTCACTGGAACAGCGCTAATAGTACATTGTGTCTGTCCCTTCAAAGAACCCACCTGTTTTTGGGGGAGTCAGCAGCAGGCCCGTGCTGTGGGCTGCTCAGTGAAGCGCTGGTGTTTGCTGAGAATTTGATCACTGTATCAAGAGCCATAAAAGACCTAAAGTGCAGGGGAAGTGAAAGATGTATAGTTCTTTCCACTCTTCCCTGACCGAAGTTAAATGTGTTTTGAACTCAAAGGAAATCTTCCTCAGTGGGCCTTGCTACTTTTTATTTTCTGATGTTTCAAAAGGCAACTTGCATCACATTTTATAGGAAGGTTCCTTCCTCACCAACAGGCAAAGGCCACTAGGTTTCCATAAAATTGTATCAGGGCCACAAGGAATTTCTCTTGTGTTTTGTCTGACTTACTCCATTCCATTTCCCATTACAGTTAGCTCATTTTCTCATCTTTTATCCCTTTGGAGCAGAACCTTTATTCAGACTGAGTCATCAGTTTTGCAGATCAAATTCTTCAGGAAACTAACTGCTTGTCTTGTTTTGGCTTTAGTTTCCACAGCGAAGGGCTAACCTCAGCCTCTGAACTCTAGTCTAGTTCAGAATCTCAAATATTCCTTTCTATTAATCCCTATGTTATGCTATGAGTCATTCGGGGAGTTGAGTGGCAGGCAGGTTAGGATAGTGCTAAATGGGGAATGGAAAGAACCATATCTGGAGAGGACTGGCTACCAAGCTGACCACTAGAGAAGAGCTCCAGCCTCCGTAGGATACCAGGGGAATAGATGGCATATTGAGAAGTTGACTCTAGCCAGAAGTGAGTTTGATATATTGCAAAGGAGTTCGGACTTTGGGAGTCAAACAATTTAGCCAGTCCTTAACAGGTTATGTAGTTTTGCTCTACTTACTCTGTGGGAGTCTTGATTTCCTTACATAGAAATAGGGAACATAATAATTACCCCATGAGGATATAATGGCGTTTAATTAGGTAATATAAACCAAAACTTAAAAGGCCTGATAATAAAGAAATAGTTCTTTATTATAGGTGGTAGAACCCTATAATAAGAATCCAGGAAAGGTGAGATGATACAAGCAGGCTTATATCAGAGTGTCAAGCAGTAGACTGAAGATAAATAAGGAAGAGAAATAAGGAAGAGAGGTGAGAACACCAGGAATACAGATGAGGCACAATAAGCCAGAACAAGGGAAGATGGTGTCAAGGGTGCCTGAAACATTTGACTCAGATAAGATAAATCTTAGACCTGACTCAGATAAGATAAATCTTAGACCTCAACAATGAGTTGGTTAGAGGCTGCTAATGTTCTCCTATCTCCATCAGGTTTGATCCAGGAATTGGGTGGAGGGCCCTTGGAACCAAGGATGAGCAGGAAAAGGCATTGTAGAGCAGGCCAACCTCTCAGGTAGATGATGGGAGCAGCTGCCTGAGAAATAATGGAAAGAGACTTGCTATCACTCCTGCCTACCTTGCCTCTGCCAAGAACCAGTGCAGCCACCTGTAATTCTGTCCCAGGATCCAGGAAAACAAGTTGACTATCACTGCACTTGAATCTTGTGTTCAGGACCCGAATAGAGCAGGGAAATTATAGGTGTTCAGAAAATAGCCTGTCCTCTCAGGGGTGAAGAAGATTAAAGTCTCTGCCTGCTTTCTTCACTTCTATCACAGCCATGATGTTTGTGTGTATATACTCAAGCGTGTTGTCTACATGTGTATAAAAATAGGACAAGAGTGTTGGAAAATCAATGGGTAGAGTAATAAAATTGTCTTAATATTTCAAAGGTCTCATGAGTTCAATTTCCCTTCCTTATTACTACATTATTAATTATATTAATATTAACTATATGTTAATATATTAATCATAGTTTCTATAAGCATTCCTATCCTAAAACTTCAACTTCTATTAAAACAGGGAGATTTTAGTATCTACTTACCACAGAATAAATGCTTAGGAAATAGTAATTAAAAGAGTTATCTATATTTCAGGTCCTGTATGAGGCACTCTAGCATATTATTTCAAATTTTGATCACAAATCAATGAAGTATCAATAACATGACTTTGTAAATGACAAAATTAGAGTTCAGAGAAAGTCCATAAAAAATTAGCTAAGTGGAAGATTTGGAAAATGATCATTATTCTAGCTCATGTACTATATAATATGTTTAGATTTATGATTTGGAATAGTACATAGTTAATGATTTAACTCTAAAGAAAAAGGGAGAACATTTAAGAATTCTGGAGTCAAATGTAGAGACATTTACAAAATGATGTAATTAACTATACCATTCTTTGCTGGTATAGTATTGTCAGATTTAGCAAATCAGAATATAGTATTGCCAAGTAAATCTGAATTACAGATAAACAACAGAAATTGCACAGGATAGCCTTATACTAGAAAATCACTTGTTGGTAATTTAATATTTAAATTCCATGGTGCATTCTGTATTTTATCTGGCAACCCTGCTCCAATTTGACCTGCATATTTAGTTCCCAAACACATTGGTGAAGATTGATAGGAATGAAGTTCTGCTTGAAGATGTCATATTCAGATGGAGCAACTTTTGGCGATCATGTGTGTTCCGGTCACTCAACAAATATTTGTGGGGCAGTATCCCATGCAAGAAAATTTGGAGGAGATATGTCTGTGTTTCAATTAATTCTCCTTCAGAGCTTTGAGCCCAGAAGAAAAGAGGAACACTGTGGTGTTAGGCTATGGGAGATACATGATATGTGCAGGACATTTAGAATGGCCTGGATACTGGCTTCTTGGGGAAGAATTTACTCCAGGTAAGCATGAATTATCCTTGTTTTCCTCTTTACAATCTTAGCTCTATACTCCTGAAATGATCTCCCAAAATGTACATCTATATATACCCATGGCCTTGTTTAAAGTCCCTTCATGGTTTCCATAAACTTTTAAATTAGATAGCAAAATGTTTTCTTGGGATTATAAATCTGGCAACCCTGCTCTAATTTGACCTGCATCGTGCCCAAACACATTGGTGAAGATTGATAGGAATGGAGTTCTGTTTGAAGAAGTCATCTTCAGATGGAGCAAACTTTGGTGATCATGTGTTTTTTCAGTCATTTGACAAATATTTGGGGACAGTATCCCATGCAAAAAAATTTGCCAGAGACTCCATTCTGTCTTGGCTTTGAGTTAATGTCCTTCTGGATCATTTTTTTCCTCAACATAAGGCATGTCCTCCTTAAGCTGGTTATCTCCCTGATAACCTCACTTACCTAATTTTACTCTTTAATAAATGCTATAGTGGAGTGTTCCCCTGCCTGCCACCCAGGGCCTCCTGTCAGTATTCCTTTATTAAAGCACCTGCAATTAGGTATGGCCATTGTCAGTTTGTTACTTATCTTTATTAGAATGGGAGCTCTTTTAAAGATAGGTAGTGCACTATTTTTATCTGGATCTGCAGGTTTTAACATCGGGCAAGGCATTCAGGAAGGACACAGACATTTATCATATGGATGAGTAAATAGTTCAAGACAATTAGTCACCATTTGTAATACCAGCATTACTACTAACATAAATAGCTATCATTTACTGAGCCAGCATCTGTGTTAAGAACTTTATAGATGTGGCCTTTTTTTAAAATAACTTAAGTAACTAAATGATGTAGAAATGCTCATAATCTCCATTTCACAGATGAAGAAGCAGAGGTTAGAAATGTTAGGTAACTTGCCCAAATTAGTGGTAGAGTGGGCTTTCAAACCACTTGTTACTCACTACAGAGCCCGTGGTCTGAATCACTAGATTGTCCTGCCTTTCATATGTCCCCTAAATTGCCACCATCTTCCCTAAACTACTCTCTTACCTCTCCCTAGTGAGTTAAATGTGCTTGTCACATCTGACTGCTCTGGGAAATCCAGCTGGGCCAAAGAAAACATCTCCATTGGGAGAATCAGGGCTTATGCAAATATCCAGACTGTGAGCAAGGCCTGCCGTTTTCCTTTGTGCCCTGTTTGTAATAAATAAGCCACAACAGCATGCTTAGGTCATTAACAGAGATAGATGGAGCCAGCCAAGCCATTGCTCTGCACTTGGCAAAATGGAAATGTTGCTTCTCCGTTTGTAGAGCAGGTCCATGAAGGAATTCCACTGCCTTTATGTGCTTTACAGGGATGACTGCATATAGGAGAAGAAATAGGATGGAGGAGATATCTCCAGAGGGATTTATTGGGAAAGTTATTACCTGACAAGGCAAATGAGGTGCGAGGCATGAATAAAAGAATTGAGTTTAGGCCCTGTGTACAAGTCTCTGCACCCCTCAGTACCTCAGTGTCTTCCATAATATGTGTTGGGCAGAGAGGGGGGATTGCTCCATTAGATCAGTACTTTCTTCAATGTGTCCTCATGCACAGTATTTTTATGAAATGCTTTGTATGGTAAAAATAATGAGAAAGAATGTCCATTTAGTCATTGTTTAATCTTGCCAATTTTTTTGTTTGTTTCGTTTTGTTTAAGCAGCCTGTCTTTTATCTGACAGTCCTACTACTTTGCTTTGATATATAAGGTAGTTCCAAGACACATTGGTTCAAATAGGTTTGAATTTTGTTCTGATTGAAGGGGTCATTTACAGGTGGAACAAGTTTGTGTGCTTTTTTTTTTTTTAACTGCAATATTTTTCAGAGTCTTTATATGCCTTATACACTATTAATCTGCAAGAGGTCATATACATGCTGGCATTTTCCAAACTTGACTGATCATCACACCATATTTTCTAAGAGTTTATTATGGGATAGAGTTTCCCAGGACAGAGGTCAAGGGAATGCTATACTAGATGGTGACAGGGGGTCATTTGTTGGGCTGCCACTTCTGTGTGTGTGGGCAGAGCTAATTTATCTTCTGGTGAGAAAAGGACATATATACTTCCTTGATTTTAAAGATTCTTGTCCATCTTGATCCCAGATTTATTTTTTACTTAGTGCCTAAAATCCTGTGTGAGACAATTTAAGCTTTACAATGTACTTTGAGAGATAGTTTATGCCTATATTGAAGATTCACATGGCACCATGCATTTTATATAAATTTTACATTAATGATCTCACTTAATTTTTAAAAGAGCCCATAATGATAATTGTACATATTATGTAGTAGATGACATTCATAATTCTATCTAAATTACATATATATGTATATATATATGTGTATATATATATGTGTATATATATATATATATATATATATATATATATTATTGTTGCCATTTAACAGATAATTAAACCGAGGGCTAAGGAGCCTAAGTTTAAAAAAAAAAAAAGAAAAAACTAGTAAGCACATTTACCCCATAATCTATACTCAAAGCAAATCATAAAGCCAGCCCAGAATTAAGGGTGGAAAATAGGCCTTCATTCTGATAGGAAGAAGCAAAGTCAAACTGTAGACCTATAGAAGGAATTATTAGGCATCTTTGCGCATACTTGAGCATCAAATTTGTAGACATTTCTCTGAACATCTGCTTGGGTAATTCTCCCTTTTCTGAGAGTCTCCTTCCCTGTTAATCAGATAGGACTTCCTAGGAGGTGCTGATTAAACAAGAAATGGATCCTTACTCAAGGAGGAGTCAATCCATTGCTGAGTTGAGTCAAGATTCTTTGACAATTTCAAACTTTGAAACAAAAATATAAGTTAGTGAGTCAGCAGTGCTCTAATCAAAGCCATCCTGTGTAGCTATTCCACCCCTTCCCGGGTTAATGATGAAACAGAAATATGCCATTCATTTGTTTATTCAGATATATTTACAGCACACCAGTTGAGTGACTGACACTGAGTTAGGTATTGGGAACAGTTCACTTAAATGAAAACATTCCTACAGGGTAGATGAATGAATGAATAATACTTTTTCTCCAAAAGACAGAGAGGCTCTAGTTCTAGAATTTGAAGATACTTGAATATATATCCCACATTCATCTCTTCTTAGTTACTCCAGGACCTATTTAATAAAAACCTTTATATACCTAAAGCTGGTGGAAATGAGTTCTGATGATTAAAAGACAGGCTAGTTACTTTCTGTATTGACAAAATATAACAATGGAGCAATTTGTCCACTATTCTGGGATGTTTAAGAATTAGAACCCGGGTGACATGGTCATTTGGATTGGTGACAACAGAACCTCTCAAGACTCTTTATTTTTATACAAGATACTTCCAAATACAGTAAATTTCTGACTTGCTTACTGGGCAAGAAATGATTCGGAAAAAATGAGATTAGCTTTCTGATAAAAGCAACTTATTCAACTATCCACTGTTATGTACTAAGCATCAATCTAAGCACTTTAGAAATGTTAAACAAATTGACAGGAGTCCCTGCTCCTACTGAGCTACCTAGCTAGAACAGTTTTAACAGTGGTGTTAAATACATTCAAGTCATGTTGATAAAATTGTTTCTGTGAGATATGCCACTGACAGGCTCTCTTATCTCTTATAAGACTGAGACTGTACCTCTGAATTACTGGGCCTCACTCGCATTGTGATAAAATTGGATATACTATATACCATAGTATATAGTAGGATTTGGGTGGATGGTAACTCATCTACTGTATAACTTATAAAAGCCAAATTTTGTTGTCATTAGACCTGGGCAGAAATTTGTTTCTCCTCTAGCAGTTATCATAGTTAATATATTATAGGTTGAAATCAGTTGATAATTCTTTCTCACAACATTGTGAAAAAAAAAATCTGTTCAATTTAAAAAATATTTTTAAAGATGAATCTTCAATATATTCTTTTTATATGGTGAAGATTTTATTATATATGTGACTCCTTTTGTAATAATCAGATTATCTCCTGTGAGATGGTTGGATTTGGTTCTTGATTCTGGGTATTCAGACATTAAATATATATTTTCTCTAAATATTTGACATGGCTGCCTAATTTGCTCACATAAGAATATTCACTAAATGAAATTGTCATAGGACATTATTATAGGACATTGCAGGCACTTATACAATAGAAGGAAATGGAATAAATATAGACAGACAGACAGATATCTGTATCTCTATCTGGCTTCTATGGCTCTGCTGTATTTTCAGAAATGTGGGGAATCATTTATTTTTCTGGTGCACCCTTTGAAGGTTTAATCTAAATAGTTGATGGTGTCTTTGCTTGATGCTGTTCCCTTTTGCAATCCATGTCCATTTGACCTAGCCTATCCGAAGACATTACACAAAAGTACTAACTGCTAAGAAGGAAGAGAGGTGATATAGCATAGTTACTAAGAGGATAGTTTTTTTTTTTTAAGATTTATTTATTTATGCATACAGAGCTGAGTTATAAGTCAGAGGTGCAGGGGCGGTCAGAGGATCCACCATAGACAGAGTGGGGAGCAGAACAGGCTGAGTGATGAAGAACACTGCTGAAGGGAGCAGTGGGTGGGTCAGGAGAGGTCTGCCACGCCATGTGGATCACCTCTGGGGCCAAGGATCGAACTCGCACTGAAGCTGCTGTAGCCCACTTGCAGTGCTGTGTCCTAACCCTCTGTGCCATCAGGGAGGGCCCCTAAGAGGATAGGTTTTGAAGATAAAAAGGTCAGATCTAAGCATGGTCATTTATTGATCACAAGACTGTAAATAGTTTGTTGAACATTTCTAAATTTGAGATAGCTCATCTTGTATGATCACTCTAGTAACATAATTAATAAGTTTATTATAAGGAATAAAATAATACAAGCAAAGCACAGGAGCAGAGAGTAATTATGTTATTACTAGTAGTTAATTACTAGTATTACTAAAGTAAGATAATAGAAAAAAATAAAAGAGGATATAAGTTACTAGAATATAGACTTGTTAAATCTTTTTTTTTTAAAGATTTATTTATTTGTGCATACAGAACTGGGAAACAGGCCAGAGGCTCAGGGGTGGTGAGAGGCTTCACCAGAGACAGAGTGGAGAGCAGAACAGGCAGATTGACGAAGTACACTGCTGAGGGGAGCAGCGGGCGGGTCAGGAGAGGTCTGCCACACCATGTGGTCACCTCTGGGGTAGGTGGGAATCGAACTCATGCGGAAGTGGCTTTAGCTTCTCAGTGCTGTGCTTTAACCCACTGCGCCACCAGGGAGGGCCTAGACTTGTTAAATCTTAAAGCATAAAAGGTTCTTACCAACAAGCTCTTCTAAGTTCTTTATTTTGAGGACTGGGAAGTAGAGGTGCAGAGAAGTTAAAGACATAAAGTCAGCAAGTAAGATTAAGATTAAGATTTACACTAGTACAGTGGTCTATAGTTAAACAGAATAATGTGTTTCAACTGGTCTGTCCTTTTATTTTCCCTTTCCATAACAAGAAAAAAATATCTGTTATCATTAGATTCAGATGACATGAGTGATTCAGGGAATTAGAAACTCGATTACTTAAATGTGGCTTTTTCAAGAAAAGGAAACTTGTATTATAAAATGAAAAGGAGCATCATGCTTGAACAACAGACTCTATTTCTGACTCTATTAATTCTATTTGTAAGCTTTCAAAAGGAAATTGTCTTGTGTGGATAAGAAGTTGGCACACTGAAAGGTAATACATACATTTTCATGATCAATAGTCAGGACTTAAGCAGACTTGTCTATGATGCAACCCACACCATCCAGAACTTTCCTTCAGCTTCCTAGCTCCTGGGTATTACTCATGGCTCTGAGCAACAGAGTAGGGCAGTGCATATTGTTCAGGGTACAAATTCATCATCCGAAGAGGCTATTCTGCATGGAAATTCCTCCCATATACTCCTTAAGCGGTGTCATGGGACATGGGAAGATTCCGGGGTAGTGGAGAAATGCACAGTGAGCTCCGCATCATAAGAGTGCACTGACACTTTCTGCTCCACCAGTATGCTGAGTTCTGTGATTCTCTACATAAAAAATTTACACCATATAAGCCCTCCCTGGTGTGCAAGAGTTAAAGTCTCAGTGCTATCAAGCTATGGCCAGCCACTGCAGCATGAATTCTATGCATCCCCAGCCAGGGAGCTAACCCACATAAAGCACAGCTGACCTCTCTTGTCTCACCCACTGCTCCCCTCAGCGTGTATATCAGTGGATCTGTCTTTTCTTCTCCTCACTCTGTCTCTGGTGAACCTCTCAGCCCCCGCCCCCACACCTCTGGCTTACACCCCAGCTCTTGTATGCATATATAAGAATAAATCTTTAAAAATATTGATACCTTATAAACATCAACATCTTATAAACAAAGCTTTAAAAAATTGTATAAAAAATTTGTATCAGTACCTGTCCTCCATGAAACATCGAGAAGGATGTAAAAATTCCATCTTAGCTGAGAAATGTCACAGTGATCATCCATTTAGTTTCATGGGCATATTATCCCATGCACTCTGATGAGGAACTGTCCATTTACACTTCTCTAGGTTGTTAGACTAGGCTGTTTTCAGAGGGATAGTCAAACAAATTATAATATTATAATAAAGTGAACATTAATTGTTTATAAATAAATTCTATAAAACATCAGCCATTATTTATTAGGATTTTTTTTAACTAAAAGTCTTGAATGTTTTGATAAGCCAATTGAGTAAACTAATAGAAAATTATATTACTAACTGATTCAGATAGCTGGGAGTAATTTTAGCCTCCTAGACCCCAAGTTTTCAGTCTGTATTATTGGAAAATAAAAAGAACCAATATGGATCTTCACCTCTGATGTTGGGGAATTACACCTACTTCATCTTAATTTTTATCTTGAAGGATATTAATGAGTTTAAGTTACAGAGGCAAATGATGCTACTTAATATTAATTATAATATTCTAACTGAATTAAAACTGGAGGGGGCAGAACATATTTCAATTTGAACCCTAAATCCCACCCACATTGGTTAACATTATCTCCTGACAAAATATTTGTGATGGCCATACGTGGAATTTTCTGTTTCTACATATCCCCTTTATTATCTTTTTTCTTCAGTTACTTAGAATACCTTAGATGATGCTTCTTCATTTGGGGGCAATAACAGCCCTTTGTGAACAAGATTGTACACTAGGAAAAGTAAAATTTACTACTGTTGTAAAATAAAAATCAGGTAACTTGATATCTTTAAATATCAAGCTGGATATTCCTGTTGGTGTTGTAGATCATGAGTAGCTAAAGAGACAAAGTACTCCCACCTTTCTGGATAAGCATAAGCAACCACTTCTCCAGTCTGTTTTGTTAGCTCCGTTGCCATGGTGTTTGTTGGAAGGCGGTGGCCTAGATAAAGTGTTGCAACAGTGGAGCTCTTAGAAAACCTGCGTGAAGTATACCTACAATCAGGTTTAGATTAGCTAGGTCTTCATTTAGCTTCTGTGATCTAAAATATATGCAATTTCAGTGTTATCAATAAAATTTTCTAAAATCTTCTAAAAAATCCCTTTATACTTCTGAAGGTCCTCCCCCCCCCCCATAATGCCTTTTTATAGTCTCTTTCTCTCTCAAGGTCCCCTTTCTCTCTTTTATATATATTCCTTAGAACCACATATAGTATTAGGATACAGGCAATAGGCAAATGATCTCTGATAACACAACTCTGCAACACATGTATTTTCCTTTCACTTCACATGCTGCAACTGATGACTAGGGAGTTTGAGTGTCATGATCAAGGTAACACTAGCAAGAAATTAGGAAGAACCAAGTCTCAAGCCTAGTTCTATCTGATTTCACAGCTAGTGTACATTTTTTTGTACGTGGCTCTCTTAGATATTTATAGTGACCTGATAACTATAGATGTCTCCTAAGAATTTACCAGTATCTGATTTATTATGCTTTTATAGACCCCCTGGATCTTTTATTGGTGAAAAAATTATGGTAAAATCTAAAGAAAAGAAATACCAGATAATTGAAGCGATTCTATAAGAATGAGAAATTGCTGAATATCAAAATATTTTATATATTTATGTTTAAAATTGTTCAATGTAAATATGTGAAAGATAGTTAAATATGTAAAAATAAAAATTAAATGAATATTAATGTAAACTTTAATGTATTTATTTACATTTTATTTAGAGTAACATGTCTATACATATTCACCAGTTATCTAATAAACATTGGACTTGGGTCACACCCTATCATTTTATTTTGAGTCTTGATGGAATTATTCTAGAACAAGTCAATCTAAGTTTCGAAGATGATTAATGAGAACGTTTATACACATTGTTACATAAAAACATTTTAAAACTATAAAATAGTGTGCGCTAACATTTGCAAGGATAAAAGGCAAGAAGATGATGACTGGCAATCCATCTTCTCTCTGTCATATGGAACAAACAATATTATAGCTTTATGTAATGCATGATATTGACTTCATCTTAAAAGAGGTAAGGTAGCCTCAGCTGTGTTAATGTCCCTTTAAGGAGTTTAGATTTTGTTGTGCATCTTCATACATGATCTCATTCAGTGCTTACACTAGACAGATGTGGAAACAAAGGGCAACGAATAGATAATCTCAGGTGAGTAACTGACAAATTGCTGAAAGAGATTGATCAAATGTTCATACTGTTGTTGTTATCTAAGCCTACAATAACTTTACTTCTGCACTACCCACATATAAAATATACTTCTGTATATTTAACTTTGCTTCTTAAACAAAAAATGTTGCTTCCTCCAGGAAGCCTTTTAAGACTAGTACTGTCCTTATCTTTCTCTGTTTTCCGAATTTGTATAGGACTACTTTTTAGATGTACAGATATTTACTATATGACTGTCTTAAATTAGTGTCGGTTACATTACAGAAAATTTTGTCTCTCCATCTAAACTTGTCTTTTCTAAGAAGTAGACCTACATCTTGCTTCTTTTTCACTCCCAATTACAGCTAAAGACAGCTAGTCACATACATTCACAAAATGTTTTTTAACACAGCTGAATCACATTGACAGCATATTCCAGAAGGACTGGACATTGCTATTGGATAGCTATGTGTCTTTGGGAAAGACATATAATTCTTTTCTGTGTTTTCACTGCTTATTTCTAAAAGCAGATAGCTGAATTAAGCTAACTTTTTAAAATTATTTCCTTTATTTTATAAAATTTATCAGAGGATTCTCACTAATAATTTGATTCTTGTTCACATATCCCTTCTTTGTGATATACAGATGGAAAGGGGGACCAAGAATTTAAATTTTCAGCCATTTCTCTAGTTGATCCTATGCAAGAGGTTTGGGGAGCATATTTCAGTATTCACTGAAATAGTTCAGTATTCACTGGAATGCAGTGGTTACCTGGATGAACAAGATGGAAATATCATGGGATGTATTAGATAATATAGATTACCACGCAGTACCTGTAGTCAGTGGAATCAAAGTCTTTAATGGACAGCAGATTAGACCTGAAAGACTCTACTTTGAAAAATCTCTGCAAAAACTTTGAACTAATCAAACATTTTCTTTTTCTGCTACAAAAGAAGAAAGTTTATAGTTTTAATTTGGTCCACAACTTGGATAGGGCTATGGAGTCACTAAAAAACTGCTTAGTGGTTTCAGGGGAAAAAAAGGGGGGAGGCAGAAGCCCAGAGGGCTCCTCCTTCCTTAATGGTCACTGGGCTCTGGAATTTCCTAGTCATACTTGAGGGTGAGTCTTTTGGTAGTACAGGCCCAGCTCTGCCCATCCTGGGGCCCCACCAACCTACAAAGGCAGTCAGATGGTCATCCATTTTCTTGGTAAGTTCACCCCCTCTTTCAGGAATTGCCTTTTCCAGGAATTCACAGAAGTTGGTCTTGTAGGCAGACTATGGTGCAAGTTGATATCAAAGGGCGTGGTTCAGATTATTCTTAGGGCCCATTGTGGTGAGTGGGTTAAAAACCCACTCACCTTGGTACAGTTTGTGCTTTTACTGAATGAAAAAAATCATAAGGGTGACACTGATTTTGCACCTTCAAGAGTTTCTGATATGTGAGATTTCCTATAGACCAGTGGTGGAAGAAACTGCCTATCCCCTCAAGAGCCTTATGTTCTGAGAAAGACAGGTTTGAGAAGCCTGTAGTGTGGGTTGAGTGGGCAGTTGACCACTGCCTTTCTCTTGGTGAAATAATACTTGAGGAATCTGAGAATTTCTGGTTGATCAGAAAACCACAAAGAAATGTGTTGATTGCTCTTGATAGCAGGAGATGATGAAAAAGAAGGTTTGAAGATTGGAGCAGCATAGGGAAGGTATGAAATGAGACAGTTCTGTGGGATCACCTCAAAGACTTTGAAATAACCTGTTTTATAACCACCATTTGGGAAGTCTCTTCAACTACTTTCCCTACTTATTTCACTACCATCACACACATGGTTTTATATTATCTGCAATTTTGACACCTTCTGTCAGGCCTCTGACTATATCCCATTACTCACCTTTCTCTCAGGAGTGAAAAAACACCCAAAGTCCAACTTCCCTTTTGAAGAAAGAAAAAAAAAATCTTCCCTAGAAGACAAGCATATTTCAAGTGCCATTCTGAATAAACTCTTGATTTCAGCAATAAACCCCTTCAAAAATTATAAGGAAGCATGGCTTACTGAAACTATTAAAAATTCCATAAACTACATCTTGCATGACTAAGCAGTTGCAGCTTTTTGTATCCATTTTAACCCACATGGAAAATGTTAAATCACCATATTAATAACACAATTCAGCAGTTAAATAGCATGACAGTTACCATGGAAATGTGCCAAACACAGGTGGGTGGGTAGGGTGTGTAGGGGGGATTAGAGGAGGAAATGTTTCATAGGTTACTTAAGAACTGCAATGCCCCATTTTTGTATTTAAATTACAAATAGATGCAACTGATTAAAAAAAAAAAAGATGCACCTAGGCTTTTTAAAGTGGGTTGATCCTACCTTTCCACCTGGTCGAATAGTTGGAGGGAATTATTTAAGTAGTTTGTGCTTTTGGAAGAAACATAGTTATTTATTCCTTCAGCTAGAATACCTGATACTCTATACATAGATTTATGTATAGAATAATAATAGTAGTAATAATAATAAAAAAGCCCAAAATATAATTTCAAATACCTTCCATATCCTACAAGTCTGTAGATGAATGGGACCCTTCCTACCTGTTTAATGTCACTTTATATTGATATTTTCTGTTTACTCAGTTCTAGCCACTGATCTTTCTGTTCCACAAATATGCCATGTCCATTTCTCCACATCAGAAGTTTTTACAGGCTGAATTGTAACCCTTTTTTATGGAGATGGCCCTATTCCAAACACATAGAACAATCTTGTACACAATGTATACAAATTATTTGTAACTTGTATTTGTATTATAAACTTATTTGTAATAAATAATGTCATATTAAGTGTGCCAGATATTATGCTAAATGTTTTAATGTGAGTTTCTTCTGGTCCTTCCTGATGGCCCAATGGGTTAGGATGCAGCACTGTAAGCTGGCCGCAGCAGCTTCAGTACTAGTTCGATCCCTGGCCCTGACGTGATCCACATGGCACAGGAGACTTCTCCTGTCTTGCTTGCTGCTCCCCTTAGCAGTGTACTTCGTTGATCTGCCTGTCCCTTCTGTCTCTGGTGAATACTCTCACCGCCCCTGTACCTCTGGCTCACACCCCACCCAGTTCTGTATGCATAAGTAAAATAAATCTTAAAGTAAATAAATAAATAAAAGTTTCTTCCTCACTCACTAGTATGTGACCTTTATGAGAATGTGGATTTAATCTATTAATTGCTGTAGCCTCTGCCTGACATAGAGGTAGTTCTTGGTGAATAGTTGCTTTTGTTTATTTTTTCCAATTTTATTAATTTGCCAATCTTTTACATAACAATATTGTTTAGGGATTACAGCTTCATACCTCCATATGTGTATGTCTTTCACTCACCTTTTAGCAAACCCCCAGGGCCAACATCCAATCTTCTTCATCTTTCCATCTTTTCCTTCCCCCCTCTCATCCTCTCTGATTGAATATTTGCTTTTGAATCAATTTTATGGATCTTTGAAACAATTTTATGTAATAAGTACTATTCTTATTCCCATCTCACAGTTGTACTTACTACATACAAAACTGGAAAACAAATTTAGTCTTTTGACTAAAGCCCACCACGCTTTAAAAATTCATGACCAGAGAATTTGAAGATTAAGACAACAGTAAAAATGAGTGTTAAACAATTTGTTAAAGATGTTCTACACAGAAACTGCTAGATTCAGTACTCAGGCTTGTTTGGTCAACTCCTGGTGGCACATTTGTGAGTCTGCATCATAATGACTTACTGGTGGAGATTATTAAAAATAAAAATGTGGGCCCTCCCTGGTGGCGCAGCGGGTTAAAGCACAGCACTGAGAATCTAAAACCAATTCCGTATGAGTTCGATCCCTGCCTGCCCCGGAGGTGACCACATGGCGTGGCAGACCTCTCCTGACCCGCCCGCTGCTCCCCTCAGCAGTGTACCTCATAGATCTGCCTGTTCTGTTCCCCACTCTGTCTCTGGTGAAGCCTCTCACCGCCCCTGAGCCTCTGGCCTGTACCCCAGTTCTGTATGTACAAATAAATAAATCTTAAAAAAAAAATAAAAAAATAAAAATGTTCAGGTCCATTTCAGAAGTACTGAATCAGTTTCCCAAGAGTGAGGGATGTAGAGATTTGGAGCTCAGGTAAAGAGAGTTTTCAAAGCACAGTTAATTTGTTTCATAAAGGATGAGAATAATTTTAGACTTATAAAATAGTCTGCTAATGAAACAGTCCTGCTCTATGAGAACTGTAAGGGAGAAAAAAGCTTTCTAAGGTCATGCCTGTGTTCTGTTCACCTTTGTGTCATCACTGTCTTATTCAATATCAGATCAATACTAGCATTAGTACTGCTCACTGTTAGTATTCCAAATAAAGATAATATTAACATAAACTGATTTCTTTGAACTAGATACAGTACCTAGTTAGGAATATATAGGATAAATGGAAGTTATTTTTAATTTTTTTCCCACCCTCACCATTAGCATCAATGATTGACACCTGTGGTTTTACCTGTGCGCCTGATGGCTGCACCGGCCTTCTGGTGTGCGCGTGCGTTAAGTGGTCGCACCTGCTCTGGGAGGCTGCATAGGTAAGGGCAGGAATAACCAGAAGCCGCAGAGAAATGGCGGCAGCACAGCACAGGCAGGGAATGTGGGGAAAGACAGAGTCTCTGGCTCCTCTGCTGCCCTGCCCCTGGTTGCCTCACTACAAAGGGTGTAGAAAAATCATTAAAAGCCTAAAAAAGCCATGAGGGCTCCAGGACACCAACTTTACCCATCTCCCTGCATCCATAGAATACCTGTTCCTTATCTTGCTGACGCTGAAGAATATTATTGTGGTTTGACCTTGGAGAAAAGGCAGGTACAAAAATTATCACTTACCTTTTTCAGATAAGGAAACTGAGGATCAATCAGATTAAGGTTTTTGCCTCAGGGTCCACATTAAATGTATTTTTTTTTTTCCTGTGTGGGTAGAAAAACTGTGGTGTCAGTCAGCAGTACAGGGTGGTGAGAGGATTCACCAGAGACAGTGGGGAGCAGAACAAGAGATTAACTGAAATGAACTGCTAAAGGGAACAGCAGGAGAGACAGGAGCAGTCTGCTCACCTGTGGGTCAGCTCCCTGACCAAGGATGGAACTCAGGCCATAGTGATGATGGAGCAGAGACTTAACCCCTAGTCCACCATTAGTTAGCTATTCTAACTCAAATCTTAATATTGTTTCTGAGAGAGCTACTGCTGTTAAAACCTTTGGAAGGAAGCAGCTGGCGATAAGGAAGAAGACAGTAAAGATAGAGGGATGTAAGTAAAAAATAGAGAGACAAAGGGAACAGGGAAGATGCGAGATCAGGAGAGAAGGGCAAGGGAGTATTGATGTTATGAAAATAGAAATGCAAGTCAGCTGCAGAGTTAAGAACTGCCTTTTTTTCCCGAAGTTGAAATTGTTTCTTTTCACTTGTAGTGAAGTGACCTAAGCTTCCATCACCTGTCTGTGGTTGCTCACTTCTAGACATTGCTGAAACACCATACCTGCTCTTGCCAAAGAAAACCGCCAGTATGGAAGGGCTCAAGATCAAGTACATTTTAGGTCATGGTGTTTGGGAAGTAGAATGTTAAGTATGCTGAGCAAAGATATTACAAATGGTTTTCTGTGGGGAGTCTCTTTTAGCAGGTGCTACTATACATGAATTGTTTTTCTTTGACTTTCAAATAGAAGTATGATGAAATGTTACCTATGTTACTGGGTATCTCTGAGATCAATTTCCAACTGGGCTGTGGGTAGAATTGCTTAGCAGCAGGCAATTCTCAGACACCAACAGGATCTTCAAAAATTCAACTTATCTTACCACTGTCTACCCAGAAGTTGTGTCAGGTCTTGTTAAGGGTTTAGTCTGTCAAAACTGCTCTCTCCTTCAGGTACTAGAAACAAGCCCAAACTGCCTCCTGGACTTTTGACCAAAGGGTTACATATTGAATGTTTTTATAACTCCCCCATAGACTCCAGGTATCTCAGATTATTGTCTGTGATTCTTACTGACTGGATAAAAACCAGAGGTTCCCAGGACCTCATGTTCAATTAATTTTCTATAACAGCATTTAGAACTTAGAAAAGCTGTTTACTCACTAGATCACAATTACAAGAGATATAACTTGGAAATAGCCATATGAAAGAGATTGACAGGACAAAATGGAGGTGGGATAATTTTGAGTTTTTAATGCCCTCTCTAGGTGTATCAACTCATCAAATCTCCATGTGTTTGGCAAGCTAAAAACACTCTAGAGCCTCCACCCCCAATTTTTGACTTCTGTGGTGGCTTCATTACACAGGTACGACTGATTAATTCATTAGCCATTGGTATTTGGCTTTGTATGTTCCAAGCAACTTATATATTCTTTATCTATGAATCATTTATCCATCTAGCTATCAGTCGTTTAGTCAATATGTATCTACCTTTCTAAACTGAGATACAAATAAGTTCAATTGCACAAAATCACCACCTGTTGAGTGTCTTTTGAAATAAGACCCTCAAGTTGCAGCACTCACTCTTAAACACTGCAGTGACCTATCTAGCAGTGACTTGGGTCTCCAAAGAAATCTGCTGGTACTATCTGATACAGGTTTGTTTCTTTAGTACAGTGGTTTTCAAAATGTGATCACCAGATCAATAACTTCAGCATCACTGGAAATTTCTTAGAAGTGCAAATCATCTGGACTCACCTAGATTCAGAATCAAACTCTGAAAGTGGGTGCACATTTTGTGTTTTAACACTTTCTTTATGGGAGCTTGATGTACCCTCATGCTTGAAAACCATTAAAGTAGTTCCAAAAGAACCTGCCAGTTTTCTTAACAGTCTTTGCTGTTCACTCTTGCTTTCAGCTTCCCAAGGAGCCTGTCCACCTTCAGTAGAACTCTACTCCATCCTGGCCATTGGCTTTCAACTGTGAGTAACTTACAATGTTAAGTTTAACATTGAAATTGAGAGTTTCTCTTCTGTAATCATGGTGAAAAGTCTACTTTTAAATGATTTACATGATTAGGACAGGACGACTGGAACAATTATCCTATCTTAAAGACAGTTGATTTGGGATCTTAATTACATCTGCAAATTTTCTTTCATAGTAGCACCTAGATTAATATTTTTTGAGCAATTGGAAAAAGGTTGGTGTACATAGGGTAGAAATTTGAGGATCCATCTTAGAATTCTGCTTATTACTACCTCCATACAGTTCAAAGGTAAGAAAACAAACCAAGTAAAGCAAAAAAGCCTACCAGATACAAGGAATGTAAGAGACACTAATGAATTATTGAAAGTCATTATTTTTGTATATGTGCAGAGGGTCATAATTGCTTCCTGGAGATGAAACCCAAAACTATACATATAAGACATTTTTATTTACTGAGCTTATTGAGCACCTGCTATATTTCCAACACTAGACTAAGCTTTGAAAGATGAATAATTATTTTCTGTGTGGGCAAGAGTGTGAGAACAGTGCTTCTCTTACAAATTTCTTCCTGTCACTGTTGGACACATAATTTTTTGTATGATGTCTTCCTCTCTGGAAAGTTCACCCATGCTGTTAAATCCTGGTAGAATGTAAAATGCACAGAGGAAGTAGCTGGAAATGAAGGCAGGACCAAATATACAGAAATCATGTAACAGATTTTACTGTACTTTTTGGTGACAAGGAACCTCTAAAGATTTCTCCTCCAACTTTGCTGAGCTATATTTAAAGTATAATAAGTATACATGTGTAAAGCACACAGTTTGAGTTTTCACATGTTTATATAACTGTGAAACTACCACCAAAACAAATACTTTCTATCATTCTAATTATTTCCTCATACACTTTTATAGACTTCTTCCCTTACACTCTTTCCTCCCAGATAACCACCAAATTGTTTTCTGTGACTATACATGAATTTCCATTTTCTAGAATTTTGTGCAAATGGATTCATACAGTAAGAACTAATTTGTGCTTAATTTCTTTCACTAAGAATAATTATTTGGAGGTTCATCCATGTTGCATGGATGATGAAGATTTATTTCTTTGTGTCTGAGTGTATGCCTATATCACAGTTGTTTTTATTCTCCTGTGATGGATATTTGTGTTGTTGCTTCTTAATAACTTAAATTTAGTTGGTTATTTGATGGTTGCTATAAACACTCACATATTAGTCTACATTGACATTTTGATTAAATATGTAGAAATAAAATTGTCATATTTTTTATCTTTTAATTTTTTTTTCAAAGATTTACTTATTTATGCTTACAGAACTGGGGTACAGGCCAGAGGTGTGGTGGGTGAGAGGATTCACCAGAGACAGAGTAGGGAACAGAACAGTCAGATGTACTGAGATACACTACTGAGGGGAGCAGTGGTTGGGTCAGAAAAGGTCTACCACACCATGTGGGTCAGCTCTCGAACTCATGCTGCAGTGGCTTCAGAGATCTTCATAATGTGGTGCTTTAACCCATTGCACCACCAGGGAGAGCCCTAATTGTTTTAACTTTTAAGAAATATTTTAGAGTGCATTAGTATATGATATCTCTTGCTCTACAACCTGTTTAGCACTTGGTATACTATTTTAAATTCTATCAAATTTAAGGTGTGTGTAGTGCTAACTCATTGTTTTTTTAATTTACATTTTACTAATGTAATATTACTAATGTTGAGCCTCTATTCACATATAAGTTGGACATCTGAATACCTTTTCTGAAATATATTCAAGACTTTTGCCAATTTTTAATGAAGTTGTCTGAGTTGCAATTCTTCATATATTCCGAATGCATGTTACTTGCTATGAGTTGTTAGTACTTCACTAATCCTGGTTTAGAGTTTCATTTTGTTTGTTGCTTTAAAGTGCTAAAGTCTAGTTTATTATGATTTATATTTAGTTTTGTGGTTTTTGTGTTATGCTTTACTTATACCAGTGTCGTAAATACTTCTAAGTTGTCTTCCAAAAGTTGTATTAATTTTGCGTGTAGGATTGTAATCCATTTTGAGTTATTTTTGGTGTATGGTAATGGGTCCATTTTTAAAAATAAGGATATTCACTTAATTCAAGATGATTTGTTGAAAAAAATGTTTCTCATTGAATTGTTTTGGAAACTGTTGAAAATCAATTGACTATAAAAATGTGGGCATTAGAGGAATTCTAAGCAGCAGAAAGAGCAATATCCATACTGAAAATCATTCTATTTTATTTGTTCATTCCTTAAATAGTTATGAAAATCTTACTATATGCCAAACACTGTGCCAGGAAGAGACGACGTCTGTCCTCAAAGCTAGCCAAAATATAGCACACTTAGAAGTATGAGTTTAACAAAAAACAAAAACAAAAAGACAGCCTTTGCTTTCATGTTGTTGTATTCTAGCTCGGATGGAAAATTCTTTGAGACCAGGTAAAACTACAAGTCAAAAGATGATTGAGAACAAATACCATATTCTAGTTAAAGAAAAGATAGGAAGGAATTGTTAGTGTTGGCATGGTGGTAGTGAAAAAGATAACAGGTTCAAGAAATTGAGAGAATAACAACTTGTGAGAATGCTTTCCAAGAACTGAAGTTTAGAAGATAGAGAAGGCGAAGTAGAATTAGCAGGGAGCCATGCATCTACTCGTACCTTTGGTCATAGAAGAAATTCAATTTGACTTTGCCATCTACAGTTATAGCTCAGGACAGTGCATACTTACAAATTGTGATACTTACAGAAGGAAAGTGATAAATAGATGATGTGAATTCAAAGAGTAGATTTTGTGGAAGAAGTGGTATTTACATTAAACATCAAAGGAAGATGAAGGTTTTGTTTTGTTTCATTGTTTTGCTTTTGTATGAAAAGATTAGGTAGTATTTCAAGCAATATAAACAGTGTGAATATAAGCAGAAGGGTGTGGCTTAATGTGATACATATGTGGGTCATTGAGCTGTGGATAAAACAAGGCAGTGTGGATAAGAGCACTGGTGTGTTCAGTGGGATTCAAGGATGCAGAGAAAGGTTGGGGCCATATGATATGTAATTTCTGGTCCTTAAATATATAACACCTATTGTTTTTCAGGTACTATGTTAAACTCACCTGGCAGATTAGCAAGGCATAGTTCTTATTTGCATGATTCTTGTTCTAAGAAACTCATTCTCTAGAAAGCAAAAGAACCCAGTAAATTATCAAGAGGTCAAAATGTGTAACAGAGACATATTTTAAAGTAGAAGTCTCAAAAGTAGGGAGCAACTTATTCTGTCCATGGAATTCAGGATATCTTTATTAAATAGAACCTTAAAGGCAAGTGGAGGTTTATGGAGTGATGGTGTGTACCATTTTTTTTTTTTTTAAAAGAAGGCTTTCCAACAGAGGTCAATCATGAACAGAAGAATGAAAGTGCCTGTGCTCACGTACTTAATTTCTCTTTCCTTAATTTCGCCCTTGCTTCTAGCTTGATGTGGAAATGGAGACAATACTTTAGCTTCCAGTCCCATCTCAGTCAGGTCAATTGAATCCACCTGCACTAGAGTATGTACTCTGATTTCAGGTGCTGGTCCATCTTTAATAATGAAGTAGTATCTTCTCTTCTTAGTATTGATCCTTGTATAAACCTGCTTCAGGAATCTTACAGGAGGAAATGGGGATTACAAGCAAGATTCAGGTTTTCCTGCATTCCCATAAAAGCCTGACCCTCCTAGAAAACCCAAGGGCTCTGTTTCTGCTCAGAGCAAACAAGGCTTTGAATGGAAGTGATGAATTTCCAAAGGCTTCTACAAGTTATTTGTTGTTTTTGTGGCTCCATAGGCTTTCCTTATCTCCTGCCTCAGAGCTCTATAGTGTCTTGCATTCTGATGGTAAGACGCCTTAGTGGGGGACAGTGCAGGTGTTTGGACTTTTAAGTGATTCATCACCACTGGGGATATAACATACTGAAAAATGACAATCTCTCCTTTTCCACCTGCCAGAAACCAAGAACAGAGGCAGCCTCTCCCAAGTCATGAATATGATGAATAGCTTTGTGCTCAGCAGGTAGTTATCTTCATAGGCTGAGAAGATACTTCCTAAGTAGGAAGCCTGAGTTTCAACTCAGAAAGCAATTAAGCATACTATAATCTTTGCTTATAATTTATGCATTTTATTGGCATCTACCACCTTACTTGGATCCAAGAAATTGTCTGATTGCGTAGCTTGTGGTGACACAAAGTGTCTGTTTCACAGGTTGGCTTAAGCAAATGCTGAGGTTGAATGTGGTAGCCAAGGTTGCCATAACAAAATGACACAGATCGTGTGAGTAACACAACAGAAATTTATTTACTCATGGTTTTGGAGGCCTGAAATCTGAGATTGTGGTTCTGATGTGGTGAGGTTCTTGTGAAGGTTCTTTTCCTGGCTTGAATATATCTACTTTCTCAAGTCTTTTCACATGACCTTTCCTCTGTATATGACATGGAGAGAGAAAGTCTCTCTCTTTTTATAAGGTCAACAATTATACTGGATTAGGATCTCACCCTATGACCTCATTTAAAATAATTACCTCCTAAAAGTTGTATTTACAAAATAGTCATATCATGTGTCAGTTTCATCACATGTGCATGTGTGGTGTGTATTTATAGAACATAAATTTCAGTCCATAGTCTAGAGGTTATCCTGCAGGAGGCATATTAGGCAATAATCTGATTCATACTTGTGGAAGATAATAATAATAATAATAATAATAATAAAGGCAGTACAATCAAACTGAGAGAGAAGTTTATGCTGTAAAGTTGTCATCCAAGAGGTCTGTTGACCCTACAGGGAACTCTGAAGCTGAAGAGGTCTGTCAGGGTAGTCCCCATTGAAACATTTTTGTTCCCATCTTGGTAAGTCCGGATGTGGATAGCTTGGGAAAGTTTTCCTATATTTGATGTGAGAATATATGGACAGATTTCTAAATGACTGTTATTACTCCATGGGAATGTGGAAAGCCTTATTTGAGATACTTGCTATATAATGACGGTTTTGCTGATTCATTCCTGAGGACAAACAAAACAAGACATAATAGAGAATCCAGAGAAAAGGATGGTGCTCCTCAAGTTAGCCTATGGATACAATAGTCACAGCCTCCTGATCTTTGGTAAAAATACAGAAGATACCAGGTTCAAAATTATGTATCACAGTGGTGACTGAGACTCATCAGTCTTTATTTTTCTTAGGCTCTAAACTCACTGACTCAGTATGTTACATTAATGATTTCAGTTCCTCACTTATCTAGAAAATGTTTACGTTTCTCCACCCTCAAGTATTTAACCACTGTAGACCTTTTGTACTTTAGCATTCCCTAGTCTTACATAATCAAGTTTTCCTATAGGATCATCTTTGTGTGCTGCACTCTGGCAAACTCCACCCATGTGTATAACTACCAGTTTGATGACTGTTCTCTGTTAGTGTTAGTCCCTTGAAGCTAGGGAAATGTGATTTTCTTATTCACCACTGTATCATCACCATCTAGTGCACTGTTTAGCACATGGTCAGTGTTCAAATATTATTGAGTAAGTAAATATACAAGTCAATGAAGTTAACAAGGGAAATTTATTGAACAAGCCTACTGGGGTTATTAACTATCTATGATCTGAAGTTAACAGCATCTTTGTCTACACATTGAAATGGACCAATTTTTAGTAGATGATTATAAAGATGGCCAGAAATTGTACATTATCATATTTTTCCTCAAATCTTCGCTGTGGGAAAAACATCTCAGGATCTTTTTTCCTGACATAAGTCAACATGGATCTAAGTATTTCAGGTGATTTTTGTCTTTGATGGTCACTGACAACATATTGAGAGTCTTACATCATATGGAGATGTGTGCATCTCTCCGTATCTCTCCATTACGGAACAGTTCTATTATAGAAAGTTTTCTTTGAGTGAAGCACATAGAAAATACTTACTTTGCTGGTGAAAACACCAGAGGTCATTTTAATTCTCACTGAGCTCACAGCTAGATTCCTCTAGTACCCAGTATTCCTTTCCTGTTTCAATTTTTTAAAAATGAACTCTATAACATAATATAGAGTTAGACTCCTCTAGTACCCAGTGTTCCTTTCCTGTTTCAGTTTTTTAAAAAATGAACTCTATAGCATAATATAGTCATGCAGAGAGCTTATACTATTAATTAACTTTGAAAAGACTATGTCAAGTTTGTTCTGACTGGTTGGGACAGGCTGATGTTAACTAATGGGAATCTGCTATGTTCCTCTATTAATGTTGATCCTTTGGTTGATGAAGAATATATTTAGTTTATTGGAACAACTAATTTGTCTCAAGTTTTAAGGAAACTACAGAAAATCTTAAAATTCTTCAGAATCCTCTCTAAGATATTGTTTTAGGCAACTGCTATAACTTACTATATTGACAGGTGAGATGAAAACTCTTCCATTCTTATTCTAAGACAAGGTACATATAGTCGGGAAAATTTCCAAGTTAAGAACATACTAAAAAAAAAAAATGAATGATGGACTCAAGAGATAGTTCCAGTCCTGTTTGATTACAGTGTTACAATACCAGGGCTTCCACATTTTAATATTTATAGTTTTCCTATGGTATAATCAAATAAGACATTTTCCTTGTAATATATAGATCAAAAAATATATAGATCAAAAAAAGCAAGACTGAGAGAAGTTTAGGGAGTTTGTATAAAAAACTTAAAGGATAAAATAATCAGTTAATTACAATTTTTTTATTTTTTAAAGACCTAATTTTCATAGAGCTATTTTATAATTAGAATTTTCTACTTTATAACTATAGAACTGGTAGTATACACAAAAAGAATTATTTTCATTTTCCTTTGTTTCTTTCTAATTGATTGATGAATAAAGTGTATACATAGGAAATTCATAAGATTGAAAAATGTGCTGTGGCAAGCTTCCCTTTTTCTGATAAGAGGCTAATTAAAGACATGGGGGATAAAGCATGATTATACTATGAACTTTGTTCAAGACATCTGAAAAGGTCTTCTGACTCAGATAGGAAAACTGGTTGTTTTCCAGCATGATTGTCAAAATAATGGCTGATTATTATCTTTCTGGCAAACATACTGCTTAAAAGCCATCATGGGGTGCTCATCTTAACCTTCATTGTAAATAAGAAAGTAAGAATATTGCCATGTTTTCTTAGTATAGGCATAGTTACTCTGGAAAGGAAGCCAAACCTGAGAATCAAATTCTGCCTGTAGTTTCTATTTTCTATACATTCTAATTCCCCTCACTACTCTCAAGATTTCCTATACCAGTTAAATACCCAACACTGGATTTGCCTATTTACTTCTTTTTGAGGTTACTTGGAAAGTAAGAATTTACTAGTTTAAAAAACAGTGGTATAGAAACCAGAGACTGACAATAGGGATCAGAGTGTGAAGATGTCTAAAATAAATGTGTGTGTGTGTCTGTTTTTCAAAGTGAAGGGCCTAAAATAAGGTATGAAGTATACTAATTATAGAATGCCTTCTGAGTTTATATGTAATAAATTAAAAAAAAAATATTTTAAACTAAAAAAAAACACATGAAAGAATAAATAGAACAAAAATAAGATTTCATGAATAATAGAGAACAATATTAAAACTAACTCTGTAAGGTAATTAAATACAGACATTACTTTTAGATAACTGAAAGATCAAAGAAATCAACACCAATGGGTATGAAAAGCAAAAGGTCATATTTAAAAGCACAATAAAATATATAGTGCAATCTTAAAGTTGCTCATTAATTCATCACTTTGATTTTATGATCAGTACCAACTCTAAGTAGTCCTCTCTCTACTCCATAAAATTTATAACTTTTAATTTGCAGACTCAGTTCCATTCAGGCTGATCTAATCATGATGAAGGCCTATATGCTATCAAAAGTCTTATGAACCAGGCACTTGAGACTGGATGGTCAGAGCCTGGTATGTATTGTGCTGAGTTGAGCCCTAAGTAACATTCAAAAAAATTGTATATGTGTTTTCTTTGATGAAATAACATCATAAAAGAAGAATACTCATACAATGCCTACTGCATAGGCATTGTTCTATGGCTATTGTTACTGAAAGACATCAGCTACTTATTTACAAAATAGCCTAATATTGATACCTCTGGACATCTAAGAAAAATCTACTGTTGTTAGTTTGGTATTGTTTATCCCCTATACTTACAAGATATGACCTGTTTCTTCCTTTTCTATTTGTATATGCTACACAGATTTTTGGTTTCTTAGAACTTCTATTAAACATGTGCATTAGAAATCATAGATATTGTTAATCTG
>NW_004567109.1:40602596-40665296 GCF_000260355.1 Condylura cristata
CAGGTATTTTATGGTTTCCATTCTTATGTCTAGGTTTTTAATCCACTTCAAGTTGATTTTTGTGTATGGTGTGAGGTAGTGATCTAGTTTCATTTTTCTGCATGTAGCTTCCCAGTTTTCCCAGCACCGTTTGCTCAACAGACTTTCTTTGTTCTCTTGTATCTTCTTTGCTCCTTTGTCAAAGTTTAGCTGCCCATAAACCTGTGGGTTCATATCTGGGTTTTCTAGCCAAATCCACTGGTCAGTATGTCTATTCTTGTTCCAGTACCATGTAGAATTACTCTTAAGCAAAAACAATTTCACAATTCTTTTCTCCTAGACCTTACTATCTTGACTTCTTAGATGTACTTCTTAAGAGGAAATGGCATTGCTAGTGTCAACACAGAAAAACACAATAGGAGGATTTTTTTTTTAATAGCAACTCTTAGCAAGAACTTTGCTACTCAATGTTTGTCTCCTTCACTAAAAAACTCATAAAGCCATGACCATGTTTTGTTTATATTTAATTCTTCATATGTACTCTCTACTATAGTGTTGGCACAATATTGTTCTTATTAAATCCTGAATGATAAATGAATAAAAAATGTTCTACCTTAGAGCATTATGTTATATTGATCAATTTGCTCATTTTTTGCTAGGGTAAGTTTTCTTCTCTGAACAACCTAGAGTGTGTGTGTGTGTGTGTGTATAAGTGTGTATCTATATAAGCATTTATTATAAGCATTTATGTATTTCACACCGGTCACAAACAATAGCCAGTGATAAAGTAGCTTACAAATAAAATGCCTTGTATAATAATTTAGAGATAAGTAAAAGTTAAATGGCAATTAGGAAGTGATATATTTAAAATGCACATATGAGGCCCTCGTTGGTGGCACAGTGGGTAAGGACATAGCACTGCAAGCTAACTGCAGCCACTTCAGTGCAAGTTTGATCCCCTGCCCCAGAAGTGATTCACATGGTGCGTCAGACCTCTCCTGACTTGCCCACTGCTCCTCTCAGCAGTGTACTTTGTCAGTCAGCCTGTTCTGCTGCCCATTCTGTCTCTGGTAAGTCCTTTCACCCCCCCCCTGTACCTCTAGTTTGTACTACAGTTCTGTATGAATAAATAAATAAATTTTTAAAAAAATTAAAATGCACATATGTGTGTCTACAGAAAGAAACAATAAAACAAAAGTATTTTTTAAAGACTTATTTATGCATACAAGAACTGGGGTACAGGCCAGTGTTGTGGGACAGGGTGAGAGGACTCACCAGAGACAGAGTGGGGAGCAATACAATGCTGATCAACTGAAATACACTGCTGACAGGAGCAGTGGGTGAGAAAGGAGAGGTGGTCTGCTGTGCCATATGGGTCACCTCTCTGGCTAGGGAACAAATTCATGATGCAGTAGCTGCAGAGAGCTTTATAGTGCTGCTCTTTAATACCTTGTGCCACCAGGGAGGCCCCAATATTTATTTTTCTGAGATTGACTTCTAAAAACTTACATGGAAACACTGGGGGACAGTCGACCAATAATTGTGTTATTCCTGATACTGCTGTAGATAAAACAACATACTAGATATCCCAAGTTTCTTGTTACCTTGGCAACCACAGATAAAGCACAGTAGTGATAGGATTGACTCACCAAATCCCTTTCTAAATCCCCTCAAAGACCTAATGTTGTTAGCTTATTACACCTATCTCTGGAACTCTAGCTCCTCTAAAAGACTTAGGAAAACCTTTTGATTGGGATCCAAAATGGTTTCTCTATCACTGATGAACTTTTATTAGGCTGGTCTTTTGAACAATCATCAAACTAAAATTTGAGCTTCTTTTACAATGGCAAATCACAGCTTCCAAACTAAGCTTAAGATATTTACAGTCCAAAGTAGGAAAGTTCCCAAGGAAATTAGTCAGTCTCACTGAAACTTAGTTTTTTTGTTTGTTTGTTTGTTTGTTTTTAAAGATTTATTTATTTATGCATACAGAACTGGGGTAGAGGCCAGAGGCTCAGGAGTGGTGAGAGGCTTCACCAGAGACAGAGTGGGGAATAGAACAGGCAGATCAACGAAGTACACTGCTGAGGGGAGCAGCGGGCGGGACAGGAGAGGTCTGCCACAGCATGTGGTCACCTCAGGGGTAGGCGGGAATCGAACTCATGAAAAAGCGGCTTTAGATTCTCAGTGCTGTACTTTAACCTGCTGCGCCACCAGGGAGGGCCCTGAAACTTAGTTTTTATATTTCAGCATTAACTGAACGCATTAAGATAAACATTAAGACAGATGTTTGTTGTTGAAAAATACAGAAACAGATATAATAGGATATTACATTTTCTTTATTAGTAAATATTTTTATGTTTGCTAATATCCAAATGTCATGAAACAACTCGATCAAAAAATTTTAATATGTATTCATATATAGATAGATGTTACATCATTGTTCATTTTTGTGCAATGCTTGCTTTCTCATCTCGGGTTTAGTTCCTGTAAAATTCCCACCACCATGTCACCAGTGAACCATAACCATAGTCCCTTGCGCTCATTCCAACCCTGCTTTGTGGATCACAGTTTTCTTAAATAAATGCATAGTTTTCAGTCCTCCAACATATTGCCAGACATTGATTTAAAAAATAAACTATTACAACATAATGACAACACCAAATAGTGTTAATCTTGTAATTCCACTGACACTTGTAGCATAAAGAGAATTTTATCACTTATTTAAATTTCAAAGCAGGGTTTTCCTTTGTGGTGCAACAGGTTAAAGCACAGCACTCTGAAGCTCTCTGAAGCCACTGCAGCGAGAGTTCAATCCCCGGCCAGGAAGTGACCCACATGGCATGGTAGATCTCTCGAGACTTACCTATTGCTCCCCTCAGCAGTGTATTTCAATAGATGTGCCTGTTTTATTCCCCATTCTGTCTCTGTCCTCTCAGCCACCACAGCACTGGCCTGTACCCAAGTCATGTAAGCTTAGATAAATAAATCTTTAAAAATAAATAAATAAATTTCAAAGCAACTGAAATTGGTATTTCTATCTTTCTTTGTATATATGAAAAAAGTAAAACAGAATTCAAGTGATTTTTTTCCCCGAGATCATAGATCAAGTAGAAAAGTAAGGATTTAATATCTTATTTCCTCAGATTCTATAATCAATTTAATTCCCTCATTAATGAGCTGAAATTTTGGCTTAGTTGAGATGGCTTCTATGAAAAAGGACAGAACATGTTGGAAAAATATCTACAGAAGTGATTATATCTGTTAAGTATGTAAAGTTCAACTCCATTCTATAAATTTGGGAGAAATATTGAGAATCAGTAAGCAGGAGGTAAATATAATTAAATTTATATTTTAGAATAGTGGGTAGGATAGACAATTGAATAGCTAGATGAGGAAGGCCCCTACTAATGGTACATTAGACACTGCAGTAGGTTATTGCAAATACTTCCTTTAGTCCTCAACAACAAAAAGCCCTGTTATGCACTATGTACTACTTAAGCCATAGAGAATCACATAACTTATTCCTTTTTTTTTTTTTTTTTTCCCCATAGCCAGGATATGGCATAACCAGGGTTTGAATTTAGGGTATATCTGATTCCAAATATCTTGATTTTTCACAATATAACTTAGGCACAATAGGATGGAAAGAAGAATATATTTGATAGATTAGGTTGGGAAGTAATGGAGAAGACAGCTAGAACCTATTAGCATGTCTACCATCTCTCGAATGCTTGTCTTTCCGGCTGCTACTAAAAAAAAAATTATGCGATTTAGCCCAGCTTCAGTTACCAACTGTGTTTCTCGAGATTATTGAAAAAAAAAATTTCTAGGCCTTCAGCCACTGTAATACAAAGAAAAATTTTGAGAGTAATCATCAAATGATATTTGGTATATATGTTCTATTTATTCTCAAGCTCTTCAGTGATGATGGGTCACCTTTACTATAGTTTCTCCTTTCTATCCAACACACAAAATTGGTGGACCACTTTTCTCCACTTGGTGACTCATAAACACTTATGTTTTGATATACTTTGCTCATTATGAGTTTTCAATACAATCATTTTGTTAAATGATTCCATTTAATTCAGAGGGTTTAATATATCCTACCATGATTCCAAAATCCATGTAGTCACAGACTGTTATATTAAAGGACACATTACTGGCTTAGAGCATGTTCTTCACAAATTGTAGAAAAATCAACATCAAAAATTGAACCAGTTCTTAGAATCACAGAAAAGTAAAAACAATATTCTAAAGAACCGAAAATTCATCCTTGTCCAATCTTTCAAAGTACAAAATTGTTTTGTAAATCACAAAACACTTCTAATTATCAGGATCTTACTTTACTGCAAAATGGTCTTTCCATTTGTTTTTCTCACAGATCAAATATTGAATCATTCCATGTATAGAATTTTTTTTTAGTACATAAGCAATTATATATTCTCTTTGAACTGAAAAACATTGAGTCATGATCCTTACCAGCCTTTACTCACTCAGGTAAATTATTGTCTTCTCCCAGTGTATTCAAAACTTAATTTCTTTAAAATTCACCATTTATTGCCTAGAGAAATTATCAAAAGTCTAATGAAAAAATTATATATCAATAAATCCAACAGTTTTGTTAACATGTAGGAAAATATTTGAAAGACTCAGCTGATCCAAGGAAAATCTGAAATCATAAATAGCCCAATATGTGATAAATTACACTTACTATCAAAAAGATTACTCCACAGAAAATCTGAGGTTTGGGTGACTTCACTGGTGGTCTCTATCACACAGTTTAGGGAGCAATAATATCAATCTTGCCAAATACTTTCGGGTTTAGAGGAAAATATAAAATTATAAACTTTTTAATGAGGCAGAATGTTCTTTACTACTAAAAGAAAAGAAACTTGAAAATAAAATAACTTGGAGATTAATATTCTTCATGAATACACTTGGAAAAATCTTGCCAAATTCTAATATAACCAACTCATATGAAAGGTTAGTAGATTGGGTCTAAGGAAAGAAAAGTTGATTTGGCATTGAAAAATCAATGTAATTTACCATACTAAAAGAAAGGGTAAATCCACATAATCAATTAAATATATGTGGGAAAAAAAGTTTGACATATTCAATACTCATTCATTTATAAAATTGGAAAACCATTGCCCACACAAATATATTATTGGCCATTATTTCTTCAGTTACTTTATATAAGGGAATCAATGTTTCATCTGGAATTTCAGTTAAAAAAATCAGCTACTAGGGATTTTTCTGTGAAATTTTTTGTAATCTTTTTATTTTCTATGCTTCAGTTTTGATCTTTTTTATTCTGCTATCATTAAGTTTGTAAACTTTTCCTTTTGCATTACCCATTCAGCTATAAAGCAAATATATTGAATTTTCTCTTTCAAATATTGTATTCCTTGATCTACAACTTCAATTTTTATGGGGTCAATTTGCTTTCTTAATTATTTAGTTTTTCACTTATTTTGTTTAGCTCTTCTGTTAACTCCTCAAAAATTATAATTCTGTTATAGTCATTATTGCTTTTTCCAAGATTTCTTTCAGCTCTTTGTTCCATCAATTGCTATTCCCACCCCCTTTGATTGTTGATGGTATGTTGCTGCTTCCTCATGTGAGTTTGCCACCTTTTATTATTTGTTGCATTAGTAGTATGCTCTAAGGAATTAGCCTAATGACCAGTCATTAGAGACCTACCCTAAGTTTGCAGTACTCCTGTTCTACTATCATTTCTCTCTTCAATCTGTCTAATTTACCATGCTCCAGCTCTGCTTTCAGCCTCATCAGCTTAGTGGAAACATAATACTTCTCTTGGGCAGTCTCCATGTGCTTCAGTACAGTGTCTGCAAACAGAAAACCAGAGAGACTGAGTCTTACCTTGTATGTTTCCTTTATTTAGGCATCAGCCCTTTGTAGAAGCTTTTTGAACATCTGATAATGGACATTTAATTTATTTTGTCCAGTTTCATTTTGTTCACAGCGGGAAGGTTAGTAAGAAGTTATTCAGTTATCTCCAACAGCAGAAATATCTGAAAGAATATTTTATTAGATATCTCTCAAATTTTCAGACAAGAAAAAAATCATCCCTAACTCTAGAGTAAAAAATACTATTTTTACAAATAGTCAAAAATAGAGACCTAAAATTACATGATATCAAGTAAGAAGACAGAGCACATGTTTTAGCTGCTTGTGACAGACATTTTAGATAAATAGTCCTGATAAGTACCGGCTATGAACAAAATTTCAATTGAGAAAAATCTTCTGCCAGGAGAGTAATTATACAATCTTGTGGATAATCATACATATGAAAGAATAAAAAATAAAAACGATTCAGTTTGTCCTTTGCTGGTAGAGAATGTTGTCTGAGGTGTGGCTAAATTCTCAGCACAGTTCTAGAATTGCAGTGGTCATAGTTTGCATCACTACATCTTATTACGTCTTTTTTTTCACCTATTATCTCAGAACGTCTTAATTTCTATTTCACCTGTGGCTCTCATGTTTCTGGCACCATTACTTAAATGATTTTGGTTCTGCCTAGTGACATCCCTTGTTATCTTTGAGCAGTTATTTACCAGTTCTGTATTTTGATAGTGATTGACCGGTTTGCTGTGGATTGCTTACATCAGAGAAACCTGCTTAGAAGATACCTACAGTCCTCACACTGTTCCAACTAGATAATCATTCTCTGAGGATTCCAGAAGAGAAACTACTACTGACTGTCATGAAACCTTTTTCCTCAAGGACCTAGTGACATCCATGACTCCCTTGCAGTCGGCGAATCACATCTTCCTTATTTTTGAATAAGGAAGTTTTAGGACTTTCTTCTGACTGTTTATATAGTGAGGTTCATTTCTGGAGTTTGGCTTTTTTCTCTACTATTCTCTCTTTAGGAAGTTTTACTGTATTTCTGATAGCTTACCTTGCTTCTTAAATTTTAAAATTTCTCTAGCACACATTATGTAAGCACTTTTATTTGGAATTGAAAGCATTCTTTTAGTTTACCTTTTGCCTAGAAATACAATTTTCTATATATTTTCCTTGATTTTGTCTTCTGATTTTTCCTATTATGAGATATTTAAAGTTTATTAATTATGAACATAACAAAATCAACTAGTGAGGAAATATATCCTGTCAGGGTTAGCTCTCTGAGCTGATAATTACACCCAGTGATTATCATCCCATTAGATCTACAGTTTTTCAAGGCCTGAACTTAATTTTTTAAAGATTTATTTAATTAAATTAGGCATTGAAGTTCTGGCAGATAACCAGAGATACTGGGGTGGGGGATGCATGAGAAGATTCACCCGACCAAGTGGGAAGCAAAACAAGCGGATCTACTGAAGAACACTGCAAAGCAGTGGGTGAGACAGGAGAGGTCTGCTGTGCCATGTAGGTCAGCTCTCTGGCCAGGATGAGACTCAAATCCCAACGGTGATAGCACTGAGACTTCACCCCTCAGCTACCAGGGGGCCCTTATCTTGTCTTTATTATCTCCCCTTTAATGTGTGTTATTTTAGCTGTATCTATTTTCAGAGTCATTAATCCAAAGGTTGGGGATAGTTCCCAGGACTCTTTCAGTGACTGTTTGTGATCCACAGTTAGTGTCAACTTGAACTTCACCAGCAATACTGAAAGCTTTTTGTTCTTAATGGACTTACATTGTTGCATCTTGATCCTACACAATTTGTAATAACTGTTGGTAGCAAGGGTAATATTTGTAACTGGGCCTTCCCTAGTGGCATAACAGGTTAAAAGCACAGCACTGCAAGCAGGCCAAAGCCACTTCAGTGGCAATTCGATCCCCAAACCTGGAGATGATCCATATGGAGCAACAAACCTCTCTTGTCTTGCCCACTGCTCCCCTCAGCAGTATACTGTCAGTCTTCCTGTTCTGCTACCTGCTCTGTCTCTGGTAAATCCTCCCACTGCCCATCACTGCCCATGCACCTTTGGCTTCTGTATGCATAAATAAATAAATCTTAAAAAAAAGTTCGTGACTGCTTTTACCACGAAATCCAAAACTTATTTATATGAAGGTGCTCCTTGCTAGCTTTCAGGAAACAGATTTCTTTTTCTTTTTAAAAAATTTTATAGAGTAACATTGGTTTATAGCTCTGTATGTTATTCAAAGTCCCAAGATCATGCCTTTTCAGATGCATGTCACCAAGATGCATGTCACCATTACACACCCACCACTTCAGACCTCCATTGTAGTCTATCATGCCACCTCCTTACTTTGTTTTCCCTCTCATTCTCCAAATGATGTCGCCTTAATTCCATAATCAGAATTGTAGTGTTTGATATTGGTTTGGTTTTGTCTGACCCTGTATATCATTTCTCTATATTCCTCATGTATTTGTTGTCTCCTTCTAATTTATTTCACATAGCATTATTCCCTCCAGTTCCATTCATATTGCTGCAAATGATAAGAGTTCATCTTTATTTTTAATAACTGAATGGTTTTCTACTGTGTATGTGTGTGTGTGTGTGTGTGTATTGCATCTACCTTTTCGATTCAGCTTCCCTTCGGCACTAGGCTGTTTCTATAACCTAACTATTGTAAATAAACTACAATAAACATGAGCGTGCACATATATCTTCAATTTGGGGTTTCCCATTATTTGGGTGATACTTAGGACTGTAATTTCTGGGTCATGTAGTAGATCTATTATTAATATTTTAATAAACTTCCATACTATTATCCATAAAGACTGAACCTGTCTGTATTCCCTCCAACCAAATATAAGCTGTTCTTTTTGTGCCACATGCTTGCAAGTACTTACTTTTTGTATTGACACGGGTCATTGTCTCAGATATGAGATGGTATCCCGATGTGGTTTTGGTTTGCATTTCATGGAATATAAATATTGAGTAATTTTTCATGTATCAGTTAATTTTGTACTTACCAAATCAGCTCATTTTTGTTTGGGTTCTTTGTTTACTTTTTGTTGTGTTGTATGAGTTTTTGGTATATTCACTCCTTGTCAGATGTCTGATGTGCAAATATGTTCTCCCCTCAAAAGGGTGTCTTTTTGTTTCTTTTGCTATGTGGAAGCTTTTTAGCTTAATATAGTCCCATTTGATTATATGTACTTATTTCTCTTGATCTTGAAACAAAATTTTGCATAGTAAGAGCACAACTGTTTCCTAGTGTATTAAAAAGTTTCCTGCATTTTTTGATTAGGTTATACATTACCCCCACATAGATGAAGTAAAGTTTTGTATTTCTGTAAGGTTTAGCCATAAATTCAGTTTAAAACAGCAAAGAATGGACATCCAAACTGAAATACTATTTCAGTGATAGGTAAGGCCCTGAGGGCACTCATCAGACCCTAAATTTCGACATCCAAAAAAAGTAGTAGGCTCAGAGTACAGCTGTGTTGCTGTTGCTGTTGACAGAAAAAAAAAAAGAAACCCTGCAGTATTGAAAAAAAAGAGAAATGGAAATGATGAACAAATAAATACAGAGAACAGGCTTCATGTCAGCTAGAATACTTTCTTCGCTTATGTGACAAGGGAATTGAGGACACGACACCCAGAAACATTACAAAAAAATAAATAAATCTCAGAAAAGGAACACATAAAGGCTTAAAATGATAGATGAAGGGACCTGAGAATGTGACTTGATCAAACAATTTGAAACTATTGTGGGTGAAGGCTGTGTGGTGCTCACTCCTGGCCTCTGTTGTTGGCCTCTGGTGACTTCTGCTCAGCTGGCTTTTGCATTGACTAAAAGTTGTAATGTAGAGTTCTTTTTTGGTGGACTAAAAAGGATCTTTCAGTTTAAATGTTGAAGCGTCCTGGATTTTTAACCAGAAAGTGGAGAGGGGGAAAAACTAGGACCAAGGAAACCTAATTTAGCACATCATAATACAGAATTTTCTAACCCAGAGTTTTCCAGAAGGAATATTAACCATCAGTTCTCAAGTTTGATGTGGAAGCTTCTGGAAATTTTGGAGACTCTTTAAGGAAGGATGTGGATGCAGTTAAAACTATTTTCATAACTGTGTCCTGAGTATACAATGGAATTTCCAAAGGTGGCTTGATGTTGATGGCATTCTCACTTTGATAGCTAATGGGATGTATACCTCTGTATTTTGAATTCTCCAAGGTAGTAGATTCAGGGTATAAATATTGTTAAACCTCTCAACCTCTAACCTATCATCATCTATAACTCTTAGAATTTCAGAATAGTGATTTATTTGATGATACTGCAATTATGAGAACTAAAGTTGCTCATATAGTAATGGCAATGGTTGTCCTAGTGGATTTAGTGACCATATGATTTTTCAGTGCCAATTAACTTAAGAATGTCCTTGAAGAGTAGAAAATACTAATGTTATTAAGTATTGACACTTGAATAAATATTGAATTAAATATTGTACTTGTTTTTGACATTTTGACAAAAAGAGGGGAAGTGCACATAAAGCACTGAAGTACCACACACTGAAATATAGTTGTTAGCTTAGGAAAAGCATTTCTGTGGTTATTTGAGTAATGAGTTGCTTTTTTCATGGAACAGCACATGGGCCAAGTGTGGCCATTCAAACTTAGCTATTTGGTAAATGTTTTCTTCAAAAATGGACAATGTGATCTTACTATTTTAAGGAAAATAGTTGCCTATATTTGATGCTTCCTAGCAAAATTTAGAATTCTGGTGACTTAAAAATACTTAAAAAAAATACTGCTGAACTCAGTGGTGATATTAGCAAATGTGTCTATTGGTGGTGTTGTCTACATGTGGATGACTCACATTAAACAGTGAACTACTATTTTCCAAAAGGTTCGGGTTAAAAAATCATATATAAGTAAAAGATTCATTCTGACCGTACATAGTTTAATGGGACTTGATATAACTTAATTCATTGTCAAGGCTTTAGATTCTGTATTACAAATAACTGAAAAAAACTACCCCTTATGTTTTGTTGTTGTATAAAATAAGGATACTTATAGTTACATGAAAGTGCAATTAAGATATTTTACTTTCAAAGTCAGATCTTTGTGGAGCTGAACTAATATATACTTCAACTAAAGTCACATTGTTATTGGGTGCTAGATACTTTATAAAAGTGTAACTTCTATAAGACCAGTTGTTAACAAGATTTGCAGAAATATGACACCATTCTTTTCATCTTTTGTTTTATTTTATTATTAATGTTCAAAAACAGTGATTTTATTTTTATCATTTTTAAATGAATTAATATTTATTTTATAACTTACAGTATACTAAAATGTATACAGATGTGGCCAAAATGAAATTCCTTGAAATCCTCAATAAATTTTGTTGATAAAGAGATAATGAAGCAAAGATGTTTGAAATTGCCAACTTTCACTCAGATAATGACAGAATTTTAGGTTGGTTTTGGGTATTTGTTGGGTATTCTGGTTATTCAAGGTGTCAGAGTAGGAGAAATAAAAGGCAGAACATGCATTTAAGATGTTTGTTTTTGAATGTAGAAATGATTTTGAAAAGCATTTGACCCGTTCCTGTACCATTTTGTGAATTTCACATTAATATTTAGCATTTAGTTTTTCCTTCTGTTCACTATTTGTATTTCTTTTTTTTCCCCCAGTTTTCAAACTAAAAATGTTAGCAATTATTTTGAGAATGTTCTTTAATAAGTAATCAATATATATTTCCCTCTAAAAGCTGTTCTAGCAGAATCCAGTAAATTTTGATGTTATACTTTTATTATGATTCAATTCCAAATAATTTCATTTCCTTAAACACTTTACTGAATTTAATTTAATTTCCAAGTACTTGAGTATTTTGTTCTCATCTTTTACATAGTTGATTGCAAGTTCAATGACTAGAACAAACTTTCTATGACACCAGTTTTTTTCAGTTGGGATTGTTTTATGATTTAGGATATTGCCTACCCTGATAGGTGTTGTATGAGTATTCAAAAGATATGTAGAACATGCTGTTATTGCATGGAATGTTGAATATATATCAGTATGATCTAGTTGGTTGATAGTATCTATATCCATGGTAATTTGCTATCTACTTGTTCTATCACTGAGAGTGAAAATATGAGGTTCCAAACCATAATTTTGAATTATTTCATTTCTCCTTACAGTTCTGTAAACTTCACATCACATATTTTGAATCTCTGTTTTGAGAAGTATATGCATTTAGTATTATTATACCTTGTTGGTGAATTAAGCTTTATCATTATGATGGACCACTTTATACTTGGTGATTCTTGTTTTAGTATATTTGTGTGATATTCCAAGTCTCCTTGAATTTTCTTTTTTATATTAGTTTTTTCATCCTTTTAATTTATTCTGCCTACATTACTATACTTAAAAATAGCTTACTTACATACATTTACAATTAGACCTTGATTTTCTTAATTCAGTTGGTCAATTATGTGTTATGTTTAAACTACTTACTGTTAATGTACTAATCAGTATGTTTTACATAGCATTTTATTGTTTGTTGTTTTGTCTTCTTTATTTTATTGTTTTCTCTTTCCTGCCTTATTTTGAAATATTTGAAACCTTTTTATTATTGTATTTTAAAATTTCTGTATTGTGTCTTGACTACAGTTATTGTTCAGTATTTTTAGTAAATTTGCAGAGATTACAATGCACATGCTAACTTTCCAGCTATTTAGAATTCCCTGAAGACATTATGCTAAGTAGAAAAAATAAGAGGAAGATATATACTGTATGATCTTTTATGTAGGATCTAAGAAAAAAATCAAGTTCAAAATACCAAAAAGATACCAGTGTTGGGTGTGGAGGAAGAAAAGGGCTCAGGAAATCAAACTAATAAATCTCCAGTTATATACTAAGTATATGTACACAAGTACTATATTGAATGTAGTTAATAATATTGTTTTGCATATTAGCATTTTCCTAAGAAAGTAGATCTCAGAAATTGCATTAGAAGGTAAAACAGTTTGTTAACTCTGTATGTGGATGGACTTTAGCTGGTCTCAATGTGTTGACCATTTCACATTATCTACAAATATTGAATCATTATGTTTAACATCTCAAACTAGTATGTCAATTATTCCTAAATATAAAATTACATTTTCAAAAGATAGAAAACCTCTAATAACAAAAGCAGAAGAATGCAGTGGTACGGTTTTATCTCAAAATAGGCCTTAAGTAATGGACACATTCCTGATTATCATGTATGCTCTAAAATGAGAATTTATTCAGAAGAATGCAGTTGTTTGATTCCATCTTACAAAAAAAACAAAATCAAGTATGTGTGATTACTTTACGCTTGAAGAAATGTAAGCTTTAGTTGTTTCACACAAACTGCTGCTTCTATTGTTCCTTTTTATTTTTTTTTCCTAGTGATAACTAGGTAAGTGGGAGCTGATTCTTTCTTTAAAATTACTGTTATGTCTTTCAGTGCTTGATTTGTATATATCCTTCTGCACTACTTACTTGTTTATTAATTATTTAGTACTAATTTTCTCTTAATAGTCATCAGTCTACCTTTTACTTTCAGTGACTGTATGTTTCAAAGTTAGGATTTTTATTTTATCTTCATAGTTTCTAAGTCCTCTGCTTAAATTCTTCCCCTTGCATTTTAATTATTTGAATATATTTATTGTATTTTAATGAGTAGGCTAGGTTTGAAAATTCAGATAGTAGAATAAGAAGGTAGTGTAGATGTAGTGTATATGAAAACATTTAAAAGGTGGTTAGCTCAAGAGGATCCCCAAGAAAGAGCTATAGCAAAAGGTAACGTAAAACCTAGAACAGTAAAAAAAAAACAAAAAAAAAAAAACTAAAACTCAGGATTAAAAGAATGAGTAAGAATACAGACAGTATTTTGAAATTCCACTGAATGGCACAAATTCTTGACAAAGAATGTTAGTACAGTGTATTCCCTTTCACTATATCTTTTCGTGAATGACTGATATTTTTTTCCTCTTGTAGTAATACCTAATTAGACCATGGTGTGAATTTATAGTGCGAATTGTCACATACTATCTTTCCATTCTTAAATGGTGCTAAGAAACTCAGAATGGAAAATGGACTCCACCTCAAGGAAGAAGGATTTTGTATCAGTGTGGTCTTCCAAGAAATTGAGGCTAGCACAGCATTAACCAGGCATACAAGAGGTATCAATAGATTAGACTCAAAGCCTATGAAAGTAAAGCCTGTAAAATCAAAGCCTGTGAAAATAAAGCCAATAAAAACAAAGCTTGTTAGGGAAAAAGGAATAGTCAGAAAATTCTTCATACCATCATGAAGGTCTGAGTCCAGAAGAAGGAAGAAGGGTCTTTAGAGGCCCAGCCTTAGTCTCAATCAAGGTGAGAGGGAGACAGAGTAAAGATTACTAGTAGAGAATTATTATGGCTGAAATGGTCCAGTGATAATCGGATGACCAAGCCCAACCATTACCCATGAGCACTACATGGTGAATGTGGAGGTAAAGGGAAGGTAATGGTAGATCAAAGATAGCTAAAAGCTATCTTCTGACTGCTTCTCACACCAGCTACTGTTAAAGGGATATTTGAGCAGTGTACACTGAGAGTTCTCATAAAATACAGCACAAATTTAAACATATCTATGAATTTTTCCACAACTCTTTCACTCTTATTTATTGATTGAAAAGTATTTTTATAAAACTGTCCCAAACTATTTATTACCAGAAGAAAGCAGATTATAATATTAGCTAGAGTATTAACCGAAAAAGCAAGACTCTAAAAATAAATGGAATACATTAGACATAGGATGAATGGTACTCTGTTTTATTGGATAGTTTTTATGAACCCCTTTAAACTTTTTATTATGCTTGTTTCTGAGACGGACCAAATGTGTTTCCTTTTCTTTTCATCTATTGCCTGATGCCTGAAAGACATTAGATTTGTGATAATGTCTTTCATACTTACTATTCTTTCTTGCATCTAGAGCACCGTCTAATCATTCCCTTTTGCTTATCTCATGTAGCTCTCAAGAACCAAGTAAGGAAATATCATCCTCAAGAAGCACCTCTACATATTCTTTCAGCTCTGCAATACCTTACATGTGTATCCATCTTCTCATTTATCCCACTGCACTGTCATGCTTTTTGAGCTCCTTGAACAGAGACCTTATGTTTAATTATTGCTTTCCTTATTTTAGGGCTTTGGATAAAAAATATCCAAATCATGTGTGCATGCAAAACGTGTGTCCACAGGTATGTTTAGCACTTCCATCTAGACATGTTCACTTGAGGGTGATTTAGAAAACAGAAGGAGGTAACTGGGGTGTGGTAAAGGGATCCTGAGGGGGACACTGCTTCTGAAGAAAGTTTTAAAAAAGACTTATCCCCTAAGGTAATAGAAAGTTTTTAGAATTGGAAACTGAGTTACAGCTACTTAAGGCAAGCTCCTAATATCTCACAAAGCTGGCCCTAAAATAGTCTCATTTCAATTTCAGTGTTACCTAATCCCAGGTGTATTGGTTTGGTGAACTTTTTTTCATTTGCTAATAAAGGTAAATGACATTCATGCATATACTTGAGGGGGGAAAAAAATGCTTTCTTGGTTTCTTACAGATGTGCCCTAAAGAATGGCATGTCAGTTAAATCCAGGAGCAAATAAATCAATGCCAAATGTGAAGTGGCATTTAAGGTTTATGTCCTTGCCAGTTTTACTTTTAGACCAGGCTTGATTCTTTTAGCAACAGACCACAGACCCCTGGGACTCTACTGATTTGCATGGTTTTCTTAGTTGTTTCTCTTCTGAAATACTCCCTGACCTTTTAAGAGTAATCCCAGCTCCCCTTTTTTCTACAGTCCTTTTCTACAGGACTGCATAGGTTGAATGAGAACCAAGCTTGAGGTTCAACATATCTCTGCCTTATGCAATACAGCATTTTAAACTTATTGGCATACTCATGTTTTTTTTTTTTTTTAAGATTTATTTATTTGTGCATACAGAACTGGGGTACAGGACAGAGGGCAGGGGAAGTGAGAGGATTCACCAGAGACAGAGTGGGGAGCAGAACAGGCAGATCATGGAAGTGCACTGCTGAGGGGAGCAGTGGGTGGGTCAGGAGAGGTCTGCAGCTTGTGGATCACCTCATGATTGTGGATCACCTCATGCAGTGGTGGAACTCATGCAGAAGTAGCTTTAGCTTCTTAGTGCTGTGCTTTAACCTGGTGTGCCACTAGGAAGGGCCCTGACATACTCATGTTTTAACTTAATGATAAAGATTTTGTTATACTAGATTTTATAAGTATACTTGTTTTGAATGATAAGTATATACCCCTTTTTTTCTTATAGTAAGTTTAAGATACCTGTGGAACCTTTTCATGAAAGGTAAAAACAGAATAACTCTCTTAACACTGTGAACATCACCCCATTCCTTAGTTCCAAAAACATGGCAAAAATATAAATTTAAACATTATCATGGCTTGCAATACCTTGTGTGATCTGGGCATATACTTTCTTTATAATTTATTCTCTTGCAATTCTACCCTTGTTCGCTTATTCCAATAGACTTTTTTTTTTTGATACCCAGACATTTCTAGACCCTCTTGTCTTAGGAACTTTGCATACATTGAGTTACATATTTCCCAGGTTTGTGTATCTTCTTCCTTTTCATTCAATCTCAGCTGAAATGTCATTTGATCATCCTAGATAAAGTAGATTCCATTTCACACTGTAACTATTCTATTATTATAGTTCATTTACTATTTACTATTTACTAAATATGCTGAAATTCCTTTAGTCTTTGATCCCATGAGGGAATGGATTTCTTCTATTTGGTCACAAAGAATGGATAACTTGACTGTAGATAGTGGCAGTCTTCTAGAGGATCCTCTCACTGTCAAGTTTAGTTATTTGAAAGAAGCAAATTAGCTTGGATTCACTTGGATCAAGTGACTACTTCTGAACCAGCTTCTAAGGTCAAGAGAGTAAATACAAATAAGTCAAGTTTGGATACATGTCTTCTGCATATAGATGTAGGAGATGGTAGGACAAGCCCAGATAGTTAAGTCAAACATGTGAACATATGGTTTAACATGTAGGGTGATCTTCCACAGAAAGAGTACTTTCCTAAAAAAAAAGAAGAAAAAAAAAAGGAAAAAGAGAACTAGAAATGCCAGTGAAAATAAATCTCTTCACAAAGAATAGCAATTGATTGATATGGCCACTTAAAAAGATTGTCAGATATCTCTCCATAATAGTGTATTTTAGTTCAATTAGTTTGTGTCTATGTGTGTGAATGGATATTTTAGGTTGTTTGTGTAATATTATGTTGAAACTTACACAGATATTTAATTATATCGGGATAATCCTTAATGGATCCTACTATGCATCTTAAATGTTTTATTTAAGAGGTTCTATAAAACAAAAACTTACTCATTTTACTTGAACTAGTAGAAATATGAGTATACATGTAATTGTGAAATTTCTATTAGTCATTTAGAAAATAAGTAAAATTAATTTAAAAATATTTAATCCTAATATATTAACAATACTGTTATTTCAAAATGTAATCAATATAAAAATTTATTTATGAGATATTTTTACTATCTGTCATACTACAATCTCTGAACTGTGATGTGTATGTTATTTTTACAATGCACCTATTAGGACTCATGCTCAGTAACCTTATGGAGTGAGTGACTTAACGGACATGACAACTATGCATTGTTCTAGGTCTAATGACTACATAGTGGGTTTTACACACCCAGGTATTCTCTGACTCTGGTTTCTGGGTGATAACCTAAAGCTGGCTCTAAATTGAACCTAATTCAGTCAGATCAGTCATTAGTCAATAAGACTGCATCTCTAAAATGTTATCACTCTGTGTTATAGTCTGTAAATGGCTAGTGGTGAGAACTTGCCAACACTTTTTCTAGTCTTTCATGAAGACAAGGTTATAGTTATTAGGAGGAGAAAAGTTGAAATCGTGACCTCCCTGTGTAGAGGTAAGTCTCAGCACTATCACACTATCTATCACTACCATGGCTTGAGTTTGATATCTGGCCAGGGACTGACCTACATGTTGCAACAGACCTCTCCTGCCTTGCCTGCTGCTCACCTCAGCAGTATATTTCAGTAGGTTGACCTATCCTGCTCTCCACTCTGTCTCCTGTGAATTCTGTCTCTTGTGAATCCTCTTACCAACCACCACCCACTCCCAGCTACCTCTGGTCTACACCTACCCTAGTTCTTCTAAGCATAAATAAATCTTCAAAAAAGGAAAAGTTTAAATCTGTAGTGATGTAAAGTTTGTAAGTGAGTATGGTGATATGGGCTGGGTTTTTCTCCCCAAATGGGTCAGATCATCTGTCTTTTCTCAGTGTTTCCAAAGTAGTTGTTCTGTGACCTCGATATGGGAAATCGATGTCAATCATGACCCCAGAACCTGGAGGCTGAGGAGAAATATTTCCCTATACCTCAGTAGTGAGAAAGGATATTAATCTAGGAAAGCTTACCTAAAACCTCCCAAGTTGAAGGTGAACCGCACTTTCTAGTTATTTAGTGGTTTCCAATATGACCACAGAATATTCATCAGGCTTTGGGAAACCTGGTGATAAATGTTATGAGACTATCTCTTTCTGATTTCAGAAAATAAAAAAAAAAAATCTGATATAGAATGAATGCTAACTCAAAGCTGTGTTCTTCGTTTATTTGTTCCTCACACACATGAATTAGGCACTACTGTCTCATTTTGCAGAGAAAACACACAGTAATTAGTATCACAACTAACAACTGGTGTATCTTGAATTGAAACCTCTGACTTCTAACTCCAGTGTCTTAAGTTCATTGGCTCTGTTTTCCTTTATTCTCACTGTACCCTGTATGCTCATTTTATAGTCTTTTGACAAATCTAATTTCTTCTGAACATTAAAATAACATATAGGTACCCAAAACCTTAGACATAAATACTCTAGTGACAAATTTATATTACATTTTGAAAATTAATATTTAGGAACTTAACATAATGTACATGGATGGTTTACAAAATTACTAACAAGATACTCCTGAGACTGATCAACTGAGTATGAAAAATAAAGTAAAATAAAATGATTAAAGAACTCTAATATTAAGGCCAAATTCTGAATTCTGGCTGAAACATGAATAGCTAGACTCTCCCACTCTTTATGACATCTCTGTCTCATTTTTCAGACAATTCTATATAGCTGGCTAGGGAAAACTTGCCCTAGGTTAAGTAAGGAAGCACTCATCATCTTAATGTGACAGGTAGAAGAGTAACACAGGACCAGAACAATAACCATTTAATTGTTCTTGATTGCTTAGGAGATGCCACTGAGCTTTCAAAGAGTGCCTGGGGGAACTTATGATAAAAATTTTGGTGTGTAGTGTGCATTATTTGCTTCCAATTCCAATATCAAGTTAGAGACAAAATATTCAACAAAACAAAATTTTAAAAAGTTACAGCATGAGAATGCAAACGCTTTCAGGTTTCTTTTCTATAATGATTTAAAGGTTTCAAATATCAATCTACTGATTAGGGACATACTTGCCCTTGAGCAACTCACAACTGCTCTTTGGTCAAATATATGAATTGCCTATATTCTAAGGCATACCTAGGCACTTAGGAATGATCCATTTATTAAACTTTTGGGCTTGTCTTTGTAATGGAAATGTTAAGCTAATTAAACAAAGAGACTTTACATAACAAGTTTAGGAGCAAACCAAAAGATGAGCCTAATGCCTCAAGGTTGAAAAATTGAAATCTGACGACAAGCAAACACAAAAAAGTAACTACTATCTCCCATATAATGAAGCTGCTTAAACTATTGCCAAGCAAATTATTTCCTTGTCTATGAGTCTTACCCTTACTTGCTTTCAGTACTCTTAACCACTTTTGGTTTAATTTAGCACTACCAAGTATGAGTTGGTTTTTGTTCAAGTTAAATTAAACTTTAAGCCTCAGTTATTCCTTTAACATAAACATAACATTATCTCATGAACCACTTTACAAGATCTTCAGCAAATGTGTATATGTGTCTGCCTGTGGTACCTGACTTGTGGCAATGGAAAGAAAAATAAGTATTCTTTCTCCTTATAAACCAGGAGAGGTGAATTGTTATGCACTGTATTTACAAATAAGCAAGAAAATGAATATCAAATCCAGAAATAGTTTGTTAGGTAAGCACAAGTTTGAACATAGAGCATCTTAGTACTTCAAAGTTTAACTTGCTGAGAAAGCAATCCTTTCATGGAATATTGTGTGAAAATGTTCAAAACTTATTTACCCAAAGGAAAAGATGGTTCAAAGGCATCTCAGAACTAGTGTTCATAAAACATGGATCTCACCCTGCCACATCCTGCTTTAGAGTCCTGCCTGCATGGCACAGGTATGGATGGGGTGGTAAAGCAGCCTGTGGCTGTTCTTCTTGTTTGTCACAGTATCCTCAAGATGTGGTACTGGCAAGGCATGATGTAGATGCTGCTGAATATATGAGAACTTTTGTCTTATTGCTTAGCAGTAGTATTTGGCTAAATAGTTGGCAAGTATTAGCTAGTGGTCTTGGTGGACTGCCATAGAAGAAATTTAGAGAGGATCAAAGCAGATGACATTAATGTCTGATCAAAGCAGATGACATTAATGAGAGACTATGATTTTAAGACTTTTCAAGGATTTACAACTGGACAAGCATGGTGGAGTAGACTCCCTCATCCTTTAATTCTGGAGCACCACTCCTCTGAAAGAATTGATGAATATAAACATTTTCAAAGACTACTCCTGATTCAGGTTGAAACTCAGGATTTGTCTAATACAAGTTTAAAATCAGAGCATCCTAATACTTTGGAAATTTTTCATCAAGAGGCTTAGGAATGACCTCTCCAAAGTATTGAATTACTCCTCTCAAGGCCTTTAATTTCCATGGGAACCATTTGAGTCTGAGGGAAGTGTATAGGGGGTCTGAATTTAATTGGTTCCTTTTTGGTTCCTCTGAGACCCATGCTGCCTGCCATATTACACACATGGAGGTAATGACACTTGCCGCCTTGCATTCATTAGTATAATAGCTTTAATGATTTGATTTGCTCTTATAAACAGTGCTATATAAATGCAAATGATCACCCAGAATGATAATTAACAGTCTTTAGCTGCCAACCACTCACACCTAATGTCCATATGTCAAAGAAAGAGAAATGTAGAATGTTACAGACATGTTGTCAGTCTTTGAAGGGGAGGTACCATTTTCCCCACCCCTCCTTACTTGCAGCTATCTTGGATTGCAAGTCTCAAGTATGTCATGAACTTAATGTCTTTAGTTGGGGGCAATTGGGAACTAGATGTGAAACTGAGCATCCAGGTGAATCTGGTAGGAAAAGTGGAAAAGCAGGCAGATCTGTCTTTCTTGTTTCTGTGGCCTGACTTGAGCCCTAGTACTTCAGAGAAGATGACTTCGAGGAAATATATGGAGGAAAGACATGTAGAGATAATTGGAAGATGCAGGCAGTTGAGTGACACATGAGCAGGGGGGCTAGTCCTAGTCCTTGGAAGAGATAATGACAACTGTTGACCCACTTCGTGGTGGATCATTTGGTACGTTTTGAATTCTGAATCACTCCTTCCATCCCAGCTCTGTGGGACCTGCCTTGCCCCTTTCTTTTGTTTCCCTCTCAGAAGGTACTTCAGACTTATGGCAAGTTTTCAGGCCCCAGTGACCTCACTTAAGGTCAACCTGTTTGGCTGGACATTTGTCCACATGGGGATGAGTAATTTAGGGGTTATATTGGGAAACTATTTTTAGAAAACATTTTCTTCTCTCTATATGTACACTCATTTTATTAAGGTCTTTCATACTAAGTGAGTATTCTCCCTTTGTGTGGCAGATGGCCAAACCTCTTATAGTGTATATCTCTTAACCGTTAGGGGTCCCTTGGTCACCCTTGGTTGTGCACTGACAAAATTATAATTTAAGAAACCTGGCTATTTGTGCTAAACATGATGACAAGCCTTTGTAAAAGCTATGCCTTAGTCTGAGTATTTTTGCCAACTGAGGAAGATAGGGATACAATTCATTTTTAAGAAATGTTAAATGCTAGCATGGAAAGATTTTGCATTAAAGTAGAAGTAAGAGAGGAGGAGGTTTGGGGAATCTATTTCCAAGAAATAGATTGGGGAAAATGCAGTCACCAAACTCTAAGTGTATTTAATAAAAGAGATTTGTGATGCTTTGTACAGTGCAGATTTAGTGTACACAAACAGATTGATACAAACAATGTACACAACAGCATACAAACAGTGTACACAAGCAGATTTACATGATAGAAAAGTGCCAAAAACAGGACCAAAGTATCTCAAACTAAAAATGTAGCTTTGTTTTTATCAGCCTGAATAGATATTAGATACCGTTTATTTGTCAACATTGATTAAATAGCCATGTGCATCTCTTGATTTAAATCTGGGAGGAAGAAATTTTTATTGCTGGAAATGTGTTTTGCCTGTTGAGTTCATTGTCCATTCTGCTGTTCCTATTACAAATAACAAGATAAGCAAAAATAAAGGATAAAAATGGCAGGGCTTTCATTCTATTAAAAGGTTGGTGGTAGTGCAGCAAAATCTGCCACAGTCAAATGTGTCTTTTGCAAAAGATTAATTTCATGAGAGGGGTTCTGAAACAACCTGTGGAGGTTATATTTGATACTTGTATGTGAAAGAAAAGCTAATCTTATTATTTTCAATGAATAGAATTTAATCTGCATACATTCTCCTGATCTGCATCCCCAGGAAACCTACCAAACTGATATTCTCTATTACCCTCTCCTCTCCAAAGTCCCCTGATTTCACTAAGCTATTTAAGATGAGAGCCATATTGGAAAATTACTTAGTCATGTTGGGTCTCTCCCATGTATACAAGAGATACACATATTATTAAAATTTCTTTTTGATTGTTTCTCTTACAATGTGTTGATGCTTCTTTAATTATTTGTCACATAGACAAACCCAAATGGATATACAATGATTTCTTTGGATCCTGACAACTCTCTTTTACTTTAAAGGGTAAATTTCAGGTGGTAATTGATTTTTATTATGTGAACTAGAGTGCCATCTTTGTTTTCCCTGTTAATTGATGGATTCCTTTAATAACCATGCTACTGATACACATAGCAAAGCCCTCTTTTTGGCATAATACTTAAAAAGAGCTTTAACTGTGAATAAGGAAGCTTTACCATGAGTTTAGACTCCGTATCTTCATTCATTTGGTTGGGGCTCTTACTACTGTGTTCTTTTGGGATGTCATAGACTTCTTAAGGTGTCACAACATATGTTAAAACTCCATTCCTAATTCTAGTCTATTCTTTTTTACAACGTGATTCTTTCGTCTACCTTTTTGATTCATTGATCAGTTATTTGTTTAAAGATAATTTCTTCTTGCTACTTAGGGTTTTCAAGCTTAAAAAGCCTATCGAAGTGAGACATTCAGGAAGGATACTCATGTACTTTGGAATAAAAGAGATAGTGTTCTTCATTCCATGGTGCTTACTTACAATTCATTGCAAGAAGATACATAAAGTTAGAAAGGCTGGTAAGCTCATGTATTCATTTCTAAAGTCTCATGTAGTTGCTTTTTAAAGAACATTAGTAACTTGGGTTCAAAAGAATGTTCTCAAGAGAATTATTCCTGAACTTTTTTTTGTGTGTGTATTTATCCATGTAGACTTATAGCTCTGTGTAGAAAGTAGTAGAAATTGCCCTGGTACCAGCTAATAATTTATCTTAACATACATGCTAAAATCATGTTTTAAAGCAATCCAACTTCAATGATAAGAATAGAATTATCTGATTATTCATCACATCAGCACTTGCAAATGTTTTTAAGGCCCTTTCTATTCTTTACCTCTCATTTTCATACTAGTGCTGCCTCTGAATTACTCATATTTTTACTATCCTAAGCTAGCAACTTAATTTCCCCTATTCCCTTGTTTATATATATTCTTCAAAATTCCTTTCTTTGTAAGGTAATTTTTAGCTGGTCTTAAAAAAAAAATAAATCGTATAATCTTTCCTTTACCAGACCTTTTGGAAAAGCATTCAAGAGAGAAAGAAACCTTGTTAAAACAACAACACTGTAGAAATGGTATAATGACTACTACTGATTTTGCCCACTCTGAGTAATAGCATCTTGACTTCAATGGTTAGATAAGGTTCCCTTCATAAGAATTTAATGTAGCAGAAATAGCAAACAAATATATCTTTTAAGAAGTTTATTCAGATTGAGAATGGCTGAAGCTCAGGGTAAGGTTTGTAAAACAGCTTAAGATGTAGTAGGGAAAAACAGGATAATAAGAGATTTCTTCCATAGATAGATGTAAATGGGTGACCCTAAGATCAATAATTTGCTACTGGGATATTAAGGACTATTGGCTTTATCAAGTGCTGGCCCTCAATATAATTAACTGTATTATTATTATTATTATTAATAATTCAGAGGGGTATTTCCTAAATATTGTACTATGAGTACCAGAAACATTTAATAAGAAAATTAACAGTATGAAAATGCAAATTAGAGGTACATATATTTGGGCAATGCTGTATAAATCTACCCCCTTCTTCAAAACTAAAAGATAACTTTCCTTATAATGAAGCTAAGACATCCTTTAGTAAATGCACCCGCTACTTTTTTTATGAATCCCTGAGAAATCTATTGAGATTCCTTGAAACTGGAATCTGAAATATATTCTGAATATAGTTTTTCAAAGCTTAACTTAAGTACGAGTAAAACATGACAAACTGTAAAAAATAAATAATTGTGCCACGTATAATTTCACATTTTACAATGTGAAGTAACTGTCCCTATTGCATAATTGTAATGGTATGAAACATCATGAGGTCATTTTTACCATAAAATAGACAACAAATTTTTTTTTTTTTTTACCAAATCCAAGTAGCCATTCTTCCCGCTATAGAGTGTTCCTTCAAAAGATTTGCTTGTCATGTACTAAATTGTGTTCCTCTCAAATTCATTTGTTGACATCCCAACCTCTGTATGTGCCTGTATTTGGAGATAGGGACTTTTAAGAAGTTACTGAATTAAAAATGAGGTCATTAAGCTAGACTCTCTAATCTGACTTTAAAAGAAGTGGGAAATTTGGATAGACCAGGAAAGATACCACTGTGATGTATAAAAATAATGTGAGGGCACAACAAAAAGGTGGCCCTCTGGAGCCAGGAACAGAAGCCTCAGAACAAAACAAACCTTCCATCACCTTGATCTTCACTTTCCAAACAGAAGTCTCAGAAAGTAAATTTCTGTTTTCCAAGCCACTGTGGTATTTTATTATGGCAGTCCTAGCAAGGATATGTCTCTAATTTGTCTTCCCACTAACGCCGTTGATTACTTCTTCCTCGTTGGAAATCCTTTTACACTTGCCTTATAGAACATTAAACCCTACTGGTTTTCCTCCTGCTTCATTGGCCAGGGATTCTGTCTTCATTCCTCATCTTCCTGATCCAAGCCTGGGACTCCCTGTTTCATCTGTTTTGCCCTAAACCTTATCATTATCTAACTCTTAGCTTACATATATTTTTCATTATTGCTGATTCTTCCACAGAACTGGAAGAGGTGTTTATTTTTTTACCCAATGTAGCATCCAAACCTAGAACAATATTTGACACATACTAAATCATTTCAACAAATGTCAGTTGAATGGACAAATTTGTTAAAACCAATGGATGCACTTAGGAAATGCTTTCTTGTCTGGATTAGAATACTCTTTTCCTTTTTAGGTTATCCTATGATGAACTCCTCTTGTGTTCTATTCTCTGGAAGCAGGAGAGGTTTATATCGGTAGAACTTTAATATATCATAATACAATCTAGCGGTTATGAATGTTGGCTCCAGACCTGGATTTGATGCTTTCACTATTTGTGGTAATACAGGCACATTCTTAAACTTTTCTGATTCATTTGCCTCACAAATGAACAAAAATTAATGATTGATTAGCCCCATAAGATTACGGTGGAGATTAAGGTAGAGAATGCATGTAAGGTACTTAACAGAGTGCTTCGCATTGTTAACACTCAGTGTTATCTACCATCATTAATCAGAATTTCTATAGTGGAACTAAATAAGTCCTTTTAATAAAAGAGTCTTGATTTCTATTCTTTTATTCATAGGAGTTATTAATACTATAATATACATAACAAAACTACTCAAGAAATACCCCCACTAATATAGAAGCAATAACCAAGTAGCTAAGTGTAAAAAGAAATTAGTCTTAAAATTTAAACAGACTTAACAGAAGAACACTAACACTCATTCTTTTCTCTTTTCAAATGATGCCTACAGTATCCCTTAAAATTTTGTGTAAAAAGACTGAGGTACTCCAGAATCCACTTCAAAGGTAGCAGTTATGAATCAATAAAATGCCTTTTTTTTTTTTGGCTATGGAAATGCAGCATGAAATAGATAATCAGGATACATAATGTAGGAATTCTAATAGTGCCTATTTGCTATTCAGCTGAGGAAAGAGGTAGGTAGAAAGGAGTCTGTTTTGAACTGACAGTATGAAAAGGGCTTTAACGATGCCTTTATTTGCTATATTTTCTTCTATTTCAGGAAAAAAAAAAAACAAAGGGAATAATTCACAAGGCCAGAGGCCACAGAGTTTGAGTATCATGCAGTGTTGATTTTAATAAAATAAGCTCATTGTTGCAGAGTTGCTGGCTCTCCTCAGCCCCTAAACCTGAAAATAGACCTGTTTTCCTTTGCTGGGTATTCAAGGGGACTTTGGTCACTAATATAAAATTCTTAGAAATAAATAGATTAAAGTTGCAGGATAAGTTGAAGCTCAGTCTTGACAAGTGCTATAGCACAATATCTAAGAGATGGGATTTGAGGTCAGGCTTTCACATACCAGCTCTGTAACTTGCTGAGTGATCATGGGCAACTTAATTAACATGTTTCAGTATAAATTCCACAGTATACACTGTGGGAATAATATTACCTCCCTTGAAAGAAGGTTTTTAGGCTTAAATGAAATCATATTTAAAAAATAATATTTAACACAATACCTGTCTTGTAGTTAGTGTTTGGTGGAGTAAATAATGCCATTGGTGTTGACCACAGCAATGATTGAAAGCAGCCTATGCAAGCAATTTTAGCAATAAAGTTTTGGCATCAGAAAATGGATAGAACAGACCAAAGTTAAGGAAAATAAACACATCCCAGCACCTAGATTATACTGGGAAAATGGAGAATACAATAACTTCATGAGAGAGAATGTGCTGGGATATAGGTCTTTTTGCATAACGAATTTAAGGAATGAGATATGTCATCAACTTTCTGCCTATGTATTGAGGACCTAGTTCACTCAGGCATTCTTTATGCTCAGCAGTTGGTCAGCTAATGTCAGAAAATCAATGATAAACTCAGGAAACTTTGACAAGCTGGATTCTAGAACTTTAGAATGACAAGGTACCCTTTCACTGAGTTGATCTAAATAACAGAGAAATGATCCTATAGCTTGCCAACAATAGAAAAAAAAATGTGAATGCTTAAACCCATTTGGACTTTGCAAGGTATTTGTCTTATAGTGATGTGCCACAGTTCAGTGAGGGTAACCATGTCTAGCACTTTAGAAAAGATGTGCAAATGGTGTCCCCGGAACATTCCTGCTGTTCTTTGTTCTAAATTTTCCCACACTTCCCTTCAGGACTATACTCTCCACATAAGTGTTATGTAAGGCCACCCTTCCTCCCCACCCCAAATTGTTTATCAAAACCATTTTTAAAATAGTGAAGATTTTTATCTAATGCTGTCATCATCTATGTAGATAAAATATATTTGTACTGATCCTTTCAAACACTAAAGCAAGGCTTCTAACTATTTCATAATATGCCCTGACTCCTGCGATGATTACATTTTATGCTGGCTCATGGCATAAACTTTCAGTACCGCCAGCTGAGTTGTCATTGTATTACAACTGATTTCTTGATTGATGTACAGTGTCTGAGATATCTTTGTTCTCCTGGCTTCCCACTGGTTATCAGATTATAGATAAGGGGTAAAGAAAAGAGTGTAACAATCAGAGCAACACTGGGGTCTCTAATTATGTTAGAGTTTACCTTTTCTTTAAGAGAGCTTTTGTTGGTTTAAACTGATTGGATCATCCAAATGCGCCATGCTGGGCAAATCAACTCTACTCTAGGCTGAGTTTTGGAAAGCTTTCTTCCTGGTCCATTGTTCATCTCATTTCTGGCTGCAGGAACTCTGCCTTGAGAAATTAGATGTCTGGAATGATGTTTCATCTTAGTAGATGGCTTTTTTGTTAAAGTGCTGTCCAATTGTGAGGAAAATCACAACTTTCCTTAAAATGTAAAGAAAAGGTTTTTTTTTTAATTATTATTTAGAGGAAAGTGCTTAATGCTCAGCTGTTACAATTTACAGAAAAGAGATATTTCCATTTTTGAGAAAACTTAAGCTGTTTTTTTTTCTTCAAAATGTAAGAAAATTGACATATTAAGACATTCTTTGGAAAGTATATAGAATATTTAGAGTTGACTTGTAGTTTTTAAGTAGTCTACTGATTTAAAAGATTTGGCAATAGCCTTAATTAATCAACCAATTTTTCTATTTTGAAAACTTCTCTTCATATGTAATTATGTGTGACAAATTTTTTTCTTTCAAAGATGCTTTCTAATATACACTGCACTTCAGTGATAGTATTTGCAAGTTACTGTATACATGAAATCATTCACCTTCATATCCTCTTTTCTGTGGTACAATGGCTAAATGAGCATGATTGTGTTAAATGCTTTGGGTTTAAAATAATCTTTACTGGGTGAGGTGGCTGAGTGGTTAAGGAATAGATTGCTAAAATAATCTTTACTGACTCCCAGCTGTGGACTTTTGATCCTAATGGAATACATGAAAAGATCATACACACTTGTCTCTTACATCAGTTTTTTAGTGGAGGAAAGTTGGCATGCAAGTATAGCCTCTAGCAAGGAAAACTCACGCAAATCATAGCTTTAGTGAATTGAAATAGGTAGAGGTCAAGATCACTACAGAGAAAATTTATAGTCTGTTATTCAAATGGCTGAGACAGCTTGTTTAAAACAAAAGTCATTAGACTGAAAAACATTCTCCTGGGTAGTAAAATGTAAGTTATCTTCCATCCCCTTGAATAGTCTCATCCCATCCTACTCAGCCTCTTGTACTAGGCTTAGGGAGTCCAGACATGGTTTGTGGCTAATCCATTCATTTTGTGTACTAGAAGTTACAAACAGAAGTGACTGCTGACAATGGAAATCACTGCTTTTGTACAGGTAAGCTAAAATAGGAAGCTCTGGCTCATTCGGTTATCTCAGGCTGATACACTGCTATGAGTTGTCAAATTGGGAAAAGTGTCCAGCTGATCCCTCTGATATATCTCACCACAGGGCAGAGACCTCATAACTAGAATTGTCATTACTGGGCAAAGACCTCAAGACTGGAATTGTCATTGCTTTTACCTAACAACCAAAAGTTGCCCAGCTAATGGGCACGCAGGGTTTGACAGATAGCCAGGGGTACAATATCAGGGAGCTGTATTAGCAGCAGCTGTAGTTGGAGGAGAAAGAAGGGCAAAACATAAGATAAAGGACCTCAGAGAAAGCATTTTCACTAAAACGAGATTTCCTTTGCATCTCCAAATTCCCCTGGAGTACAATTCCTCTGCTGAACTATGTCCTCTCATATGAACGACTCCCTTTTACTGAATGTGTAAAAGCAAGCCAGGTGCTATACACACTAAAGTCCTTTCTCTTAGGTGTCAGTATTGTGTCCTTGTTCTATAGATAATGAGCCTCAAGAGATTAAGCCCCAGTACATAGCTAGTTCATACATCTTAGTGATAACGCACAGTTGTGTCTAATTTCTGAGTTTTAACCATAACATACTGATGCATCATTTCCTCTGCTTGATGAGTTTTTCTTTTATACCCTGAAAATGTTTAGGTTTGATCCTCTAGTTACTATCTTAGAGAAAGATTCTACCTAGAGCATTGTTACTCAAGCTGTGTCTGGATTGGTCATAAGGACAAAGTCACCCACTGAGACTGATACTTACTCTTGGCCATAGGTTCCAATGCAAAGGGGAAACCCTGGATGAACCTTTGCAAAAAACAGTTCAATAAATTAATTTTCAGCTCAACAAATAGCATCAACTGTGTGACAATGACTGAACTCAAATTAGCCCATGTAAAAAGTATATTGAGAAACAAAGGATGGAAGGTGGACTTAAAGTTGTTTATGATGTGATAAGAAGCACAGCCTAGGAAGTGGACATTGATGAGGGGGATGTGCGAGACATCATTGTGTTTAATTGTAAAAAAGTGAAGTGCTGGAGTTGTGGGAGAGAGGTCAGAGGCTGAGGAAAGTTTGTGGCCTCACACACTAAATGCCAACAATACTAGTTCATAGTTATGAACGTATTTTGAGAGGCTCTATGAATATTCTTTTATACAATGCCCAGAAGTAAGGTTTGACACACATCTTCTCTACCTAGTATCTGAGAGATGGTGTCCAAATGTCTCTCTTTCTGTGCCACTGTTATCTTTCTGTGCTATTATTAACTTGTCTATTAAAAACAATGACAACTGGAACATTCACTACTAAGCTTAAATATCCTGTTACGTAAATATGAGGAGTAAAGTGAATTATTTTACATAAAGCTTTCAATGCAGATTTTGACACATAGAAGAGTCAATAATATACAGAAGACATTGGTGATTGCCTACTTATCCATTCTCTACTTCCTTTTTGACATAACGATAGCTGAATTGAGAAGCAGTGTGCCTAGATAACTATTTACTTTCCACCCTCCCTTAGACTTCAGGTAGCCACACAGTGAAGTTGTGGTCAGTATGTAATAGTTGGAAATCTGAAAGTTTATAAAAAGGTTTCACTTCCCTATGAAAAAGCAATTCATTTGTTAGATATCATCCCTTCATTTTTTATTCCTTGAATGTGGCGCTACCAACTGGTCTCAAAGCCACCATTTTTGATGGAGCAACAAGCAAAGGGAAGTTTCAAGAGGATTGTGAAATGCCAGTTTAAACACATTCTACTAAACTAATAGCAGCTGTCTACATCCAGGTCTTTTTATGTGAGAAAAATACAACCAACTTTTACTCTTTTTTTAATATTAGCCCCTTTTTTAATATTAAGCAGTTTTTTATTACATGTAGGTGAAAATATTACTAATATAGTTATTTATCATTATTAACTTAAAACATAGCAAGTGTTTTAATATTTGTAAAAATCCTGGATGATAAATTCTGTTATTTTCAGGGTTTTTGTTTGTTTGTTTGTTGTTGTTGTTATAGTTAAATTAGGACTTTATAATAAGTAACATTTTAATGTTAAAGTAACAGAGATAATAGTAACAAAGTAACATAAATAATGAATTATAGTAAAGCAATATAATATCTCACAGCTTTTGATTGCTTATCATGTACCATTTCCATTTCTTTAATCCTGGCATAAGGTATTGTTAAAATTTTTATTTATAGATGAGGAAATTGAGGTGCAGAAAGGTTAAGTAACATTCCCAAAGTCACAGAATTGCAGTTTCAGGTCATGTCTTTCTGACTACCAAATGTATGTGTCTAATTATCTAACTGATCCTATTTCTTTGCTTTCTGCAGTTACAAACTGCTTTCTCTTTTCTCTCTTTCCAGGTCTTTATAAATGCTCTTCCTAATGGTTTGAACAGTTTTCTCTACACTATCTTTTCTTGGCAAAATCTCATGTTTCATACCTCAGTATAAAAATTTATCTACTTTTTTGGAAGCCTTCTCTGACACTTCCAGCCCTCTGCATGATTCCAACTTCTCTCAAGTTCACTCCTGTCAGTTCTACTTATTTATCTCAGTAACACATCAGAATATTGTCTTCTTGATCACTACCACTATGCCGTGGTCACCATTTTTCTAGAATTTGGCTCAATTAGTATTGTTGCTTGTCTCACATAGACGCTTGAGACAACTGATGGTACAGGGGAAGCAGGTTTTTGGGGAAAAGGTAGTGATGGGCTCAATTCTAGAGCCAACAGGACTTGCATACATAAGCTCATATAGTGCCAGGTAAATCATGTTCCCTCTGTTAGCATTTTCTGTAATCAGCCCTAGGAGGCCACTTAATCCATGAACAAAGAAATGAGAAAAAGGGAAAATATGCTGTGAAAAGTTGGCAGTGTGTGTCTCTGAAAGGCAAACCTAGACATGTGGTGGGAGTTAAAGAAATGCAGAATTACAAAAAAGAATCCCTCCCACGGATGTCTAAAAATGATGTTCCTAGCAGCTTTAGGTATCACAGTTGTGCAGGCAGAAAAGTATTTGATTAACTCGCTGGCATTTTCTCAGAGGTGTGGGTGTCTTGGAAATCTGTATGCAGAATATTCCTTTCAGATAAGCTACTGGGCATTGTTCTACAACGTTACATCACTGCTCTTAGCTCACTGGGTATATGACTGAAGTCATACTGCCCCTCCCAAGGTTAAGATAGCTGTGCTGTGGCCATTTTGTGCCTGGCATTTAAGAACAAAATTGTGAGATTTTAAGTTGACTTGAAGTAGAGTTTCTGAATGTACCAGCATGGGCAACATATTCCACCCCACCCCCTTCATTCTCCATACACTGCTTTCTCCTAAAGGTTTTCATCTCTTTTTCATCTGCAGTTTTCTTTCCATATTTAGGTATATGGTGAATCAGACTTGATTTATTTAGGCAGCAGAGTTAGTCATGATGTGATATGAAAGTCTGCAGGGACCAATGCAGAAGGATCTGCAGAGGTATTGAGATGAGATGTAGTTTACTCAATATCCTTCCCCACTCTGCCACCTCCCCACCACTGGTCAGAAATACTCTTTTGAGTAGTGGCTATCGTTGCAGAAGACTGCTTTCAACTTCACATTTGAGAAGATCAAGCAACCAGAAATCTGAATTCCCAAATGTGGTTAGCTATTTCTGTCACCTTAGCTGAATCATTGATTTATTAGTGATTCAAGTTTTCTAGCTGACTCAGTAGTAATAATAATTGACATTTTTAGATCATAGGAATACCTAATAGGTTTATTTCTTTGTCAAATTTCAGTCAATTGGAAGTGGGTGCCAGTAGTTATTGTTGATAACAACTCTGACATTGAGTATTTGTTAGTAGAAAATTTATGTTCTAATCTAGGGGTTGGCAATTTGTTGTGTATAGAGCTGTATAATATTTATTGTAGTCATTACAGGGCATATGATCTCGCTTGTAACTATTCAACTGTGCCATTGCAGCCCAAACCTGCCAAAACAACACATATTAAATGAATGAGTATGACTGTGTTCCAGCAAACTTTATTTACATAAACAGGATATGGTTTATTACAGAGCTGTGGTTTGCTAACCCTTGCAATTAACAATGATGATCAGTTCACAGAGGAAGATTGGTGATAAGATGTTATACAAACATTTTCATTTTTTAAAAAGATTTATTTATGCATACAGAACTGGGGTACAGACCAGAGGTGCAGGGGTACTGAGAGGATTCACCAGAGACAGAGTAGGGAACAGAACAGGCCAGCTGACGAAGTACACTGATGAGGGGAGCAGCGGGCGGGTCAGGAGAGGTCTGCCGCGCAATGTGGATCACCTTTGGGGCTGGGGATCGAACTTGCACTGAAGCTGCTGTGGCCAGCTTACAGTGCTGCATCCTAACCCGTTGTACCACCAGGGAGGGACCCCAGACATTTTCATTTTTATAGTTCCATTGATTCCTCCTACCTAGTGCATGAAGCCTCATAGCAACAGGTATTTTTAAGATACTGGTGCTTTCTGGTCAAAAGTTCAATTTTTATAGAGAAAAGTACCCATTATAGAAAGGTATCCAGCTCTATACTTACAAGCTTGATAAAACTGGGCATAGTATTACCCTCTTAGTGCTACGGTCACATAATTTGTTAATAGAGGATAGTAATGAAGTGGATTTCAAGTATAAATGACCCTTGATAGATATTCATGATTAATGGAATCTTCCATATCTATAAACTGAGGCTAACCTCATGTTATTTGTGAATATTAAGAAAACTTTTAACACTGTGCTTAGTACAGAGTAATGTTTACTAAATATTAACTTGTTGAATATTATTCATAGTGCCATTTAACCATTAAAGAAAGTTTAAAATAATCAAACAGTACCGGCAAAGCTATTCATGTGAAGAATAGAAGTGAAAAATTTTGCCTTTCATAACTGATTATGCAGTGCCCACTAAAAATGAGCAAGTGAATGTTAAAATTCCCTGAAAAAGTATGAAATAAAGCTCATAAGGAGTTTTTTTTTAAAGATTTATTTATTTATGCATACAGAACTGGGGTATAGGTCAGAGGTGCAGGGGTGGTGAGAGGCTTCACCAGAGCCAGAGTGGGGAGCAGAACAGGCAGATAGACGAAGTACACTGCTGAGGGGAGCAGCGGGTGGGTCAGGGGAGGTCTGCCACGCCATGTGGTCACCTCCGGGGCAGGCGGGGTTCGAACTCATGCTGTAGTAGCTTTAGTTTCTTAGTGCTGTGCTTTAACCCGCTGCGCCACCAGGGAGGGCCCATGGAGTTTTTTATTAAGAATGATAGCATATACAAAACCCTAAGTTTTTGTTTCATTACTTTAATGTTTACTTCTTTTAGTCATATATTTCTCTGCAAAATTCCTTGCTTTAAAATATATTTCTCTTATACCCAAGTTAGTAGACAACTTGAGTGTGAGATTGTATACTATCAGAGAGAAGAGATTTTTCCATTGCCTTTTCCACTGGTTATATTTTATCCTGTTTGAAACAGATGACATTGCACCAAACTCCTATATTTTATTCTAAAGGTTGGCATCATCTGAGTAGAGAAAATGGTAGACATATAAACAAAATTGGGAAGAGGCCAGAAGCCTCTGACTCCTGTGGATCAATAAGATAATCTGAGCCAGCTAGGTTAATTCCCAACCTCTTTCTCTCTGCATGAAGTATTGTAGTGTCATGAAGGACTTTGGAGGAGACAGCACTTGGAAATTTCTGAAAAGTGAATAGAAATCCATAAAAAAATAGAAGGGTTTAGTTATTAGAGACAGAAATCACAGGCTAAGCAAATAAGTGTTGGCTGGAAATGGGAGAGAGATCCTAAAGAGAACTGCCAGAAAGCTTTTGAGACCGTTGCTTGGTAACCACCTGGCAGAGTTAGTTGACTGTAGCTGAATCATTCAAACAACTGCCCAATTCCTTTCTCCACACCCATAAGGGTGAACACTTGGAATAGAATTTACTTCTAAACAAGCAGCTGATACAAGCATCAGTGATGGATAGTTAGATTAACTTAGGGACAACTTTTAATTTATTGGGTAAATTCTTGTCTCCTTTCTTAGGGAGACCCATAACACCCTAATGCATGTTCAGGCTGGCTCTAGACCAAGTGAGCTGTGATTGTCTTGAATGAAATGTATCATTGTATATATCATTTCCTTGAATAATGCCTATTTCCACAAGAAGCAATCAAACCTAAACTATAAGGGGGTTGAGGAGGAAAGACACAGGGGAAGGAACAGATGAAGAATTTTCAGATATTAAAAAAAAAGTAAGCTCTTTCACTAAATTGGCACTTTCAACCCTGGTAGGCAGTGGTGCAAGAAACTTGGCAAGATAGCTTGTGTTTTCTCAGTGACACTTCTTCTCCCTCAATGAATAAATTGATAAAATATCAAGAGCTATTCTGAAGATAACAAGCACACAAGAACTTATAGTGGCTGCTGTACACTGTTGCAGTGGCTATGTCTATTTGATTCTAGCCCAAACAGTCTCCTACTCTCCTGCAGAGAAGGGTGGAGAGATTCTGGTCATGACTCACAAGGGGGGTGGGGGGGGGCAAAAGATGAAGGAACACCAATATATAGGCATTTTGGATGTGAGTGGGCCTTGTGTGCCCCTGTGAGCCTGGAGAATTGTGGGAACTGTCTTCTCCCATCTGCCTTCATTTGCTTTTCACTTCTCTCCTCCTTTTTCTCTCTCCACCCCCACAAGCACTTGCACACATTGGAGAGGAGAGGCTATTTCTGGCTTGCTGGCAAAGACAGAAATCTCACCCAGACATGAAAAAAATTGGAGAGGATACTGCCGAGAAAGCAGGCCGCATTTTAATAGCGGAATTGAGGACCCTTCAAAAGGAAAGAGGCCTGTAGGTGACATTGGATCGATGTGTTATGCTTTGTAGATAAAATTCTTCTGAATTTCTATCATTAGCAGCTTCTGTGGCAGTATCTAAAAGAATGACAGAGTGGCTTCATCAAATAATTTCTTCTCTACAATATGTTTGAATGTTTAATGTTCTTTTTTTTTTTTTTTCTTCTACTTCCTGCAAGAATGGCATTACCCAGTAAATGCTTGGGTGTCTGGTCATGTTCTCTTCTTTTTTGATTCATATATTGGGGAGGAAATGAGTCACTTTTGATTAAGGGGTTGATACCACCTACTCATGCAAATTACGTTTGTGGATGGGGGCAGGATGAAGCAGCATGCCATAGGGGGGGCAATTCTTCCTGTGCTTGAGTGTCAACTTGATGGATTGCAACTTCCAGCTTCTTGATCTAAGGTCTGTCGAGTCTACAGGAAACTCTGCAGAGAAACATAGAGTATGTGTGAGTGTGTATGTGTGTGTACCAAAATTATGGTTCATCACAAAATGTCAGACTATTATATTTATGTGACCTTGATTACTTCTGGGGAAGAGACTGAATGACAAATCAGACTGCCTGGCATAAGTTATAGTCTTAACAATAATGTTATTTATCATCGTTTTGTACTTGTCAGTGTGCTAAGTGTATCTTCTTATTTTAATCTCCCCAATATATTATAAGTAGATATTTATAATTTCAACTATAATTATCGCATGGAGGTTAAAGGAATCAATTCAATCTCAGGTCTGCTCTAAAAATCTATGCTGTTTTACCACCTACCTTATCTGATTTTGGAACTGCACTGTGAAATCCACATTTTTCAAAATTTTTCTCTAAACTATAATGCAGTCATATAGAATAGTTCATTCATAATATATGAGAAAACTAGAAACTTAAAATGCTGCAATAGCTTTATTACTCATTTTAGCATATAATTTTATTACAGCTTTTCTTTTATAAAAACCAGTGCTCGAGGGTAGGGTTTCCATTGTACTTTTCTCTGTGTCCTCTTCTAGGCCTAACAATTAGTTAAGAAATTTAGTAATAGCAAAGACAAGGAAGCAGGAAAATCATTAATGTATGTGTGTCCAACATAGGTGAAATATTTATTTTCTCAGCTTTCTTATAAAATTAAGTTTTCTGTGAGGATTATTTGTCAGTCATTTTGCCAGCATCAAGTTTTCATTCTGATGTACTCCCTCATTTCCAGTTGTGTGGAATTTGCATAGGACTGGCTTCAATCACAGCTCCAAAGTGGGCTCTGATTAAATTAGTTTAATCAGTGAATTTTATCTCCCTTGCTATAGTTATTGACTCAAAGTTTCTGGGCTTTGATTTGAACTATAGGAAAGGTCAAGTTCCTCTTTCTTTAGCTTCAGTAGCTTTTGAGGTCTAAGAAGGAGAGCTCTGTACCTAACCAACACTGAAAATGCAAAACTCTGCAATGTTTGCAATGATGTAAATCTCAGGAACATTGAGTAGTTCTTGAATTATCCCTAATATGATACTGGGAACCAATAGATTATTTTATTGCTGAAAGAGTCATGCCAGTTTTTCTGAACCATGGTATGATTCTTCAGGAAATGTTAAAAAACCTCGTATCATTACAATATAGATAGTCATAAAATGTCACACTAATTTCAATATAACCAGTTTGTTTTTTGTTTTGTTTTTTTGTTCTTTGTCATGGAAGCAGATTGTTAATTCTTGAACTGGATAATTGATGTAACTTTCATGTAAAACCCTATCAGAAAAATATACTTCTTTAAACTTGAGAATAAAATCTTGTACAGTGAAGTGCTTAAAATATGTAAGTCAAGTGGAAAGTGAGTTTATCCCAAGAAATAGCAGAGTCTTGTGCTTGCTCTAGGACGTGCTTACTGTATGGGTATCAATGATAGCACTGCCTTGGTCACTGTGGGCTGCTTGTCACAACTGTATTAGAGAGTAGTTTGAACAAGGTACTTCTCACAGTTTTGTAGAGGACTGAGATGATGATGCCAGCTTGGCAAGGTTCTGGCAAGAACCTCTTCCTGGTTTTTGCACATGGCTGTGAAAGTGCTCAGATCTTTCATAGCCTTATAAAGTCTCCAGTCTCACTACAGCTATCCCAACTACAAGTATTTGAAGTCATACAGCTGTCCCAAGTACATGTATTTGAAATCATATAAGAAAATAAATATATTAAGAATATGAGTCAATGAAATTATTTAAGTTAATCCTCACAGCATTACTTTAAAGGAGTGAGTCGATATTTCAGTATTCTTTTTTTTTTTTTTTTAAAGATTTATTTATTTATTCACACAGAACTGGGGTACAGGCCAGAGGCTCAGGGGTGGTGAGAGGATTCACCAGAGACAGAGTGGGAAACAGAACAGGCAGATCGACAAAGTACACTGCTGAGGGAAGCAGCGGGCAGGTCAGGAGAAGTCTGCCACGCCATGTGGTCACCTCCTGGGCAGGCGGGGTTCGAACTCATGCGGAGCGGCTTTAGATTCTCAGTGCTGTGCTTTAACCCGCTGCGCCACCAGGGAGGGCCCATTATTCTTTTTTTTTTAAGATTTATTTATTTGTGCATACAGAACTGGGGTACAGGCCAGAGGCTCAGGGGCGGCGAGAGACTTCACCAAAGACAGAGTGGGGAGCAGAATAAGCAGATCCACGAAGCACACTGCTGAGGGGAGCAGCGGGCAGGTCAGGAGAGGTCTGCCATGACATGTGGTCACCTCCAGGGCAGGCAGGAATCGAACTCATGCAGAAGTGGCTTTAGCTTCTTAGTGCTGTGCTTTAACATGATGTGCCACCAGGGAGGGCCTATTTCAGTATTCTACATAGGGAGATGTAGAGACTCAAGAAAATTTAAAATGTTCTTTCAGAATTACAAAGATACTAACTAAAACCTGTATATATTGTTAGGCTCCTCAGACACAAGCTACACAGGAAATCAATAAAGTATTATTTGACTGATTGAAACATCCTATTAAACTTCCATTTAATGAATGATGTAAATATAGTAGCAAATTACACCCTCTAAGGAATCAATGAGGCTGTTTATTAATGTAATATTTAGAAGGCTTGACCTATCCTCTTTACTCTGTAGGTGTTTTCCATTATACTTTAGTTTTGTTATCTTGGAAATCTCAGTTATAGGACATTTTGAGATCATGTAATAACATGTCTTCACATAGCTCTATGTGGTTAAAAGCAAAGTATTATGAAGCAAGGAAATCACACAATACATTATAGTAGAAAATAGTTACACAGTTAGGGAAAAATACCATAACCACTTGAAAGGGGAAAAAAACTAGAAATAAAAGTCATTTTATTGTTAACATTTAAAAAAAATCAAGCTTAGCCTTTAAAACCACCTAGAAATCCTATAGGTGACTTTAGCACCTATGGGATGATTGAGGCTTATGAGACCAAATATTTTGTCCTCAGGACTGTGCTTTTTTTTTTTTTTAATATAGAAGTAGAATACTGGGAAAAGAGCCAGGTTCTGATCCTACATTATGAAGTTTTACCTCTGCTAGAGTTTGTTTTCATGTTTTTTTATTAGTAGAATTGAAAGAAGGAACCAATTTTTTGAGGACTTGTATTTTTATCATTTAGATGATATTTCTTAAATTGGTAAATCAACTTTTCCTGAAGTATATTTTTATTTTAAAGACAGACAAATATTTGGAAATCTTTGGTGTTCTGCTAAAATCAAAACAAAACACCAGTAAAGTTAAGTCCCCAGATTCACAAACCTAGGGAAAAGTCCATTAGGTCATATATGTTTGTAAATCCTCTGATTATGAGAAGTAATTATTTCATAAATATTTGTAAGTTTTTTTTTTTTTTTTTCAAAAAATACACCTTGATGGTTGGGGGATACTTCCAAATTGCTTTTTTTTTCTCTTTCCAAATTAGAGAATGAGTTCTTAGTACCATTCCATGAATTCCTTTGCTACATTTGACTTCATTCTTTTTCTTCCCTTTCATTTATCAATATATATTGGAGGAAGATGAGAAATGAATAATATAAAAGCATTTTGACATAGCATAGTGTAAGATCTCAGACTTATCACTGGATCTTATTAGATCCCATTTGTGGCCTCTTAGAAGGCTACCTAGCCACTGAGAGCCTCCCTTTTGTTATCTTATAGTGGAAATAATGACCTCTCATATGATTGTTCACCATAATTATTATATGTAAATCAGTGTACAAATTCTCTGTGCCTATCCTCCTTCTATGGTTGGTTGGTGAAAGAAATAAGAATCTAGTAGTCACTAGAAAATTCTGACTATCTGATTTTTTCCATCAGTTGTAACTAAGGTGACCATCCTAGCAGAGTCTTTCATTGTTCTATTCTCCTTTAACGCTTTTAATAGCCTGATGGCTTCAATTTCTTCTAGTGATTCTACAACCTGACTGTACATGACAATAGTTGTAGAGTTTTAAAAATGCCATATGTCAAACTTGATTCACACTCTCACAGTAGAAGTTCTGAAAAAGTAGTTAGGGTTCAGGGGAGGAACATAACAACAGGTACTCTTTAATAAGCTCCGTGGGGAATTCTGTTGCATATCTCAGGTTGACAGTTTCTGTAGTTTGGACCATGAGCTCTAGAATAGCAGTGGCAGCTTATTCTGGGAAATACAGGGAAAAATTCTTCACGTGGCCTTTATGATGTGCCCCCTCTGAGTTCCTATTACTTTGTCCTTTAAGTGTTTTGGTTTCTAAGCATACTCTATCAACAATACCTAGTGTGACTATGGTAAATGCAGTTGCCTGGGTCTGAAAAGGGTCACACTATTGTTTATGGGGTACCAGAAATCTGTACTTAGCACATTTTCCAAATGAGTTTTTGTACATTCAATTTTGAAAATTATTGCAAGAGAGTTTTCAAACTAAATTATACTGAAGATAGATGTGCGATTAATGCTCAAACCTGAAGGGGCTTCTTTTAAGAATTAACTGTACTTGGCCCTCCCTGGTGGCGCAGCGGGTTAAAGCACTGCACTAAGAAACTAAAGCCACTTCCGCATGAGTTTGACCCCCGCCTGTCCCGGAGGTGACCACATGGCGTGGCAGACCTCTCCTGACCCACCTGCTGCTCCCCTCAGCAGTGTCCTTCGTCCATCTGCCTGTTCTGCTCCCCACTCTGTCTTTGGTGAAGTCTCTCGCTGCCCCTGAGCCGCTGGCCTGTACCCCAGTTCTGTATGCACAAATAAAATCTTAAAAAAAAAAAAAATAACTGTACTTACTTCTCCAAGCAAAATGGTTTTTGATTCATTGTTAACTGAACTTAAGGTTGTTTTATAGTGGCTTTATTTTGACCTAGCTTCCTCTTCTCTCATGCTTCTCTAACTCAGTTTTTGACTTTCAAGTATACCAACATCTTGAAGAGAACCAAACTCTTTCTAAGCCCATTTTAAAATAAAAATAAATTTTTTTCTTGCTCCTTAGAACAAAAATCTGACTTATTAATATAGACTCTATTTAAAGTAGAAGCAAAATAATAGCTATTCTGTGATTCCTTGATTTTATATCACTTTGATGAAAACCTATAAGAGTTCAGTGTATGTTGTATCCAGTAAAAGAGGATGAAATATCACTTGTTTTTATAAGTCAGAAGGGAAACTACTTGGCAGAGCGTGCAATTCAATGCCCTACTTTTTGACAGCCTATTTGGGAAAATGTCATACTGCAATGCCAGGGAAATTGCCAATCTTCTACAAAGGAAAGTACTATTCTTTTTTTTTTTTTTTGTAATGAAGGAGGCTTAGTGTGTACTAGGATAGGAAGACTTGAAAGCATTGGGTCTTTTGTAGAAATGACTGAGCTGTGCTTACCCCCCTTTATGTCAACATCAATCTAATGCAGTTTTAGTCAAAGTTGCTTTAATTTAGTTCCTAACAAATCATGACTTTGGCTGAGATTTGCTTGTACAAACAGAGAATGGGAATTACAGCATATTTAGAGGTTTCTTTATTTTTTTAATGCATCCTGATTAAAATAAATGTCAGTTAATTTACAGTCTTTGCAATCAATTAATCATATCTCTGTAAACATGGGGAAAATAGAAAATTGCCACTTTAAGCATGTACTAATAATTGGTCTTTGGTATTCTGTGGTTTTATCAGTTTAGGATTTTAGCACCCATTCTGAAGAGTGCCCTCCTTTTGTATTGGTGTGAAAAGGGAAAAGGGAAAGCAATTGCCTTATAAATTGTTTTAGTATAATTAAATATTAAATATATTTAGTTTTAATATATAAACTATATAAACACATATTTATTTTTAGTATAATTTAATATATAAATATACACATGTATGTATTTATATTTATATATATTTATAAAATTGATATATAAACTTATATATTAAATATATTACTAATAATATATAATATGCTGTATTTTAAATATGTAATAATTATGAATTGTTTTAATATAATTAGTCCTGTATAGTCTTTAGATTCTGTCTCCTTGAAAGAGTGAGAAATAGTAATTCATTTAAAATAATTTATTGCCTCAGACACATCTAAATTTTGAGCTACAGTTTTCTCTACAGTAGCAAGAGTCAAGCAACATTTTGAGTGCAGTTGTCTATTTAGATGTTGAGATAATCTCCAGTGTTTTTTGTTGCTTTGACTTGGTCATCTAAATTCTCATCATCATCTCAAGGTGTCAGAACAAGTCCTAGAGGTCATGTCTCCTTGCAAAGATTGTCTAATTGGATGCCTATGATATTACATTATAATTGTATCCTCTTGCATAGTTCTATGTCTCTTTTCTAGATTCTATAGATATGGACAACATGTCCTAAAAAAAAAAGTCCATCTAAATACCCTAAGTTGGAAATTGATCTTGTAGCCCAAAGGAAATCTGCACTATACTACTTGATGACATGGAAAGGCTCTTGTAACTTCGAAGTAAGGATTCAGATGGTATTTAATAAGCAATGCTATTGTGAGTTTTCTGAAATAAAATAAAGAAGACAGTTTTTTAAAATATGAGCAGGATAAGTTCCTTAATATGTTTCTGAAGTCCTCTTTCATCTAACTGCTTCCTACTTTTCCAGAACATTCCCTATACCTTACCATCTTACTCTAAATATTACAACAATACTAATGCGTTTGAATTTCCTTGCTTTATCATGCTGGAAGGAAACAAGGAACAGGTTGTTTACCAGAGACTCAGAACTGGGATTTTGTTGCAAGATCTAGAATGATGGACTGTAGCTGCCAGGTGGAATCAGAGACCACACAGGTAAAAACAAAAATATTGGTTGAAAGTAGAATGAGAAGAATATAAATACAGAGAAAATGAGTTCTCCATATGCCTCTCCCTCCTCCATCACTCACTTCCATTGCCTAAACTAACTCTTTGACAGTTAGCAAAAGAATCTCAGAAATACAGTATCTGGAGACACAATGTTGAGAAGGGAGAATCTAGAGAAGTCAAGCAACAAACTATTTTTCCTATATGTGAGCTTACCTAGAAGTACTCTAAAATAAAGACTTAAGTTTAAATAGTTTATTTGGGAAGTGGATTCAGGATGTATATAGAAAGAGGTATGTGGGATATATGAAAAATAATGTAAAGCATTAATAAGCAGAGGAATATCACTTGAGCAAATGGACCTCAGTCACTTTGGAAACCTTTGAAAAATACAAGGAAAATGTCTTATGCAAACTGCTCAAAAATACATAGAAAACCATACTTGAAGTGTGAGGAAGTTGGGGTATGTGTACACCAACTTTCTTCCTTCATTAGTTGAGAACTACTTGTGGAGAGTCATTATCTCAGTGGCTCTTCCAGCTGTCCTGAGCATGGGCTAAAAGTGCTTCTATCAGCAGCAGCACGAGGCCTGCAGTGAGGACTTGTCAGCAGGTATAGGAATAATGAGTAGCTAAGGCTGAATTACATGCTTCTCTTGTGTCTTTTGTATTTTCTTCCTAACATCTATCTTTGTGTTTGTTAAATATCTGATATCTGTTTGTATTCCAGGTTTTACTCCTTAAAGTAAAAGATGCTTTTTATTTAGTTCCCACTAAACAATATCAGATTTATACACACACATATAAGTGATATATAGTAAAATTGGTACTTATTAATTTGATAGACCTAAATTCTCCTTTTTTCTTAAAATTTAAATAATAAAACCTACCCACATACATCAGTATTATGCACTAATTCTAATAGAAAGAAAAAATAAGAAAGCAATTTACTTAAATAATATTCATATGCAAAGGATAAAGAATATTACATTGTTAGATTCTTTTGCTTACAGAAACATACATGTAGTTTAAAAAAAGAAAGTATTCCTCTGAATATATTTACTTTTTAATCTTTGTTAATTAAAATATAGCCTGATACACAATCTCTGTTTACATATGTACACATACTTAATGTAGCACTTAATGTAGTGCAATAACTAATAATAAACAGAATATTATTTTGGCACCTTAATTTTCATAAGGTGGTTGTATCTTTTGATGAGCATTTCCAAAAGGGTGATTCAGATCTTGGTAGAAACTACTTTTTTGTCGCTGGTTAGTGTAATGGCATTGCTAAAAAGTTTTGTGTTATTAAATCAGATTGTACGTATATGTGTGCACACAAAAAAAAGAGTTAGGATCTGGGTTCAGATATTACATAGAGGTTATTCATCTACATGAATCTCCCACAGGATGACAGTTGCCAGATATGAGACAGTTCTCTAATGTGTGTGTGTCAGGATTGTGCACTGCAGCATGTCTAACATAACTGGTCATTCCCTACATTGGAACTGCCAAAACTACCCCATGATCATTTTGACAACTGTTAAATAACCTCAGATTTCCAAAAGACTCCTTTTAAAGTGACACTGCCTTTTGATAACTGCTTTGTAAAATGTTTGCTTAATTCATCTCCTACTCAAGTAATTGGGCTCTGAATACTACATTTGCTGTGGACAAGGGACAGGTTGAAATAACCTAGGAATATAAAAAGTCAGAATTCACCAATATATTAAAATGATCTCCTGATGTAAAGATGATTGATGGCTGTTTTGAAAAATACATGTTTTAAAACATGGATAATTGTTGGGATATTTAAAACTTATTCTTAAGAAATATAATTATATTAAAAATTGGAAGAAAATAAACTCATAACTTCCCATTTGTTCAGTCAATAATCTTCTTTCTTAATGATTGTTTTGTTCTTTTCCAGTAATCCATTCTCCACATTGAAATCAGAATCATAGATTATTTTGTATTATTGCCTGCTAAAATATGTCTTTCCAGTGACTGCTAGATTTATTTTAATATAGCCCAAATTTTGGTCTTGGCCTAGAAAACCTTAGAGAGTACCCATGATCTCTGGGTTCTGTCATTGTCCTCTTGCTCCCATAGTCCTATTTTGCTGTTATACTCATATGCCAAGCTCACTATCCCTTCAAGACCTCTGTTCTCTCTGCCTGGGCTACCCTGCCCTGGGATTTTCATATAATTTATCTTTTTTGTAGTCACTGAACATCTTAATTAAGCTATTTTATTTTAATAGAACTTGACACTATTTGTGAATACAACCTGTATTGTTTTATGCATTTGTTATGCATGTACCTCTAGCGAGGCAAAGGATTTTGTCTATGTAGGGGAAGAATGAAAAATTTCCCTTTACCTTCTGGGTTCTTGTGCCAGTAGACAAGTTAACATCAGACAGATTTGTAGAAAAAAAGAATCATTACTAGAAGAAAAGAATACATCCACGTAGATGTATACTCTTATGTTAATGGTGCAAAATGAGGGCATATCTTAATTTAAGAGATTGGTTAGGGGCCTGGAAATTAAAGAAAAAAGGAGAGGGATTTGCCCAATGAAGGACGAGATGCATTAGAATTTGCCGTTTTCCCTACTATGTAAATGAGTTTATCTGATAGAAAGATTGTTTCTGGAGATAATCCCAAATCTGGATATTATTTCTTATTTTAATTTGCTTGGAAATTAAGGCAGTGGTGAAAATTTCTCCTGAACCTGCAGGACCTTGATTGACCTTAGCTCAAATTAATCTACATACTAAAGAGACTCTCTTTGGAAGGCCTATTCTGGGCAACATGGGGAGGTCTAGCTAAACACCTTGGGAAAACATGTGCTTCATTTTCTTGACTAATTTATGCCCATCATTTTTCTTGACTAATTTATGCCCATCACTTAACACAGGGTTAACATTGAGTAGTCACTCCTTGTTGAGTAAATTCAACAGTTAATGACCAGTGTTTGTTTACTATCTTCCAGGTATCAGCTTTCAAATGCAATTGATTTGTTATTTAAGACTGTTGGTAAAATAACTGACATTTTTAGAGAACAAGGCCCTTACCTGTGTCGTCCTGGCATCCTGGAAGTAAGCACTAAATGTATTAGGAACAATCCACTCCAGTTTTAGGTTAAGAACAGAATTCAGATTTTCTCAAGCAGCTAACATTGACCATTATTAGTCTGCAGAAGTGGGAAAGGAACTGTCTATGTGGTTTTGTTCCCCACATTTATCTAGATTTCATACTCATGCATAAAACATGTTAGATTTAAGTTTGGGCAAAGTGCAGCATACTGGAGTTTGAGGAAAATTCATCTTTGGGACAGGTGGTTTCTAAGACTACAAATTTATGCACAAGTCACAAAAGGATAACCCCTCCTCTAAACAATCATTAATCTACTCTGTCTCGATGGCTGCAGTTATTCCAGATGTTTCACACAGGCAGAACCACAGGGTGTGTAGCTTCGCTGACTGGCTTCATTCACTTAACACAATGTTGTGGAGGTAGTTGATACTTGTGGTTGAATAATATCCTACCGTGTCAGTAGAACATATTCTGCTTATTCATTCATCAGTGTGGACATTTGATTTCTCTCAAAATGGAGACTTAAAAGAGCCATCCACCCAACTTTAAAGTCTTACTCCCTCCTTAGCATATAAGCACAAATAAATAAATAAATAAAAATCAAATAAAGTGTATGAATGTAAAAGATGAAAACAAAATAGAGGAACGAACCTTTAATATTTTTTATATCCCACTTTCCTCTTTTTCCAGGAAAGGCTCTTGATAAAGAGCATTGGCATGTGAGTGTACTATGGATGATGCAGCTTTTTTTTTTTTTTTACAATATGATATTTATTTATTTATAATATAATAGTTTATTTTTACATCATTTTGTACATTTTTTTTTTAATCTCAATTGTAATCCCTGTGGGTTTCCCATCACTGAGTCACCCATGTGCCATCACCATAGTCCCGGGCACTTCCCTTCCTCCTCCCCCTCCATTTTTGATCCCATTCCCCACTCCACCCCCAAAATGTCTCTTGTATATGGTTGTTCATTATTCTTATTATTTTCTCATCTGGTCCATTATACTCCTGCTATGAACAAAATCATCCAATATTTTTCTTTTTCTTTCTGGCTTATCTCACTAAGCATGATCTTTTCCAGCTCCATCCAAGTTGCAGATGATGCAGCTTTTTCCAGAGGAACTATATGTAGTATATAAGTTAATAAAAAGAATTTCCCCTGCATTGACTTTCCCCCTTGGCTTTTTAATTAGCTATTCAAGAACAGTCCTCCTGTACACGTCTAAAAATAGATAGAAGCTTGTTCAGCAGAAAAAATAAGGCAGCACATCTCTCTGTATTTCAGCAGTGTCCAGATTTGTACATCTCTCTGTATTTAGTTTCATGAGGCATTTATGTTTATGTCTATATATATTATTTTAAAATTGTACATCTATAATAGAAATGACATGCCCAGAGGTTTCACAATTTTAAAAGTCTACTATTAGATCGTTTTTGAAAAGATCTTTTGTGGTTTGCAAAGCACTATAATATGACTCCAGCTTTTCTTCCCTAGATGCAAGTAGGTGACAGGAACATTAAAGTAAATTGTGTTGGCATTTTCCCCCACCTTGCTAACACCTTCCTTGGTGTTTCTGGAAGTACCAAGGAGATATTTGACCCCATCTTATATTACTGTATGTTAGCTGTATGTATTGTATGTTATTTTGCTTTTGTCTGTTTTAGGTTCTTTTGTTAATGTTCTTTGTTTTCCAAAACACATTTAAAATGTCCACTGTGACTGATCACCATGAGAATGCTAATATCCTTCCTGACCATTGAGTTGCAAAAAGGATGCAAATCAAAAAAGGTCCTAGTTTGTTTTGACCTATTTTGTGATCAATTTACTCCTATCTTCCTCCTCTTGGAACACTTTTGCCAAGTACATGGACCGATAAGGTATGCTTAGATTAACCCAAACATTGGGCCTGATTTGGGCCTAAGAGGGAATCTTTTATACATAATTTCATTAGGTTTTCTTGACAACTCCATAATACAGTCAGGGTAAGGCATTATCATTCCCATTTTATGTATTAGAAACTAAAACTACAAGGAAGCTTTTTTTTTTTAATTTAAAAGTAAATGTAAAAAAAATCATGTTAAACTAGGGAACTAGATACTTTTCTGCCTCCCCCCTCTTTTTTTTTTTTTTTTTGCAAATACTTGTATAAGAATTCATTTCTTTTCTCTCTTGTCTCTCCTTCCTCTTTTATAATTAACAATAAGGACATTGAAATTGCCTCTAAATCAGAAAAAGCTTCCTGGGAAGGGATGAGTTTTATGTGATCAGAGATGTGGAAGCACAGACAAGCAGCTACATTGAGGTGATCAGCAACCAGATGGAGGATATGAGCTAGATAACCTCTAAAATCCTGTCCCTTTTCAATCCGTACATGATCAGTAATCTCAAAGCTACAACCCAAAACTAAACAGACGATATCACTCTGTTAAAAGAAGGCTGGAGGTCTGTGCTCTTATTCAAAGAAAGGTGATGCATGTGCAAAGCAAAGTGGTTGATGAAATCTGAGACAAAATCAGAAAAGGCAGAGGGAAGAGATTTTCAGTCTCAGTACTAATAGGATCTGATGAAGCAGTTTGTGGATTACTCATTACATCCTGGTTCAAGGGCAGAAAGGTGGTGATCTGACCTCAGGCTTTTCTTAGTTGCAAGAGTTTGAAGAGATGGAAGAGGAAATTGCCAGTGGTTAGGAATTGAGTGGGAGCAAAGCATTAAGCTCAGAAGTAGCTCAGCTCTAGAGAAGCTTCACAGAATGAGACAGTTTAGGCAATAGAGAAATTGTGAGCTAGTGTGATGTGAGCTGCCTGTTTGAACAAAAGCTATTAGATCCACTAACTAGATAATCCAGCATCTATTTGAATGAGGGAATTGGACCACAGACTGTGTCGCTCAGTATGCTACAGCACTGGAAGATTGAATCTTGGGCTAGGATTCCCAGGAATCCTATTTGAACAGGTGGACTGGCAAACTCTGCTCTAACATTCGGCCCTAATAAATAGGTTATGAAGACTTCATACCAGAAGCTTCTTCTGTTTAATTATTGTCTTACAACTACCTAAAAGTGGGAGGCAAAAACCCCACAAGTCAGGGCATAATTCTACCTAGAACCATAATTCATGCCAGTAACCTGTTCTCTACCACATGAGCCTGTTCCTTTAAAAATTTCCTGCTAGTTTCCTAAGGAGAACCATGACAAAATTCTCTTTCCTAACACTGGTTTCCCTCATCCACAAGCTTCTAATAAAACCTTTACTGGTCCATCCAAAAAATCTCCAGTGAGTTTTCTCTTAGAGGGTCTCTGAACCCACACATTTGGGTGACGTTTGGAACAAGATCTTTTCCTTTGTGCATTTGGCTCTCTGTCCAAATCTGGTGACAATACTAGACACCAATGTGATAATATTTGCAGTGATAGAACAAACTTTCTCTTATAAAAGGGCTAATGTCAGCCTCACAGGAAAGAATGACAATGTTGAGACATATAAGAACTTAACTCTTCTCTATCTTCATTTTGAGTAAACATGACTCAAAATAGTTCTGGGTCAAAGAATTGTCATCTGATCACTACCAGTGGCTTCAGAAAACTATATGCTACTATTGAAGGATAGACCTCCCCAAGATGTTTGAATAGGCCTTCCCCAAATGTGTCACAAGATGAGGTTAGTAGAGACCCTACAGGTTCATGAGAAACTTTTTTTTTTAAAGATTTATTTATTTATTTGTGCATACAGAACTGGGGTACAGGCCAGAGGCTCAGGGGCGGTGAGAGGCTTCACCAGAGACAGAGTGGGGAGCAGAACAGGCAGATCTACGAAGTACACTGCTGAGGGAAGCAGCGGGCGGGTCAGAAGAGGTCTGGCTCGCCATGTGGTCTCCTCCGGGGCAGGCGGCAGGCGGGAATCGAACTCATGCGGAAGTGGCTTCAGATTCTCAGTGCTGTGCTTTAACCCGCTGCGCCACCAGGGAGGGCCACATGAGAAACTTTTACCTTCCCTAACTACCTAGAAGAATGAAAAAGGTTTCTTATCCAGAAATAGTATTATTGACAGAAATAATTGATAGAGCAGGACAAATTTCTAAATACAGAGCATCTTGATATGTATTTGGACTCTTCATATATATGTGTTATTCTATAAAACCATCTGATAGTAATTTGATTGCTCAGGCAGCCCTAGAGGAATTCAGGAGGTAGGGGAATTTTTTTTCTTTGACCTTCACTATATTGCTCTTTCTGTATCTAATTAACTTTCCCTCACACTTTGCTGCTTCTCACGACACTGAACCCTTTTTATGTGTCTAAGTTGGTAGGGAGCAGGGAACATTTCTTGGTCATACATGATGTTTTCTTAGCTATTTCTTGGCATTGACCCATAGGCATTATGAACATTTTACTGCTTAATTCTTGACCCATTACAACATGATGTTATATGTAGCAAACCATACAGGTAGTTTTCGTCATTTATCTTAGCATTGGAAGTTGAGCATTTTAATAAACACCTTTAATAAAACACCTTCATGAGTAATATAATATTTACTTCTTAATTGTGTATCTTTTATCTTCATAAAAATGTGAGTGTCGGGCCCTCCCTGGTGATGCAGCAGGGTAAAGCACAGCACTAAGAAGCTAAAGCCATTTCAGCATGAGTTCCATCCCCGCCTGCCCCAGAGGTGACCTACATGGCACGGCAGACCTCTCCTTACCCACCCGCTGCTACCATCAGCAGTGTACTTCTCAGTCGGCCTGTTCTGCTCTCCACTGTCACCACCCCTACACCTCTGGCCTGTACCGCAGTACTGTCTGCATAAATAAATCTTTAAAAAAAAAAAGTGAGTGCCGACAGTTCTAATAATCTAAGATGGGAATCAGAAAATAAAAGCAGCTCTTCTTTCTAGGTGGGAAAATGAACCAGGTTAAATGTTTTTCTCTAGATAGAGCAAAAAATAACAGTATTGACACTGTAACTGCAACCCTGATTCCCAGTTCCCTGTTCTCATCAATAAAACCCAGTCAGTGCCCTGCTCTTTTGCTCTGGTTACTGCATTTACATGCCCCAGTTCTCCCATTAAATCTAAATTGTACATGGATTTGAATGTAAGTTGTATTTAATATCTCTAACAAAAGCTTTAGTTTTTAAATTATTTATAAGAACTCTGAGGAAAGGTTATTGGAATTCTGTCTTGAGAACACAGGTGAAAAGGTAGTAGAAAGGTTAAATGGCTAATCATCAGTCACACACTGAAGGTGATAGCCAGTCAGAGAAAAATTCATAAGGTATCATTCCCTCTACTTTTGAATATAATTTTATAGTAACACTGTATTAAAATGACACTAAAATAAAAATATGACAAAGTAAAAAGAAAAGACTTTTTATTTGATCCTTGTATAGTTAATTATCTAATTCCTGTTTCCCAAAATCCTGGTTTGCATGCATAGAATGACTAACATGTAAAATAGTTTCAAGAAAAGTAGTAAAGATTTGAACTTGTATATTATCATGGCATACCATGATAACTATTCATGACATACTCGTCATTCCAGAATACTATAATATCAACTTTAAAGGGGAAAGGACTAAAAATAAGTGAACCTAATGAAACTGCTAAGTAATTCAGAATAACATGTGGCTAGGAAACAAAATATCACCATTACATTCAGAATTTTCTATTCCATTGCAAAGAGGGTGGCTAAGTAATAAGGTAAAGGTCAGTTTTAATATAGAAAGTAAGACTAAAGATTTCTCCAATACTTGGAAGTGGAATTCTCAGTTACAATAAAGTAATGAAGAACAATAACAAGGGGAAACTAATTTAGCTGAGTGCATATCCTATGTAAGATTCACTGTTCTGAGAAATTTAAACAGAGATACTTATCTGGCAGGGGAGATGCCATGAAGGTGTTTTCACAGGGCAAGGCAGGCTTGTCCATTGCATGCCAGATGTACTGACCCCTGTGATTTCCCCAACTGTGGAAACTCAACCTCATAAGTTGTAGTAGTGGGGGACTGTGTTCACACTGTCCCCTGGGGAAAAAAATTTAAACAGAGAAATGACAATTGAACTGCATATTCTTTGAACAACATGCATGGTATGTGATTATAGAGTGAAAAACAGGTATCAAACTAATTTGCAGGTTTTCCAGTGACCTAAGTGATAGATAATAGATTTCTGAGGAAACACAGTGACAGGTCAGAGAAAGAGACAATTTTTGAAAGATAATGAGAGGCTGTGATCTACTAGAACTTGAAATCTAAGATTCATGAAGTCATCTACTATAACAGAGTGATGATGGAAACTTTATAAGGGTAGATTATATGACTCTGTTAAGAAATCTGAGAGATTTTGCAGACTTTTTCCCTTGACATATTTGTAGGACATTCAGTTTAAAATGACCAACCACTGAGAAGAAAACCATGCCTGAACCTCAAGCAGGAAGTCTGGAGATACTCAAAGTTCCAAAATTACTGAGATATAAAATAATCTGAAAATACTGTTTCAAATGAGAAACCTTGGAAATGTAGTCAATCATGCTTTTGTGATTAGTGTTTTAAAGGACTAGATAAAGCACTAAAAACAGGTATATACCAAGTACTGAGGAACACAGGAAAAGAAATACTTTGTTCTAATCTATTCTTGGGGAATGTTTTCTAAAGTATGAAATAGAGTTAGTTTATATGGCTTTAAAGTCATAATCTTTAACAATGAAATAAACAAGGACTTTATGACAAGTTGAATTATATTAAGTAAGATAGTTTGGTTAAGCAGAAACAAAATTCCAGACACTAAAGCAGTGTCTGTCATAGAGGAAGCTCACAGCAAACATTTACTGAATGAATAAGACTGATCATTTTGTTAAGTTGTAAATAATGATGAAATATTGAATAGAGTTCTTCAAAATACCTCCAAATTGATTTATCATGTATTCTATGACTGTAAGATTTTACATTGAATAGTATCTCCTTTTTGTGAAAAATAGTACATCTAAACATGTTTTAATCTACTTTGTCAAAAGTATTCTACAAATTAAATATTTGTCCAGAAATACACACACACACACACAACATGGTTGGTTTCCTAAATATTTTTAAGTACTTTTAAGATCTATTTTATGTTTATGAGAAAATTAAGAAAGTAATGAGTAATGATTTACCATATACTGTCTACCCCTATACATGTATAGCTTCTTCCATTCTCTATTATCAACATCATTGACCTAAATGGTACATTTTTTTAACCAAAGATTAATGTACATCAACACATTATAATTACCAGAGTTCCTATTCTAAGTTACTTTGGGATTCACATTTGGTAATATATATTCTATGAATTTGGACATATGTGTTATGACATATATCCATCATTATAATATTATACAGAGTATTTTCACTACTCCAGAATTTCTCTGTGTTCTAGCTATTCATCTCTCACCCCATCACATTGATTTTTCAATCACTATCAAGTTTTGCCTTTTTCAGAATGTCCTATAAGTGAGATCATATAGTATATTACCATCTCAGGTTGGATTTTTTTTCATTTAGAAATATACAACCAAGCTTCCTCCATGTCTTTTCATGATTTGATAGTTCATTTCTTTTTAGGGCTCCATAATATTTCACTGTCTGCAATTAACAGATATTAATTACTGATATATCTACTTTTGCTGCTTCTATCTTCTGGTAATCATGAATAAAGCTGCTGTGAATATCTGTGCACAGGGTTTGGTGTGGATATAAGTTCCCAAATCTTTGAGTAAATACCAAAGAGTGTTGTGCTGGATTGTGTGGGAAGATTATATTCAGTTTTGTAAGAAACTGTCATATTGTCTTCCAAAGTGTCTGTATCATTTCTCATTCCCACTCAACACCAATGTATATTCTATATTTTAAGATTTTGCTAGTTTAGTTCAGTTTTTCCTTTAGTACTTTTTGAATCTGTATATAATCACAGTGATTAACATGACTAGAAAGATCGATTAGTACATCTTCCTGTATTCCAGTAGAACAGTGATTAGATAATTTTGCACCAGTGATGTTATAAACACATTCAGCTTAGCTGTTTCATGCAATTTTAGTTCCCTAAGTTTTCAGTTTTATACAGTTTTGAAAGTCTGAAATACCCAGGACCATGTAATTGCTTAACATCTTAAGATCCTATATCCAAGCTATATGGCTCAATTTTAAAAGGACCTAGGACTTTTATATAGAACTTTTATTTGTGCCATATCTCCTAATATTAATATGTGTCATTCTAAAATTTTTATCTTGATTTTTTTCTTACTGGTAATCTTATATGTATTTTTTTAAAGATTTATTTATTTGTGCATACAGAACTGGGGTACAGGCCAGAGGCTCAGGGGCGGTGAGAGGCTTCACCAGAGACAGAGTGGGGAGCAGAACAGGCAGATCGAGGAAGTACACTGCTGAGAGGAGCAGCGGGCGGGTCAGGAGAGGTCTGCCGCGCCATGTGGTCACCTCCGGGGCAGGCGGGAATCGAACTCATGCGGAAGCGGCTTTAGATTCTCAGTGCTGTGCTTTAACCCACTGCGCCACCAGGGAGGGCCATCTTATATGTATTTTTATTTAATCTTCATGAAGATATATTCATATCTTAAATTACATATACTTTCCCCAATGCCATTATAATAATTATGAGTTAGAATGAAGTTATCATTTCTGTACTCCACCTCTGGGTGCTCTGAAACTCAGGCTAGTATTTAGAATACATTCTTTTGTATGGTGAACAATATGATCTTATATTTAAAACACCGTATAATCTTGTTATGCTTCCTGAATGCAATTAGGATAAAATATATGAAAAATGTCAACAAGAATAACGGTTGAATGTTTGACACTGAGCATGTGCTGCAGTCATTTTGGGACAAGTCTAAATCTGAAATTCTAGTAAGATAAAGGTCAGCTTTAAAGATGAGTCAATAAGGAAGGAATAACTTCCTACATAATATCGACACTACCACAAATACATGTAAATTACTTTTTCTTTGAGTTCTATGCAAAACTCTGTAGTTCAATATCCCATTTAACATATTAATGGAAAAGTAAAGATAGCATATATCTTACATTTGACTCTGCCTAGTACAAAGTATATAGGAGCCTCCATCCTTCTCATTTAATTTCATGGTTGGAATACATGCATTTTTATTTTATCATTACAGTACAAATACTGACCAACTACCAAGTTATAACCAACTCTTTGTGTTTGGAATTTGCACCTTTTTGTTGAAAATTTAAGGTCATCAATTAGGGTAATAAAGGTGATCTGGCCAGATGACGATATGAGAGAGATAATCATCCCAGGTTTGATTTATCACATATTGTTTAAAACATATTTATTAAACATTTCCTATATTCAGTGTATGTAAAGAAAGAAAATTATTAAGGTAGTAAATTCCAAGGTATTAGCTATCGGTTAGTTACAGCTTAGGTATTATGTTGACATGACATTAAATGGCAATGAATTGTGCAGTGAGCAAGCTCTTTTCACTTACTTTCAAACCATCTATTATCAAAAGGGACTATTTTAGTTTGATACCTCTGTGTCTTTAGCTTGTCTCTGGGGAAATCTCTCTCCGTGTCTCTGAACGGGCATCAACCTAAGCATTCAAGGTACAGAACGATATTATAATTTAATAATATGATTTTTGGGTCATTTTTATTTGTTGCTTTCTAATTAAAATATGAGCTGTGACTTTACCTTTAGATAAATTGAATTAGCTTGAAAAGCAAAAATGATGCATTAAAGAAATATTAACAATATAGGTGATATGTATGGCAAAGCTTATAGTTACATAAATGCCTGGTGTTGGTAGATATGAACCAGTATATCTTTTGCATTTGACGATCACCATTTGGGTTATTTTGCATGGGGGTAAATGTCTATGCCTGAATGTTCCTTCATATGCTTCTAATTTAAGTTCTTTGTTTATACTAATGATATAGGGACAAATACCGTCTAGAAAACTTATGCTCTTTGCAAGGTTTTTATGGAAAGTCAAAGTTGAGAGAGAAAAATATTAAGTTGTATCTCTAATATATTTTTCATCAAAGGAGAGCTAAAAATATGCCCCATAAACTTGTTCTGTGATATATTATGGGTTTTACATTTAAAAATTCTAAGTTTTAGTCCCTGTTGGTTAATGAAATTACTGAAATTTACCATTGGGCACTTTTAGAGTCATCTTTTGATGGTACAGGGTGTATATAAGGGTATGTATCATTTGAGGTTATGGATGTGCTTCTGAATCAGGAACTGGCAAAACTGGATTGGAAGATTGATTTGTGTGAACCTCCAAATTGTTGGTGTCTCAATTTCCTCATATGTCTAATACACATGTTAATATTTCCTCTGTCTTACAGATTTACTTGGGGCATAAAGACTGAGTATGGAAAGTATATGTATGCCTATTTAAGACAGCATTATAATTCTATATTAGCAGTCTTTTGTGATGCTGATCATTATTGTCACTCTTGCTTTTTAGTCTGTAATCTCTCATGGATGCATAAGTTTGACAACTGCCATAGGAACATTTGTATTTGGCAAAGAGTTCCTCGCTCCTCTTCCTGTCTCTTCTGTGACTACCTCCTAGAGACTTTCTACTTGATTTACTCTCAGAAGTGAAGCTCTGACATCACTATCTCTTCTCCTGTTCTCATGAAATAAGGGAAACTGAAATTTAAGAAGGGAAAGCTAACATTCAGGAAGGGAAAGAGTTAAGATCTAGAGACTTGTGCTTGAGTATTTACTTCTTCCTTGCTTTGGTCCTAGTTGTACACGGATGAAACCAGGAGTAAGAGTGAGTTAGAAATGCCCCATTCAAATTTCGTGATCTAACTGAGAAGTTGTACTAAATGAAGCCTTAATAGATCCCCATACATATGCTTTTATTGCACTTTGACTAAACTGTTATTGTTGGGAATGACAATCAAAAGAATATAACTGCCTATTTCACTCTCCAGCAGGACACAGGCAATTGGTTCTTTCTCATCCTTCTTCCTTTGAATGGTGTAATCCCCAAATCTGAAACAGGATACAGTTTTGAGGTGTACAATAGTTTTTTGATACATGACTGCACACAGTTAAAGACTATATAACCTTGAGGAATTACCAGGAGGTAGTGTGGAAAACAGTTTAGCTTATGAACACTCATAGCTATGTCTCAGGTAATTTCCCCTGTTGATTAAAACTGCTAGCTACTAAACTGGAGTGACTCCCATCCTTTGTTTTTCTTCCCTACTCTCTCTGTATGGGGGCTGGTAGTAGTGGTATGATGTATGTATGTCTGTATTGTACCAAGTTCATATGCCTTCGATGTGTCTTTTTTCAACTGGTCTCCTTGAAGGTAAAAACAAAACAAAACAAAACAAACAAACAAAAAACCTTGTATTTCTTTCTTTCACTTCAGGACCCTACTTACTGTAATAAAATAAGCACCCATATTAAGTGAGGGAGGCAAAAAAGGAAGGAGTGAAACGGAAGGAGGGGAAGAAGAAAGGAAGAAAATTGAATGTTGTTTATCTTTTTTTTATTTAAGATTTATTTATTTGTGCATACAGAACTGTTGTACAGGCCAGAGGTGCAGGGGCAGTGAGTGGATTCATCAGAGACAGAGTGAGGAGCAGAGCAGGCAGGTGGATGAAGTACACTGCTGAGTGGAGTAGTGGGCGGCTCAGGAGAGGTCTGCTGCGCCATGTGGGTGACCTCCAGTGTGGGCGGGGATGGAACACATGTGGAAGTGTTTTAGCTTCTTAGTGCTGTGCTTTAAGCTGCTGCACCACCAGGGAGGGCCCCAGAATACTGTTTATCTTATGGACTGAGTGACTTTGTTTTTATAATCCCTGTGTACAGTTAAATATTATAATTCAATAATATTTAACAGGAATTTATTATTTGCTAGGTTGAATGAGAACTGTGATAACAGCTATCCACCAGATATAATTCTTCCTTAGAGTCCATTTTGTCTACAGGTTTTTTCTTTTGATTATGGCTTAAATAAAATGAATTTTTAAAGTCAGTATGTTATACATGATGATGGTAAATGGAAATGGAAATATTTTGATCAGGTTTTTTCTTTACCGATGAGATTATTTTTATTTTCTAGCTTCAGAATACATATGCATGGCTTCCCCTTTTGATTTGAGATCTGGGTACTCATCTTATTCTTGTATTGCAATTAGAATCAAACAAATCATTAAGCCTTTTCTTAGAGGACATCATATATGAATTTTAAATAGCTCATATTTTTAGTTCACTTTTCCCATTTTAAATGACTGCACCACACATAAAACAGCATTTCTAGGTCAAGTGTTTACCTAACAGATTTCTTGCTACACTTTCTATTCAGATAAAAAATTAACATTTATCCTCCTTCCACAGTTTGTTGCTTTTTAAATCCTCTAACTGTAAAAGAAAACAAAAAGGAAGGTAGAAAAAAAGGTGGCAGAGATGAAAGAAAGGAAGAAGTTTTTACTTAGATTTATTTAGTAGCTAACCTGAAATATTTTGGGGAGAGGGCAGGAATGCTGGGAGAAAAATAATCAGGGTAGAAATCTTGCACCAACATAAAATCTCAGCATTTTGTTTTCTGTTATGTTTTATTCTTTAATGAATGGTCTTATTTATTTTATTTTGCATTGCATACAAGAATTGGGATACAGGCCAGAAGTACAGGAAGGTGAGAGATTCACCAGAGACAGAGTGGAGAGCAGAGCAGGCAGATCCACTGAAATACACTTCTGAAAGGAACACTGGGCAAGACAGGAGAGGTCTGCTGTGCCAGGTGGGTCAGCTCTCTGTCCAGGAATCAAACTTATACTATAGAGGCTGTGGATAGCTTCCTAGTGCTGTTGCACAAAGAATGAGGCCCCAACTCTGAATGATGGTGATTTTAAGAGAGCCAGCATTGTATAATCATCGATATTTTCTTTGAGTAAAGGGACCCTTTATTTTTCATCTTTGTTTTATTGTGTGCAGCCAAAGTGAGCATATCATCTTTTCATTTCAGGACTTAGTAAGGGCTGTTATCTAGCAGACTAATTATGAAGTATTTGATGAAAATGCATAAATGATGAGTTATGTACAAATGACAAAGATTGACTTAAGACAAAACCAAATAAAACAATAGCTTAATATAATTCAATTGAAAATCAGATGCTTACTGTGCACTTGCCATGGTTAACACTGAATTTAGCACTGAAAAGTATATGTAGTGAGTTTCTTACCTTCAAAAAACAGTTTTATATTAGATAGTGTGTCTAATCTCTCAACATTAGTATTCACTTAATTGATATGCTTGTGAGTTTATGCATTGATTACTAAAAATGGCATAATTGATCTCTTTACTTTTGCAATTTACTGTACAGTTTGAAAATATCTTCATTAGTTAAAATTTATACTAGAATAATAGGATTTTTTTTTTCACTAGTACTAGCAAAGGGCCCTTATACTTTTCAGTTGCATATGGAGCTTGGAGTATCATTTTAGCTTGAAAATGGTTAATTTTTTAGATCCTGAATGCAGAAAAACAGAGGTTAAGGTGGTCAGTTAAGATAATGAGTCAAACATAAATAATAGTCAAGGCTTTACTCATTTACTGTGACAGAAGCAAGCAAGAAGCAAAATGTGGCCCTGAAGCCTTAGTATCCCACTTCTTGCCATGGAATACTGCCAGGCAAGGGTCAGGTAGATTAGTGCAGACAAGGGAATCCTCTTACTATTCACAGCCATAAGCAAAAGGTGCTTTTTAATAAACACGTGTGTGTAGAAGCTCTCATGGAAAGGGTACGAGTGATAATATATTGAGTTAGAGTAATTACCTTGAGGCCCTTAAGAAGGAGAGAAGGTGTCTGAATGGAGATACACATAGGTTGGAACTGCAATATGAGCATGACTGCCTGACCCAAGGTTGAGGATTTAAATTTTTGACTGCAGTTCCCTTCCAAAACAGTCATGTTTTGTTTGTGTACCAAGTCTGACATAGCAAAGGCTACTTTTCCCCATGAGGTCTGCAAGCAAAGCTTTATTAGAGTATGATTGGGCCAGAAGGATCACATACAGGATTTTGACCTAAAGTCAGCCTCCTTACTGACCCACTTCTTCTCTCAGCAATTCAGCACTAGGATTTATGCTGCACATCTACTGTTAGTTTACTTTGCCTGGAATTTTATAGTATCAAAACTATGATTCCTTGGAATGTACTCACTATCTTTCAAACACTGGATCTCATGGCCAATTACCTTCTGCCTCTGTTAACCTTCACTTCTACTTTCTATGGGCCATGTGCTACAAATAATAAAATATGATCCCTGAGTTCCCTCAGTATTACCCAAAATCAAAATATTCTGATCTGTCATATCTTGCCTTCTTTCCTCTTTTGTACAAAAATTTTTGTCATTCAAGTTCACATTTTAGAATATCATTGTTTTAAATTACTGAATGAGTCCCGTGGTGGCCATATGGTGTCTCTTTGCCAACTTAGTTACCTGAATTCTGTTACTTCAATTGCTGACATTTTTCCTTGCTCTGATCCACCCTTGTCTTGGTGTTCTGGTAGTACGCCCTATATTATCCTCACATTTTGCTTTCTCTCTTCCTGTGTCTGGTCTATGGTTTTTGCTAAAGCCATCAAACTTGGCATACTAAAGGTTCATGCTGTCCAACCACAACTTGGCTGTGGATACTTGCTTGGCAACTCTGTTGTTCATCCCTCATTGGGTTTCTGGCTCCTTCTTTTCAGTGGCAGGTCCAGAATTTATCCCTCCATTACTTTCCTTCCCTTAGCATTCCTTACAACTGAAAAAATTCTTTGTTTTCTGTTTCTTCAGTGAGACATGAGTGTTCCATTTACCTTCTTAGTACCTCTTGAATATCCTTTGAATTCACTTCAACACAGAAAAACATGAGCATGTCTACATTTCTCTGTAAAAATAGCATGATGACTCCAATAATACAGTATAGCGTAATGATAAAAAGCATATACTTTTCTGGAGGAAAGTTTTAATTTGGATGCTATTTTCACATCCATTGATAAATTAAAATAAAATAAAATGGATTACAAGATCTGGATTTATACTCAAAATGAAATAATGCAAAGAAGATTAGAAATATTTTGAACAATTGTTTTTTTTAAGATACTTTAATTATATTATAAATGATGAGACATGAAAGACAAGGAAAAAATGATATGAACATTGTGGTCATTCACATTTTGTGTTTTGAGAGTGTCCAGACTGCAGATCAAGGAAAAACAATTCAGGTAGAAACCAGCTGGCATTCTGAGTTAAGAAAATGAGTTAAGAAAAACCAACATGTCTTGGCAGAGTACCAGAAAGCTACATGAAGAAGATTCCCTTGGGCTTTTTAGAGCCTACCTCTCAAGAATTCAGCTGTGTAATGACCAATGTATGCTTTTGAAGAAATAACGATGTTGGAAAATCAGAGAAACTGTCTAAGCATTCATATAGGACTGAAAATAGTGCCCTTCCTGCCATCCTTAATGGAAAAACTCATAGGACATTGGGTAGAGGAATCAAGAAGTTCTTTCCTTAATAGTGGTGAAAAATTAACCATAGTTTCAACACCAATCAGAATTTGCCTAACATCCAAAAGGAGCAAACAGTTTTGAAATAAAGTTAAAGATTATTTAAGAGCACAAAAATAACCAGCACCTCCCCCAGGAAAAAAAAAAAAACTAAAATTCATAATGTAAGACACTTAATAAAACATTAAGAGGTATGTTAAAAAAGCAGGAAAACATGACTCGCAAAGGAAATAACCAGTAAATTGAAACAGACTCAAAATTGACATTCATGCTAGCAATTATACATAGGTGAAATAAAATAATTACCCCATATGCCATAGTTCAGAGATATTTTATATATATAATAGTTTATTTTTACATCATTTTGTACATTTCTTTTTTCATCTCAATTGTAATCCCTGTGGGTTTCCCATCACCGAGTCACCCATGTGCCATCACCATAGTCTCGTGCACTTCCCGCCCCCCGCCCCGTTTTTGATCCCATTCACCACACCACACCCACAAAATGTCACTGATATATGGCTGTTCCTTATTCTTATTATTTCTCGCCTGGTCCATTATACTCCTGCTATGAATGAGCGAAACCATCCAGTGTTTTTCTTTCTCTTTCTGGCTTATCTCACTAAGCATGATCTTTTCCAGCTCCATCCAAGTTGCTG
>NW_004567109.1:40666360-40679992 GCF_000260355.1 Condylura cristata
TTCTTAGACATGAGGGTTTTGGCTATTCAAGGTCTTTTGTTGTTCCATATGAAACTCATCAACATTTTTTCTATTTCTTTGAAGAATATCATTGAGATTTTTATTGGGATGGCATTAAATCTGTATATTGCTTTTGGCAGAATGGTCATTTTGATGCTCCTGATCGATGAGCAGGAGATGGCTTTCCATTTCATGGTGTCTTCTTGTATTTCTTTTAACAGTGTTTTGTAATTTTCTTTGTAGAGGTCTTTTACCTTTTTTGTTAGGTTGACTCCCATGTATTTGATTATTTTTTGTTTTAATTGAAAAGGGGATTTTTTTAAATTTCTGCTTTTTCTGATTGGTTGTTTGTATATAGGAAAGCCTCTGACTTTTGTGTGTTGATTTTATAACCTGCTACCTTGCTAAACTGGTAGATGGTTTTGATTAGTTCCTCTGTGGAGTTTTTAGGGTTTTCCATGTAAATTAACATATCATCTGCAAATAAGGATAGTTTTACTTCTTCTTTCTCTATTTGGATTCCTTGTATGCCTTTTTCCTGTCTTACTGCTATAGCTAGAACTTCCAGTGTTATGTTGAAGAACAGTGGCGATAGTGGACACCCTTCTCTTGTTCCTGATCTCAAAGGAAAGGCTTTCAGCTTTTCTCTGTTGAGAATAATATTGGCTGTGGGTTTATCATAGATGGCTTTTATCATGTTGAGGTATGTTCCTTCTATTCCAAGGATTTCATGGGCCTTAAACATAAATGGGTGTTGACCTTTGTTGAAAGCCTTCTCCGCTTCTATTGATATGATTATGTGGTTTTTATTCTTCTGTTGGTTGATGTAATGGATTACATTAATTGATTTTCTGATGTTGAACCATCTCCTTGTGCTCCTGGGATAAAACCCACTTGGTCATAGTGTGTTATTATTTTAATGCATTATTAGATTCTGTTAGCTAAATTTTGTTGAGGATTTTTTTCATCCGTGTTCATTAAGGAGATTGGTCTGAAGTTTTCTTTTTTATGTATTTTCTTTGTTAGTTTTTGGTATTAGTGTGATTGCTTCGTAGAATGTTTGTGGTAGTTTCCCTTTTTCAACTTTTTGGATGAGTCTGTAGAATCGGCACTAGTTCTTTTCTGAATGTTCGGTAAAATTCACTTGTAAATTCATCTTGTCCTCGACTTTTATTTTTGGGGAGGGTTTTGATTACTTCTGTTTCCTTGTTTGTAATTGGCCTGTTTAGTTGTTCTATTTCTTTTTTATCTAGCTTTGGGTAGTTGTAGAGTTATAGGAATTTATCCAATTCTGTTAAATTGTCCAATTTGTTTGCATATAGTTGCTCATAGTATTCTCTGATTATTCTTTTGATTTCTGCTGGGTCTGTTGTGATTTCTCCTCTTTTGTTTATGATTCTGTTTATTTGTGCTTTCTCTTGTTTTTTCTTTGTGAGCCTGGCTAGTGACCTGTATATCTTGTTTATTTTTTCAAGGAACCAACTTATGGTTTCATTGATTTTTTTTTGGACTGTTTTCCTAACTTCCATTTCATTTATTTCTGACTTGACATTTATTATTTCTTGTCTTCTGCTGGGTTTGGGTTATTTTGTTGTTCTTTTTCCAGTTCTTTAAGGTGGAACATTAGGTTGTTTCTTTGAGTTATTTCTTGTTTCTTTATGTGAGCTTGTATTGCTATATATTTTCCTCTTATAACTGCTTTTAATGTGTCCCATACATTTTGGAGACTTGTGTCATCATTGTCATTCTTCTCAAAGTATTTTCTAATTTCTCTTTGATCTCCTCATTGATCCAACGGCCTCCCAGTAGTGTGGGTTTTAGTCTCCACGTGGTAGGTGGGTTTCTTGCCTTCATCATATAGTTTATTTCTAGTTTGATTCCTTCATGGTCGCAGAGAATAGTTGGTATGATTTCGATCTTAGTGTATCTATTTCTGTTTATCTTGTGACCCAGTATGTGGTCAATCCTAGAGAATGTTCCATGTGGATTTGAGAAAAATGTGTACTCAGATTTTCTGGGGTGCAGTATTCTATAGATGTCCACTAGACCCATGTTGTCCAGGTCCTTGTTCAGAGCTTTAGTTTCTTTAACTTATTTTTTTGTCTTGTTGATCTGTCCATTGTGGAGAGTGGCGTGTTGAAGTCTCCTATTATGTATTCTCTCTGATAATATATTTTTATGGGTGACAGTAGTTTCCTAATATATTTTGCTGCTCCTTCATTTGGTGCATATATGTTGATGATTGTTATTTCTTCTTCTTGTATTGTCCCCTTAATCATAATGTAGTAGCCTTCTGTATCTCTTTTAACCTTTTTTAGTTTTATTTGATCTGATATAAGTATAGCAGTTCCTGCCTTTTTTGGTCCATTTGCTTGTAGGATTGTTTTCTATCTTTTTATTTTCAGTCTGTTTTTACCTTTTGTAGTTAGATGTGTTTCCTTCAGACAGCAGAATGATGGGTTCTATTTTTTAATCCATCCTGCAATTCTGTGTCTTTTTACTGATGAGTTTAATCCATTTACATTAAGAGATAATATTGAGATACTGGCATCTACATTTGCCATTATGGTCCTTCTGTATTTTTATTCCTTGTTTTGAACTGTTCTTGTTCATTCTTCTGTTGGATTTGGTTTGAGGGCTTCTTGTAGCAGTTTTTGGAGTAGGAGTTTTGTCATGACGAAATTGTGGAGTTTCTGTTTGTCTAAGAATGTCCTTATTCTTTCTTTGAAGAAGAAGGAGAGCTGCAGAGTAGAGTCTTCTTGGCTGGCCTTTAATGCTTTGGAGTTTGTTGAGTATGTCCCTCCACTCTCTTCTTGCCCGTAGCGTTTCTTCAGAGAATTCTGATGTCATCCGGATTGGTTTCCCTTCGTAGGTTATTTGTCTTCCCTCTTGTCATTGTCATTATCTTTTCCTTGTCTTGTGTTCTTGGAAATTTTATTATAATTTCTCTTGCTGTTTTTTCCCTATCATCATGGTAGTCTGGGGTTCTTCTTGCTTCTACTTTCATCTCTTTCATATTAGGGAAGTTCTCTTCTATTATCTCTGAATATTTTTTCTATTCCTTGGCCTTTCTCTTCGCCTTCTGGGATACCTACAACTCTGATGTTTCCTTTCCTAGTGGTGTCAGATAGCTCTTGAAGTGTTTCTTCATTCCTTTTCCTTTTTACTTCTCTTTCTTTTTCTTTTTTAATTCTCTGTTTCTTTGTCTTCGAGGGTGCTGATTCATTCTTCCATTTCTGTTTTCATTATTTTTCCCAGCATTCTTTATCTCCTCTAGTGGCCTTTTCATCGCTTGCATTTCTTCTATTTCCTTTTTTAATGTCTCTTTTTCTTTCTTCAGTTTTTTGATTGCTTGCTTATAATTTTTTCATTGCTTTCATTCATTTCCTTGTTTGCATTCTTCAATTCCTTGATGCCTTGCCTCATTTCATTTTGTTTGTTTACCATGATGATTCTGATTTCTTTATCTGGTAAGTTGAACAGTTCTTCTATTTCTTTGGTGGTTTCTGCCTGACTGATCTTTTTGTGTTGAATTTTCCCCGTTGACTTGCTTGAATATTAGTTTGTCTTCTTTTCCCTGTTGTGTATTTTCTAATACTTATTTCTATTCGCTGAGACATGGTGTTGCTATTATTGACTGCCTTTTTTTTTTTAAGATTTATTTATTTATTCATACAGAACTGGGGTACAGGCCAGAGATGCGGAGGGTGAGAGGATTCACCAGCGACAGAGTGGGGTGTAGAACAGACAGATCGATGAAGTACACTGCTGAGGGGAGCAGTGGCCGGGTCAGGAGAGGTCTGCCATGCCATGTGGATCTCCTCTGGGACTGGCGGGGATCGAACTCATGCGGTAGTGACTTAAGCTTCTTTGTGCTGCGTTTTAACCCACTGCGCCACCAGGGAGGGCCTTGACCGGCTTTTTTATTTTTTATTTTTGGATGTTCTTTCTGGAATGGCTGAGGGACTTCCAGACACTTCAGTTGTGGAGGGTATTCTGAGTTGTGTTATTTTTCCCAGCCCCACTGTATGTAATTGTGTCTGTCATCTCAGCTGGTAACAGTCAGGTGTCTCCTGTGTTGTTCAGCCTTTTCTAGTAACACGTTGAGTCCGTGTTTCTGGAAGGTGTCTGTTGATCTTTGTAGCCCATAGTTCAGAGATTTAAGTAGAAGCATGGAAAACATAAAAAATGTCAAATTCAAAAGTATGCCAAAATAAATGAAAAGAACATCAGTGAGTTGCTGGGGCAACTTCAAGCAGCCCATTATAGAAAATCAGAGTCTGTAAAATGGAAGGTAGGAAGGTAAGCTTATAGTAAGCTGTAAGCTGAAAAAAAAACAAGAACCATGAAGAAAACTAAGACTCAATTTCCTCAAAATCTGCAATAAAAAGAAAGTTGTAAAGTCAGTCGGGGATGGGGAGGAAATAGGTGTTGGGCCTTCCTGGTGGCACAGCAGGTTAAAGCTGCAATTGCTTCAGTGTCAGTTCGATCCCAGGCCTCGAAGTGATCCACATGGTGTAGCAGACCTCTCCTGTCTTGCAGGCTGCTCACATCAGCAGTGTAGTTCATCAATCTGCCTGTTCTGCTCCTCATTCTGTCTCTGGTGAAGCCTCCCACCATCCCTGTACCTCTGGCTCGTATCCTAGTTCTGTATGCATAAGTAAATAAATCTTTAAAAGAGACATATTAAAAAACACAATGAAGGATGACAGCAGATTTCTTCTTGAAAATGTTGTGAAAAGAGGAGAAAATAAAGCAGCACTAAATAGTATATGGAAAAATTGTCAATCTAGAATTCTGTGCCCAGCAAAAACCTACTTAAAAAGTGAAGGTGATACAACATCAATTTGAGACATATGAAAGTAGAAATAAATTGACAGCTGACTCACACTATTAGAAATGTTAAAAAAAATTATTTAGGCTAAACAAACATGATTTAAGAATCTACATAACTGAATAAAGAGCACTGAACATGGTAATCATATTGGTAAATATGATATTTACTAAATCTCTTTAAAAGATATTAACTGAAACAAAAGTAGCAGTTATACATTGTACTATTACATATTTGCAAGTAAAATATTCAACAAGAATAGCAACAAGGGCAGGAGGAAAACAAAACTATAATGTTCTTATGTTCTTATACTATGAATGAGTTAATATGCCATTACTTAGCTGTATATTGTTATAAGTTAGAGTCTTATCCCATAAATTGTAATGCAACCATTAAAATCAAAAGAGGAAAGGTATAGCTAATAAGATAATAAAAGTGAGAGAATCAAATGCTCAGCAACTCCAAAAGAAGACCAAAAAAAAAGAGGAAATCAAGGAATGATAGTACAAATTGGAAACGATAGCAACATGAAAATTTCATTCTGACAATAATACTTTAAATATAAATGATACAAAGGCCACACCTTAAGGTAGCAGTTGTCCTATTGGATTAAAAAAATAAGCAGTTAAACTACATGTACTATCTGGAAGAAAGTCACTTAAAATTTACCAGAAATAAATCTCTAAGTCCAGATGATTTCACTCACACTTTCTAACAAATATTTAAGGACAAAATAATAACAATTCAATACAAACATTTCTGAATAGTTGAAGAGGAGAAAATACTTATTTAAAGTCATTGATGCCAGTTATTTGGGCCTCCCTGGTGACTCAGAGAAGTAAGTCTCAATATTATGAAGCTATTAGCAGCCAGTGCAGCGTGAGTTCAATCACTGGCCGATGAACTGACCCACATGGTACAGCAGACCTCTACTGTCTCAGCCATTACTCCCTCAGCAGTGTATTTCAATGGATCTGCCTGTTCTGCTCCTTACTGTCTCTGGTGAATCCTCTCACTGCCTCCTTCAGCTTTGGCCTATACCCCAGTTCTTGTATGTGTAATTAAAATAAATCTTAAACAATAAAGAATATGACCAGTGATTACTGCCATACCTATGAGTGATTATTTAATTCTACCCAGGGTGATTAGGAGTCTTAGCTTTTCTTCCAGTGAAAAACTTGTTGATTTTGCATTTTTTTTAAATTGATACTACAACTCCAAAACTTCAATTAATGTGTAATATCTTTTCTGTTAGAAGAAACAGTATTTTGTATAAAAAAAAATGTCTAGTAAGGGATAAATATTAAAATGTGTCATGAACAGACTATCAACTGTGAATCTATTAAGTATCTCTAAAATAATTTTAAAATCTTGATTTATTTACACTCATTCAAAAGCTTTTTTAAAGGTTATTGTAAAAATGAAATGATTTTTCTTGATAGAAATTTTGTATATCATTTCTTTAAAGCAAGTTGCTCCAATTACCATTTAGCTAATGAACCCTTCAAATTTCATTTGCATAATTGTTGCCAATTTTGACAAGGGGAATTTATCCTGCTGTGATAAAAGCATCATTGGACTCACCAATAGAGCTATGGTTATTTAGTTTGAAATCATCATGGACGTACCACAGAACAGACAGGCAGAAACACTAGTTTGTCATTCCCACTATAAATCCCTATTTTTTTTTTTATAGGAACTGGGAATCAAAACGTGATTGACTTTACTCAGTCTTAACTTTACAACATACTATGATGCTTCATTTGAACTGCACTTCAAAATGTACTGTCTTTTTTCATTCTTATATATTGCTATTTAAGTAATGGTGACTCAGATCTCTCTAACTCTGAGTTTGTTACCGAGCAATTTAGCAAGATATTAAGTTGCCTTCTAGAAATCTTTACTTGGGAGTCCTATATAATGCTAAGCTTTGTGTTCAGTACACTCCCCACACTATCTCATTCTTAAAATAGTTTTGTAAAGAAAACATTACCATGTTTGTTTAGACACACACACAAACAAGATCACAATAAATACCCTCGTTATACAGTTAGTAGGGATTTAAATAAAATTATTTTGAATCTAACCCAACTTTATAAACTTTATAAATATCTCTAGAGCTAATCTAACTAAAGGTAAAGTCATAGAAGGGAGGATATGTGTGACATCATACCTTTTAAAAAGATACTGTACCCTTGTAAACTCTTTAAGTTGATGAATAGCGCAGCAACCACTTAGTTAAACAAATGTCAGATTTAGCCTTTGCTTTGCTTCAGTCCAACAGTGGGAAACTATTTCAACCAATTTTCAAAGCCTGAGATGGGAACTTTCCTAAATTAGAAAGTAGCCTCATAACCTGAGGGAAATACAGCAATGATTAGGTATCAGATTACCAGACAAAATTAATCTAAAGTTGATTACTCTTACAGATCTGAAGTGTACTTATCAATTAATACATCCCTTTACATAACTTTGTTGGTTCAGAATAAATAGAAAGGTATGAAAATTTATTTCAGACCAATTATTCTTTTTCACCTTGATCTTTTATAGATACAACTACATTCAGATATATTAAAAAAAACTTGGAATTCCAGTAATAGCACTGGGTGTGATTATTATGATGAGGAGTGAGAAGATGATGCTAAACTAATGTTTTTTACTAAATTATGTAAAATCCATTTTTCTTCTAGAATTGCCATGTGGATCACATGTGGCATAATAAAATCAGTGAAAATATTTCCTGTATAACATAGTCACATTTTTATGAATCAGGAAATACACTAGTTATTCTTTTAGTGAGTTAGGTAAGTTACTGTAAGAGGCCTAACTACTCTGAATGTGTAAAATAAAAAAGAAAATACATTTTAAAAGAATGAAGAGTTTAATAGAAGTCAGAGTTCCAGTTCAGGGGAGTTTCTGTAATTTGACATTTGTTAAGTACTGCTGATGTTCTGGGAAGAGTGTGCAAAATACTTAATATGTTTTATTACATTTATCCCACAAGGATATACTGAGTGCCTATTGGACCCCACACATTGTGTTCCAGTCATGTGGCTAGTTAAGAAGTCTGGTATTTTGTCCATTTATTTACAAATAAACTGACCATTGGAACTTCAAGTAATTTGTCCAGGATTGTACAGCCTGTGTCAGTTAACAACTGAACCTAAGTTTCTCTGACAAAGTACATATTCTCACACCCTGCACATTGCTGCCATCTACAATAATAGAAGTTTTCCTCACATATAGCAAAATTAGGGTACAGGACATGATTTTTAGATAGATCAAAACAGTATTTTCATTTAAATTCTGGTTACATGAAGCATTAACTTTATAATCCTTGGCAAGTCAGCATCATGACCTTCAGTTGTTTTTAACAATATAGATCCCAATTTATCTGTCTTTATATACTTGGAACAACATATGAAAAGTTTGGTAGATTGGACTGAGAGAAAATTACCTTTATTGTAATATTTTAGGGGATTGATGCCTTTTTATTCTGTTTTCTCAGCCATCTACCACACACTGTCTCAAAGCTCTTGAAAAACACTTCTAGACTAAATAATGAATAAGTGACTAATGATTATATATAAGATATCCAAAAGGCCATACGCCTCTCAAAATAGTACTGACATTGAAATAGTACAATACATTTTCACATTGTCAATACTCTTGATGACCTCTACTCTGAATGATTGCAGTTCTAAGATAACATTAGTAATGTTTCAGCTTGTATATCTGCAAGTATATCATACTAGTGCTTACAACTGAGTAAGCACAAATCACATCCAAACTCTAGGACTAGAGAAAGTGGCCCATTAATCTGGAGTGGAACTGCTCTGTTTCTGATTAAGAAATTATCAGATATGTTTGGATAGGTCTGGTTGTATTTTTTTTTTAAAGATTTATTTATTTGTGCATACAGAACTGGGGTACAGGCCAGAGGCTCAGGGGCGGTGAGAGGCTTCACCAGAGACAGAGTGGGGAACAGAACAGGCAGATGGATGAGGTACACTGCTGAGGGGAGCAGCGGGTGCATCAGGAGAGGTCTGCTACACCATGTGGTCACCTCTGGGGCAGGCGGGAATTGAACTCTTGCGGAAGTGGCTTTAGATTCTCAGGGCTGTGCTTTAACCCACTGCGCCACCAGGGAGGGCCACGTCTGGTTGTATTTTTAAAATTTCATGAAAACTTTTTTTTTAATATTCTCAGTTCTTCTCAACTTGATCTGTAGATTCAATGCAGTCTGAAATATATTCTTATCAAGTTATTTTTTGAATATCAACAACATAATCCAAAGTTTCTGTGGAGATATACCAGACCCAGAACAGTTAAGTCAGTGTTGAAGGAAAAAAATAGGATTAACACTGCCTACTTTAAGACTCTGTGAAAGCTGTAGTAGTCAAGACATTGTGGTGACAGTAAAAGAAAAGACAAGCAGATCAATAGAACAGAATTAAGAAGTGAGAACTAGACCTTCTTAAATATAATAGACTGATCTTTGACAAAGGAGCAAAGTTAATGTAATCAAGTAAACAGTAATTTCTGTACTAAATGGTTTTCTCACTACTGGACATCTACGTGAAAGAAAATAATGAATCAGACACAGATTATACATGCTTTGCCAAAATTAACTTTATATGAATAAGATATTTCAATGCAAAATGTAAAACTAAAACTCCTAGAGATAACATAGGAAAAGCTCAAGATGACGTTATATATGCAGTGTTTTTTGAGACACAATACAAAGTTACAGTCCGTGGGAGAAATAATTGATAAGTTGTACTTGTTTAAACTTAAAAACTTAGGTATTATGATGACAATGTCAAGAGCATGTATAAAAAGTTAGTCTAGGAGAAAATATTTGCCAAAGATATATGTAGTTAAGGACTGCCATCCAAAATATATAAAGAACTCAAAGATCAAAATAAGAAAGTAACCTAATATTTTATTTATTTATTTATTTTTAAAGATTTATTTATTTTTAAAGATTTATTTATACATACAGAAATGGGGTATAGGCCAGAGGTCTAGGGGCAGTGAGAGGATTTACCAGAGATAGAGTGGGAAGCAGAACAGGCAGGTCAGGGGAGGTCTGCTCACCTTGTTGATCACCTTTGGGACTGGGGATCGAACTTGCACTGAGGCTGTGGCCAGCTTGCAGTGCTACATCCTAACCCGTTGCACCACCAGGGAGGGCCCGTAACCTAATATTTTAAAAGGAACTTGATATTTTATTAGATACTTCACCAAAGTAGACCTACAGATGGCAAATAAACCTATGAAAGATGTTCTCCATTGTGTATCATCAGGGAAATGCAAATTAAAATAGCAGTAAGATATTACTACTACATACCTATTAGAATGACCAAAATCAGGAACACCAAATGCTGGAAAGAAAGGGCAGCAAGAGGAACGATCATTTATTGATGGTAGGCATTCAAAACGACTCTGTAAGGCAATTTGGCTTTTTCTCATAAGACTGAAACATGTTCTTACCATATGTTCAAGCAACAGCACTGCTTAGTGTTTAATCAAGGAGTTGAAAACATGTCCACACAAAAAGCTGGACCTGATTGTTCACAGCAGCTTTTTTTTTTTTTCCCAATTGTCAAAGCTTGAAAGCAACCAACATGCTCTTTAGTGAGTAGCAGTTGGTTTATCCAGAGAATGAATGTGATTCAACCCAAAAAAGTAAAGCTGAGTTGTCATATTGATAAATAAAAGTGGAAGAAACTTAAATGCACATTATTAAATGAAATGAACCAATCTGAGAAGGCTATATATTGTTCAATTTCAACTGCATGACATTTTGGAAGAAGTAAATTAAGAGAGTAAAAACATCAGTGGTTGCACATGTTGTAGCAGGGGAGGTAGAAAATGGAAAGGCAAACACAGGGTTTTTGGAGCAGCAAAAGTATTCTATGTGATATAATATGAATAATATGAATATGACACTGTAAAGTTGTGTATTTGTCCAAGCCTATACCATATAGGATTAAATATACAGCTCAAAAAGAACTATACTGGCCCTCCCTGGTGGCGCAGCGGGTTAAAGCACAGCAGCGAGAATCTGAAGCCACTTCCGCATGAGTTCGATTCCCGCCTGCCGCCTGCCCCGGAGGAGACCACATGGCGAGCCAGACCTCTCCTGACCCGCCCGCTGCTTCCCTCAGCAGTGTACTTTGTCATTCTGCCTGTTCTGCTCCCCACTCTGTCTCTGGTGAAGCCTCTCACCGCCCCTAAGCCTCTGGCCTGTACCCCAGTTCTGTATGCACAAATAAATAAATAAATCTTAAAAAAAAAAAAAAAGAACTATACTATACACTGTGGAATTCAGTACTATTATGTGTGAAAGTAGGTACGTCCCTTAGGACAAATGTTTTGCTTTGGTATGGTGAAGTTGTATACGTGTAGGACAGAATTCTTAGTTTAATGATCCCAAACAGGCAACGATAATATTGTTGGCCAGTGTGTAGTATGTAGCCAGGGAAGGAATCTGCTTCAAGGTTATTCACAGAGTTGTTTAGATTCAGCAAATCCATAAACTGTTAGACTTTGAGAATATGTTGGTAGATTACCTGTGACTGTACCCAATGACAAACTACTACCAATATATATATATATTCCATTTGGATTTACTCTTAGTGAGTCTTAGTGTCTAGTTAAGTTAAACTGAGTTGAAAGTCTTTTGTAACTCCTTTATATGAAACCACTGAGTTCTCAGGTTATGAGAACAAAATTTGAAAACCTCAATGAATAGCAACGATTGCATTTTCAGTGCCTTTTCTAGCTTTCCTTTCTATGCCTGGCTTACACTGCTCTTATAAACTCTTTTCTAATTTTGTATGTTGAATCTCAAGTAGGAATACCAGCAAATGAGATGAATTGCAGATGGAAAGTTAGAACTTGGGCCAGACAGCTACTTGTTCATTCACTGTCTTTCAGAGTTCAGTGTGTCCAGCTGGTTAGCATAATTGGAGGCTTATTAATACAACATAGGATCATAATCAGTGAATTGAGACTAAATTTTATTTCAAGAAAAATGAAACTACACAGTCACAATGAGTTTTATACAGTCTATGGGGAAAAGCACAAATTAATTTTTTTTTAATTGTTTATAGCAGTTTTATTAGTGATTTTCTTTAATAAAAATAACCTAATTGTTCATGAACACAAGTAATTTTAAATTCAACATTCAACAGAAGGATTTTCATGAGGGTAAACCAAATGTATATCTACCTTGTAGTGCATTTACATTCCACTTCTTTTTTGAAAGCCTTTCATCAGTAGATAATAATAGCTATCTGACTAGATTGTTTAGGACACTTGTAAATAGAAAGTCTACAATGTTCAAATCTAACTTTTTTTTTTTTGCAAGTAACAAATTCCACAAGGTAGACAACCTGCGATGTAAAATTTACAAGTACCATTTAAAAGGCCTGATTCAGATAAAGATAGCTAATATGACACATATTTTATAGTAAAATATTTTAGGTACTATTATCTAACTATGAAAAAAACTCTCCTTTGCATTGTCCCTCCCTGCTTACATGCTCAATGAAGTGAGACAACACTAGAGCTAAATTGAAAAAGTAAATGAAACATTCATGTTCCAGTTATGAAAAGAGAATTTTAACTCCAAGGACAATTTTTTAAAAAAAACAATAGCTTATTTTTACATAATTTTGTGCCTTTTTCCATCTCAGTTATAATCCTGTGGGATTCCCATCACCAAATTACCTATGTGCCATCACCATAGTCCAGTGCACTTCCCTCCCACCCACCGTTTTTGATCCCATTCCCTATTCCACCCCTGTAAAATGTCTCTGGTGTATAGTTGTTTATTGTTATTATTTTCTCCCCTTGTCCTTTATACTCCTGCTTTGAGTGAAACCATCCGGTATTTTTCCTTTTCTTTCTGGCTTATTTCACTAAGCATTATCTTTTCCAGCTCCTTCCATGTTGCTGCAAAAGGCATGTGTTTATTATTATTTTTTTGTTTATTATTATACCACATCCAGTTATCTATTTTGGGCATTTGGGTTGTTTCCATGTCTTTCCACCCCCAACCATTTTTGATCTCCTTCTCCATTCCAGCCCCATAAAATGCCAAAGACAATTTTTAAAGTTTTCAGATTGTATCTCTTAGACCTCCAACAACATGATGTTGATTATATCATATATTCAATGAAAGTATAAAAAACTAGAATTAATTTTAGGATTAGTGAGATTTACAGTGATACTATTTTGGGAGAATGTCAACCAGTAAAAAGATGGGTACCATACTGAAAAGTCTTAAATAGTGCAGAGTCAGTTTAAGAGGTGATATCTAGATTGGAATACTGCCTTCATTAGTTACCAACTGGGACAACTTATTTAAACTCCATCTTAAATATGGCTTCTAAACCATGTAAGGTAATTACAATAAACCTACTTCTTATAAAAAAATCTTGTAAGAGGTAAGTGATATATTGTAAAACACTTAAAACCCTGAAATGTTATAAAAACTCAATACCTTAGACATTATTTTTATTATTTTAGTAATCACATTTAGACGCTATTTAAATGTATCTAAGAAATTTCTTTCCTGTCTGGCTTTAAAAAAAGAATTTTTCTTAGTTATTCAGACTTAATTTACATACATACATACATGTATATGAATGTGTGTGTGTGTGTGTATACATGGTTTATATTGTTATCTCACTAATATTTTAAAAGGAACTTGATATTTTATTAGATACTTCACCAAAGTAGACCTACAGATGGCAAATAAACCTATGAAAGATGTTCTCCATTGT
>NW_004567109.1:40680092-40684438 GCF_000260355.1 Condylura cristata
TGTGTGTGTGTGTGTATACATGGTTTATATTGTTATCTCAGAACAATGTTATAAGGCTTACCTCAGAGCTATGCTGTGAAGTCTTCCTCCACAACTTTACTATGCTATAAAGTATCATTATAACTTCTGTCATTGCACTCCATAAGATTTTATTATTCCCTGTTTATCTTACATGTTAAACAAGATCTAAAAGGTGTAAAAGGTATTTAAAATCATCTGTGCCTAAAATCTTTCAATCTAATTACAAAATTATATTATACAAAATAAATAAGAAATTATGTTAAGTGAAAGCATTGTTATATAAAATGTTCAAATGTATAGACCAATTATACAAAATTTATTTTGAATTTTGTTCTGTAGTTTCTAGTAGGCTTTGTGATATACAGAGGAAGAAATAGACAAGGACTTCTTGTATGAATTTTGAGCAAGATACTTGATCTCCCTGGAACTCAAGTTCATTATAGAATAAGTGCTGATTACCTGAGTATGTTTATATTTTTCTAAGATATAGTTTGCAGAGCTTGGCTACTTATATAATCTTTCAGTCTAAAACATACCCTTGGCTTCATTTTGGTAATCAAGACACTATATTTTTAGTTAATAAAGATAGAACCCATCTGCCATTAAAAAAAAAATAAAGAAGAGCTATTTACTTTTCTAGTGTTTATTATTTTTTTTATTGAGGTGAGGTTGATTTATAGTATAGTATATACAACCTAGTGCATGTTTATAGATATAGGATCAAAAATATTTTCAAAAATATGTTATCATACCATATATAACATAAAAGCACCAAAAATCCTTCCCCATGGTCCACTGAGCCCCTCACCTCTCAGCTTTGCTTCTCATCCTCACCTCTTCTCTGGTAATGTCAGTTCTGTAATCAGACTTAAGAGTTCAGTTTGGTTTGGTTTTGTCTGTGTCTTTGCTTTGTTTCTCTCCATTGCAAATATGGGCAAGTCACCCAATAGATGCCATTTATGTAACTGCCTCCATTTTCATTCATGTTGTCAAAAATGGTAAAATTACTTTAATTCTATAAGCTTATGAACAGAGAATAACTTTCTATTTCTTTGCATTTTCTATTTACCTTCACAGTGTTTTGTAGCTTTCATTATACAGATCTTTCACCCTCTTTGATAAATTTATTTCCTTAAATCTTTCGATGCCTTTGTAAATGGAATTGCCTTCTCAGGTCTTCTCTTCTAAATTATTGTGTATAGAAGCACAACAGACTTTTGAAAATTGATTTTGTATCCTTCTAATTTACTGATATAATTTTTATTTCTAACAATTTGTTGTTGGTGGAGTCTTTAGGGTTTTCTTCATACAATATTATGTCTCCTGTATAACCTGGTATCTATGTTCTTTCTTTTCCAAACTGAATTCCTTTTACTTCTTTCTCTTGATAAATTGCCCTAGCCAGGACTTTGAATACTATGCTGAATAGTCATTTTAAGAATAGATAGCCTTCTTTTTTAGTTCTGATCTTAGAGGAGCTTTCAGTTTTTCCCCATTGCATATGATCTTAGCCTTGGGTTTGTCATATATGACTTTGTTTGTATTGAGTTATATTCCTTTTTTGTTAAGATTTATTATTTTTTTTTATTTATGCATTCAGAAATGGGGTACAAGTCAGAGGTGTAGGGGCAGGGAGATGATTCACCAGAGATAGAGTGGGGAGCAGAACAGGCAGATTGACAAAGTACACTGCTGAGGGGAGCAGCAGGCAGGTCAGGAGAGGTCTGCCCCACTATGTGGATCACTTCTGGGGTGGGGAATCGAACTCACACTGAAGCCGCAGCAGCTAGCTTGCAGTATTGTGTCCTTACTTATTGAGCCACCAGGCAGGGCCCTATATTCTTTTTATTCCCACTTTTTTTTTTTGAGAGTTTTTATTATCAGTGACTGTCCAAACTTGTCATGTGCTTTTTCAGCAACTATTGATACTACCCTTTAATTTTTCATATATTTCCTTTCATTGATGTGATCAAGTATATTAGCTTGTATATTTGAACCATCTTTGTATCTCTGGAATAAATCCCTCTTGATCATGATAAATGATCCTTTTAATGTATTATTGAATCCAGTTTGCTTAGACTTTAATGTGGATATTTGCATCTGTTTTCATCAAGTGTATTGGTCTGTAGTTTTCCTTTTTATTTATTTGTTTATTTATTTATTTATTTTTGTGATGCCCTTGTCTGCTTTTGGTATCAGGGTAATGTTGGCCCATAAAATATATTGGAAGCATTCCTTTTTATGAAGGACATCTTGAACTTCCTTAGGTGTATTTATCCCACCTCCATGCAATTATAAGTCATATGAACAAAAGTGTGACATAACACTTTTTAGTGTTCATTATCACTCATCCAATGATTTGCTATGTATTTGTTGAGAAATTTACAACTACTTTGCAACAGATAATATTTAATCAATTGCTGCATATTTTTGTAAACAAAGTATATTGCTTTTTAATACTTTTATCTTTTAGACTCATCCTAATCAAATGTTTTAATTGAAATAACTAAATAATTACAGATACTGTTTTCATGCCCATATTGTTTGAAACTTTATTCTGATGTACATTAACAGTTGTCTTAGTAGCATGACTATATTTACATCAGAGCCATTCATACTAAGACTTTTTCAGAGACTAGTCAAATGACTGTTTTAAATGAGGTAAAGTTTAGAAGGTGTCCTTTCCCTGAATGTCATTTCAGCTGTATTCCAGTATGACCAGGCCAGTTTAAAAAAAAAAGGGAAATAGACCCCACTTCATCCTAGAAAAAGTGTAATGGAAAGGGGTGGAAGAACTTAAAAAGCGTTATTAAACTTTTTGTTACTATTCATCTCTGCACTCTGCCTCAAAACTTCACATCCTCTTTTCCAGCATCACCTGCAAGATTCTTTCATTTCTTTCCCCAAATCACACCACATTATAAAATTGATCTACTTAATTATCCTGTCATCTAGATCAAGCTCAGTCGTAGATAAAGTGACTTGGGAGCCGAGTGCAGTTTCCAACAGAAAAGTATGGTATCAGTGTTGTGTATGTTTATAGAGGCCTGCGTGTTGAATAAATTTTTGCTGGAGGAAGGATAGAAATTGATCAAATTGTTAAGGGAGATGATGATGACAGGGGTAGACCATACTTAAGTAGTGTCAAAACCAAATGATTATCTTAAGTTGCTTGAAAGATTAAAAAAAAAAAAAGTAATGAATCTGGATCTGGCTGGGAAAATTTGTATGCCAAAAAATTTTAATGACTTTTTCAACTACTTATGAGAAGTTATTGCAAGAGACAGATGAACCAAAGGAACATTTTAGTTTTCAAGTAAATTCAGAAGAATTATTTTCAACCCAGGTCTTGCTGGGTTGCAGAATAACAGTATTTCTCATTCCTAATTTCTCATATAACAAAAAGTTCTCAAAGTAAGAAACAGCTTCAGGCAAAGGTCAAATTGAGGTTCTGACTAAAATGTAGCTTTAGGGTTAAGATCAAATCAGTGGTACAACTGTAAAACTTCTTGTTAAAATTCTGAAAGATTTAAGTCAGTGCTTTGTAGAACCTTTCGGTTAATCACAGTTTTCCAAGAATTTTAAAGATATTATCCCATGTCTTCCTGAATCTCAACCCAAAGTAGAGAGAAACCTACCTTGAAAAGATTTGTGGCTGTGGCATTTTTCAGACATAATGATTTATAATTTGATATCTTGGAAATATAATGTTTTTAAAGATAGTTGGATTAAATTGGATGATAAAAAGTATACAGAAAATATTTAAAATGAAAGGACTTAGCCTTCAATGCTGATTAACATCTGAGAATGCCACTCAGTCATAACTATAGAGCATTTCTTCTGAAAAAGAATGAATCAGAAGACAAAGGCAGGAGTCCAAGGACAGAACTTAGCATCATTGAAAATAACTCCCAGGGAGCAAAAATTAATTCTAATCAAGGAATTATCTTTGCCTAAGAGTACAGTGCTGTGAGAGCAAATACTTTCTAGTCTTTTTGGATCACCAAATCTCTAAATTGACAAGATCTGTGAGGGTCTTACCTCAACATGAGTATTAATCACAAGATACTGGACTTTGTGCCTAACAAGACTTTTGGGATACGTAAGGATGAGAGCCTTTTGTATTTTGTATGAATCCGAAATGTTGCAGCCAATTTGTTGTGCAAATTGACTGTAAACATTGCCATTTATATTTTTTCCATTTCTAACAAGCTTATGATGCATTAAAAAGTGAAACCTGTTGGCCCTCCCTGGTGGCGCAGCGGGTTAAAGCACTGCACTGAGAAGCTAAAGCCACTTCCACATGAGTTCGATTCCCGCCTGCC
>NW_004567109.1:40685098-40688994 GCF_000260355.1 Condylura cristata
TTTTTTTTTTTAATTTAATTTCTTTTTATATATTTTATATCAGATATAGTTCATAGTATTTCTACCACCAGTTCATCACCATAGTGATTTCAGTCCATTTACATTATGGTGATTATTGACCTAAGAGATTGCTATTACCATTTGCCTTTTACTTTCTGGTTCTATGTATTAATACCCTTGTTTAAAATTTCCATCAACTTTTTTTTTCTTTAATTTAGATAGGAGACTTCCTTTCAACATTTCTTATCAAGGAGGTCAAGTTTAGCTTTTCTTTGAGAAAATTCTCTAGAATGTAACTACAAATGCATGGAAAGTTATATTACCCTATCAGAAAGTAAAAAATTGTTAAAACAAACAAACTCAGAAGAAAACCCAGAAAATAAAGTGATACAAGGGAACTAAGAAATAATAAAGATAACAGCAAAAGGCCTCATAAATAAAATTTATTATTTTTAGTCATTCAAGGAAAAAAATATTTAAAGAAACTACTTCATTAAATGTTTTACTTCATTAAATGATTTACAACTGTAGTTGTAAAATTAGAGTATTTTTTCAATACGAATGTTGGCCAGAATATAGAGAGAATGCCTCTCAGTAAGTCAGAGGTAAAATAAGCCAAATCTAGAATTTCTTTTTAAAGATTTATTTATTTTTGTATACAGAACTAGGGTACATGCTAGAGGTGCAGGGGCAGTGGGAAGATTCACCAGAGACATAGTGGAGAGCAAAACAGGTAGATTGATGAAATACACTGCTGAGGGGAGCAGCAGGCAAGACAGAGAAGCAGGAGAGGTCTGCTGAGCCATATGGGTCACCTCTGGGGCTGGTGATCGAACTCACATTGAAGTAGCTGAGGCTCTCTTGCAGTGCTGCACTTTAACCTACTATGCCACCACAGAGGGCCAAATCTAGAAAATATTTAGACCATATCAGACTGAGCTCAGACTGAGCAATATTTTATCCATAATTTATTTCCTGTTTTTAGAGTTAAAATTCAAGCAAATTAGATACAGAGCTATACTAGAGGAATATGTTCAGATATCAAAAAGTTTATAAAAAGTTATAAAATCCAAATCAACTCACTTCAAATAACCTAGAAAGCTGAAGGCTAAAGATGTGTAACATATTCCATACCAGGAGGTTTTTGAATCTTTGCAATGCCTGCATCCACTGAGTCTAGAACCAGCAGATATAATTCCAGATATAATTTGATGCTTTCATCAAAGGGCAGTTTTCAAAGATTACTGAGCTCAACACACCTTGTTCAGGTTGAGTTCATATGACACCACAGTACTGCTGGTCTCCACTGCACAGTTGTTCTACCTCAAACTTACATACTTCAACATGAAAGATAATGCTTTGTAAAAGGTAGTCTGTATACATTATACAGTTACCCATTAAAACCCCCCTGTATTATATGCTATGAAAAACTTTTTTTTAAAACGAGAGAAATGAGTCATATTAAAATGCCACATTTCACATAACTACAAGTCAGAAGCCATAACTCTAATTTTCTAACTTCACTAATTTTGTAAGAGCCTGTGTGTTTTTGTCATTTTGATCAACTGTCCCTTTTTATCCAAAGTGGATGACTTTTGGGAAGGATCTCTTTTGACCATAAGTATGCTTTTCATTGGAAACTGATAATAAAGGTAAGGAATTGATTTTTCATATTTTTCTTCAGGGGAGAGATTTCTTCAGGAGATGAGAGTCATTTGATCATTCCACATGTATCTACAAGTCAGTGATCTAGAAATGTAGTTTGCCTTTTTGAATCAAAACCAAAATTTTGATAGCTAAACTAAATAAGAAGACTTTGACCTGGACAGCATAGCTGACTGATTTTACCAATTTTAGTGATAATAAAAACCAATGGCATTCTGAACTCTGAAGAGTAAAAAGAAGAACCAAGTAAATAGAGAGTTAGAAGAGTAATTATAAGTTTATGAAAAATAAAATCAATCAGCTATAGAAGAAATTTGCGGTGAAAAATCGGCAATTCTAGGTTCATAAATAAAGTGTGAAACAGTCTCTTACTGTCGAAGTGTTGCTATACTTTACACCACAGAACTTCATAGAATTGCTAAATTTCAGATTATCTAAAGGCAGTTATGAAAACTAGGAATGTGATGATTCTATGAGTGTCATCATAGAGGCTAGAATAGATGAAAAAGGATTTAACAGTCTGATCTAGACATTAACTTCAAGTTTGACTTAAAAATCTACTACATTTACTCATTTATCCATGCATTCATGCATAGTCACTGCTATCCCTAATGTGTACAGCAAGTGTTTAAATAAGTCCTGGGGACAGACACACCTGGTATGAGTACAGTATAATAGGGTATAGAGAGAAGATTAGTGAAATGGCAATTGCAACACAGTGGCATAGTTCATGTACTCTGTTATATGAGTCAGATAGAGAGTGAATATTAGAGAAGGCTTCTTGGTACAAATCCTATATATGGTGAAACTTAACTAACGAATGATAGATGGCCAGGTTAAGGAAACTTATGGAGCCTGCATTAGACAAGGAAATGGCTTATGTGAATATGTAGTAAGAAAGAGCAAGACATATAGGAATAACAGAATGAATGAATGATGACCTGGTGCAGTACAGTGTGTAAGAGTATGAGTGGTCAGAGATGTAATGGAAGGGTAATGGGACAAAGGCCAGTCTGGTGGGTCTTGTGAGCTTTCTTTAGTCATTGGGAAAGAGATTGTAAAATGGGGGAAAAATTATTGTATATTTCTGCTGATGGTTAGAAATAGAGTTGGCAAACTGAGATAGAGTCAGAGTAGTTGTTGCATTATAGAATCAGCAGGGTTGATGATTCACGCTATGGAAGTTGAAGGGGAATCAAGAGCGTCTCCCAAAATACTACATTGCTTAGTGTTTTGGCAGTACTATTAAGTCGATAGGAAATCCAGTGGGGTTGGGGATCAAGCAGGTTTGTGTATTAGGGAAAGGGTAATGCTTGAGTTAACTTTGGAACAGGGAAAGATTTATGTGTTTTTACTGCGAAGCATTATAGTAAAAGTTCTTTTGAACTTTTTGCCTCCTGTTTCTTTTGAATTGTAATTAACTTTTTAAAGTTATATTTTTAAATTGTTAAAGTTTTCAGTGTTACCAACACTACTTATATTTCTAGTACTATAACCACAGTCATACACTAACATTTATTGAAAAGCTTCAAAATGCTAGGCTTTGTGCAAAGGATTAAAATGTTTTAAATCTATCTAACTGGTGTGTGGGGTAGACATTGTGAAAAAACCTAGGCTTGCCAAGATTGTCAGCCTGATGTGATATGCACAGTATGTACCAGAGAAGGCCATGAAGCCTGTATGTTGCCAAAAGCTGTGTTTTCAATTAGAGTGTGCTATTGAAAGTAATGTCTAATTTTGTAGTTAACAAAGGAAAAATCTCTTTGGAAAAAAATTAGTCTATAGTCTTTATTATAGTCTACTAAATTCTAAATGTTGGCTCTACATATATAACCCTAACATTTAGCTCACTTCTTCAGTGGAAAAGGCAGAAAAGTCAAAATATACAATGTATGCAATCTTTGAAACTTTAAGTAAGAGGGCAGTATCAAAGAAATAGTTAAGAGCATTGCAGCCTTCCCTGGTAGCTTAGGAGTTAAGTTTCTGTGCTACCACTGCAAAGCCCCACCCCTATGGTCTGACTTAGATCCTCTGAGACTTGGCACAGCCAACTTTTTCTGTTTTCCCACTGATTCCCTTAGCAATGTATTTTAATAGACCTGACTGTTCTGCTCTTCAGTCTGTCTTCTGTGAATTCCCTCAACGCCCAGCCCTACCACACACACATCTCTGGCCTATACCCCAGTTCTTCTATGCAAAAATAAATAAAATCTCTAAAAATATATAAGTAA
>NW_004567109.1:40689260-40754200 GCF_000260355.1 Condylura cristata
ACACACACACACACACACACACACACACACACACACACACACACACACACACCTCCAAGTACAGAAGTCAGGGAAGGCTTCTGAAAAATAGTAAGTTATCAAAACAATATAGAACACATGATATTAAGTAATCTAACAACCTCATGAATGTTAGTTACTATAATAGATTGTTTTCTAAAGAAATAAAACCAATAGGCTGTGAGTATAAATATGAGGGGAGATTTATTTTTTAGAAACTGATTCATATAATGGTGGGATGAAGGTAAGGGGGCTGGGCAAGTTCAAAATCTGCCAGGCAGGCCAGCAGAAAGCAGACTGAAGGAAGAGGTAATTCAACTCTTAGTCCAAAGACCATCTGAATTCTCTTCTCCTTAAGAGCACTCAGTCATGTTCATGTAAGTTCTTTAACTGATTGGGTGAGGCCCATGACATTGTGGAGGGCAACGTACTTTACTCAATCTACTAATTAGATGTCAATCTTAATAAACAAGCAAACATAGAACCTTTGAAGAAATCTTCAGATTAACAGATTGATGTTTGTCCAAATTTCTAGATACCAATGATCTATGCCCTAAGTCTGTCAGATATATTCACTAATATATGAATAATAGTTGCCAAAGTATCATTACAAAAGCTTGTTAAAACATATTTTAAAAATTATCAAACATTTCTTTCATTTAAAATTAGATGTTTAAAAATGAACAGTTGCTCCCAACCTGGATAGGAATCTAGGAATATAAATTTTAGAATTTCATCTACTTTTAACTATTAAACAATTCCTGGTGAACCAGTCTCAAGGTTGTAAATTCTCAGTGGATGTAATGAGTACTGTTAATGCTGTTTATTAATACTGCTTTTAAATTTTCATTCACACACACACACACTATTTTTAGTGAGTGTGTGCAGGTGGTATTTTTCTTTCAATTCCACATTCTCGTTGTAATACAACTTTAGATTTAAACACTCTGCCCTGTTCCTTCCCAGAGTGTAGGTGAAAATATATAATTCCTTCTCTCTAACATTTAAGCTCTATTCCTAATTTTGAAGATAAAAACATACAAAAATAAAAGAAGCTACAACAGCACTAAGGTGTGGCTTATCCTCTTGTGCTTCTATGGTTCAGCATAAGTATATTTTTGCAGTGCTGTGCTTTAACCCGTTGCACCACCAGGGAGGGACCCATAAGTGTATTTTTGAATAGCCACTGTCCCTGATTGGGAAACTTGTGGGACAGAACTAAACTGGATGTATAGTCAAGGTAAAGTCATGTCAGTTACCCCTTAATTAATAGTAAATTAAGTAACACATTGTGGTATAATATTGAGATAAAACATGTTCCGATTATGCTGCAGTGAACTATTACTCAAAATATCAGAGAACTGCAGCAGCCAAGATTTAATTATACTAATGCTCTGGGTTCATTGTGGGGTGATCTATTGCTCTTCTTCATCTGATATTTCTTTTGGACCCTGTGGAGTATCCCACATATAAAACATTGTTGAACAGAGGAAAGATTGGTTCTTAAAGTTTCACTTAAATGGAATTTAGTCAATTCTTTTTTCATTTATGTATTTGATTCTCTCATTAATGGATCATAAAATTATAAACCTTTCCAGATAAGGTAAGCAATGAATTATGAATCATAATATAAGTATTTCCATACAGACAACTAGAATGCTGTAGCTGCAGTGATTGGTTACATTCTATAGGTGACATTTGAAATCCACATGCCTTAAGGGCAACTCTTTAAAAATAGTCAAGGCATTTTATGATGAGAATATACAGAATAAATATAGAAATCTGACATAAATCTTACTATAAGAAGAAAGAGTGTATATTTGTAATAATTCTAGATCAAGTGCCTTGCAAAAATTTGTATATCAATGAGCAGTAATTGACTTTATAGTTCAGAATTTTGCTTCCTGCAAGGTACCTGAGTCCACAATCATTTAGCCTTCCTAAATTTTCATTAAAACTTCTAAAAAAGGTATCTATAGAATGTGGTATAAACATAACTTTTATTAGATAGTACTGATTGAAAGAACATGGAGCTTATGGTTATTCTATTTTGACATTACAGATTATAAGTTTATTTATCTATCTTCTCAATAATGCACCTAACAAAATCACTGGCATAAAATAATGCTAAGAAAATCTCCCTTTTTAACCTACACATATATTTCTAGCTATCTTTAAGGACTATTTAATCTTTATAAAATCTCAAAGTAATGCTTTACAACTTATAAAGCACTTTTAAAAATTCAGTTAATTTTCATTACAATCCTATAAAATATGTATTACTATGTTCTTCATGGGTGAATATACTGCAAATACAGAAAGTTAAATCATTTTTAAAACATCAAATACCTTCACAAATACTTGCTAAAAGGATCTATAGTCAAAATCCCACACTTGGGCCCTCCCTGGTGGCACAGTGGATTAAAGCACAGCATTAAGAAACTAAAGCAACTTAAGCGTGAGTTCGATCCCTGCCCGAGAGGTGATCTACTTGGCACAACAGACATCTCTTGACCTGCCCAATGATCCCCTTAGCAGTGTACTTGTCTGTTGGCCTGTTCTATGCCCCACTCTACCTCTGATGAATCCTCTCACTGCCCCTGCACCTCTGGCCTGTACTCCAGTTCTGTATGCATAAATAATTAAGTCTTTAAAAAATCCCACATTCTTTCTAGCATGCTTGTTATAATGCCTGCAATATACTTTAAAACACTTAAATATAATTAATGTGTTACTATGGTGTACTATTTACTCAAATTTCAGACTTATTAGGAGGTACTGTACTTTCAGGACATCAGGGTTTATAGATAGTAGCTAACAGTATAAGACACTACAAGAAACAAGTCCTTCTGCTGTTAATACCTAATCAACAACTGATACTTTACTAAGTGGACACTAAATATAAAATGAGCAGTTTTTTAAAGGAAACTTACTTGAAAAATTGAAAATATTTGACTATACCATCCTTGCTTGTTCTCATACATCTCAGTGATGACATCTATGTTTTTGATTCTCTGATTAATTTTGTGTCCAGTTATTGTTGTGGGTGCAATTTTTAGAGTGCATAATTCCAGTTAGATGGACTTTCAGTCTCAGGAATTTAGCCATGAGTTCATCAAAACCACTTTAAATGATTTGAACACTTGAAGGACATAGAGCTGACAATTCAAGATGAGACTTAAAAATACAGAAAACATCTTGCATGAACACAGTCTGCATGCTTTGCCAGTTGCCAGTAATCTAAGTAATGTCTTTATAAGGTACAAAATTGAGGAATAACCTATGACATATTTCTTAATAACTGACTAGTTATAGAAAATAACAAACACCATCCACCTCCAACTTTACTAGCAACTACTTTTGTCTTTTAACTTAGGTCCATTTTCGTCTATACCAGATATCTTCTCATTCCTACTTGAATGCTGGTCTTTGTAATCCAAGGGCACCTATGTACTAATGGTGACACCAGTAACTTAGTCACCAGAGCATGTTTTATTCAAGACCTTGAAATGCTTTGAATATATACCTGAACTACTCAAAAGTTGTATAGGCTAGAAATGAATTCCTTAGTATTTCTTACTCTCCAAAGTTCTGTCATTATTTTCTCACAGCTCTGTAGCATGAGAATTTCTATTGCCATTTAAAATACTCAAGCCCTTTATATGCAGAAAGAAAAATATTGATACTAAGTAATAAAAAGTGCTTAGCAATTATATAAAACCTATCTTTAGACATCTTTACAAATATCAGATAATTAAATTTTACTAAAGACAATTTATAACATAATGAGCATATGTTGGAAATAAGAAAAAACAGTAATAGAAGATTAAAGCACAAGTCAAATGCTAATTGAAATTATTTTTCATCATACGTTACACAACTGCACCATCTTTAATATTTTATATTATTGTTTTGGAAGTCTTAGTAAATATAGTCTGAACATCATACTGTTACCATATCTTTTGAGACTGCCTTCAATATCAACCATCGCAAAGTAAAATAATTTTTAACTGTTAACATATAATCAAGTTTTGAATTAAAAAATTAACTTGCATTATTATGAAATAAAAATTATTTTCTTTGATTTTTCACATTAGTTGCTTTGATTTTCTGATTACTATCAATTTTTGTCTTTCTTATACTTTCTAGACTGGCACTATTACTGTGATTGTGAGTTTTTGTTGATAGCAGACAATAATTAGTTAACTATATAGTTCCAAATAATTTGAAAAAAAAATTTTGTACTGTGTTGTTTGAAATCAAGTATTAGAATAGGGAAAGAAGAAGTAAAACTATCCTTATTTGCAGATGATATGTTAATTTATATGGAAAACCCTAAAAGCTCCACAGAGGAACTAATCAAAACCATCCACCAGTTTAGCAAGGTAGTAGGTTATAAAATCAACACACAGAAGTTCAGAGGCTTTCTTATACACAAACAACCAAGCAGAAGAAACAGAGATAAGAAAAACCATCCCCTTTTCAATTAAAACAAAAAGAATCAAATACCTGGGAGTCAACCTAACAAAGGAAGTAAAAGACCTCTACAAAGAAAATTACAAAACACTGTTAAAAGAAATCAAGTATTAGAAAGGACTTACTGTAGAAACTTTGATTTGATTTAGTAAACTTAGTTGCTGACTTCTCAATCAGTTAAGTGCTGACTGCATGAATAAGAGTAGGTTATACTATCATATTTTTGGCATTTTATAATATATTTTAGTAAAGTATCCCTTTCAGGAATATTATTTCCTATAATTATGATCTCAAACTGTTGGAGAAGACTTACATTTAGACTGGAAGAATTGAACTTGTATTGCTACTCCATCAACTGTAGTACAAAAGTCACACTCCTTAATATGCTATAAAAAAACTGATAATCTTCATTTTCTGACCCTTGCAGTTTTATCAGCCTGCTTTCTACCACTTGGATACTGCACCATTTGGATCTGTAACTCTAATTTTGAAACACATATTGCTATTATTTTACATCTTGATACTTTTGCACTTTCTGTTTATAAACATTTGTATACCTAGCAAACTCCTAATCTTTCAAGGTGGCTTTGAATATCTACTTAACATTACCTCTTCCAGCAGAATTCTATGAAACTTTCCAGGTAAAGTTTATGATTATCTCTCCTCTGGGTTCCATATCATCTTGAACAAACTTTCATTATGTTTCTATTTGTCTGAAACATATGTCTGATAACTCTACTAGTCCTTGAGCTTACATTTAGTTTTTCACCTCCCTCTTCACTTTAAAATCTTGTTGGTTAATGGGACAGAAGGATTAGACTTCTCTTTCAGTTCTAAGGATTGTTCATTTTTCTCATTAATTTTGAAGGAAGTATGTAATTAATCTGTTAGATACTGTATGACAAGCTACATTAACAATGGACTTGACCATGTATGTTTTCTTTTCTGCTTCCATCTCTCACTCAGCTGAAGGAGTGCATCAGAGCTCTTCCTTCTAAGCCTGCTTACTTTTCTTTCTCTTTTTCATTGTGTCACTAATATGGAAGCCAAAGATTTGACTTTTGGCTTAGAGAAAAATTAGAGACAAGAAATGTATTGATAGTTTAGAAGGATCTAGAAGAGTTCTTTCTGTTTACATTTAGTGCATTCAGTTGACGTTATTTTTTATACACTGCTAACTCACAGGGGTAAATTTCTTACCTCCCATAACAGTGGACCTATCACTAGCTAGGGAATTTCAGGAACCAGAACTTTAGACCAAGAAAGAAAGAAAACCATGATATAGAAATACCAAATATAGAAAGACCATGATATAGAAAATGACCAAAAGATCAAAAGGCCAACAAAACATTTCTCCTAGAAGTGAAAAATGTCATCTTGAATAAAAAAGTAATATCAATACTGAAGAAGATTCAAATTAAACATGGATATCACATTTTGGAAATAAATTTACCAACTAAATATGATTTCCAGCTGAATAATTTAACTGAAGGAACTCCAACCATTGTTAATACCTGAATTAGTACTCTTAAAAACCAAGTAGGAGGAATAAAGAAAAGCTTCAAGCAATTATTTTTCCGTGGGGATTTTGATGGAAAAATGATGCTGAGAAGATATCTAGAATATGACATGCCAATAAGAGAATTTCCAGAAGAAAGAGAAAGCAGCAGATGTTTAGGTTACAGCACTTCAACAACTGTTCAACAAAAATATTCCTGGGCTAAAGAAAGACCTAATTTCATTAACTTAAATAAATATACTGAGTTCCTAGTATGGATGATAAAAAAGAATGTGCACATAGGCATAAAAAGTTTCTAATTTTAAAGAGAAAGAAAAAAATGCCTTACAGTTTCAGAGACAAAGATTACAATGCCTACAAAGTAAAATAATCTGGGACAGTGTGGAATAATTCTTTTGAATGATGGATTTATAAGAATTAAAACCTCATAAAGCTGTGTTTTTAATATGTGAGCATGAGGTTGAAAGAGAATCAAGAATTCAAAATGGGTGTCCCCTTCCACTGAGTAGTCTATAATTTATCATTCCAACTAGGACTGAAAGGTGCCACTATTAATAATTATTCCGTAATAGCAAGCATAAATTAGGACTTACTGGGGAAACTAAACTGGCATATAATTTATCATCCTGACTGAAAGTGAAATGTAACACTATGAATATTTATCTAAAACAAATAGGACTTGTTGGAAAATGGGAATGAATAGTAACTATCCACTTACCACATTTGAGGAAAGTTTTGAAGAACTTGAAACATTAAGAAAAGGATCTGGCAAAAGAAGTAAAATTCAATCTGAAGGAAAGAATTGTGAAGAAGCAAGTGGTAAGGAATAAAATTAACAGTTTAATTTAATTGAATAGGATAGATACTTAGGGAACAAAGCAGCATTAGTTTTCTGAAATGGAGGAAGCATATTCAAGATAAATTCTAACAATAATTCATAAATGAAAGCATTTAAGTATGTTAACAACCAGTAGATTGATACTAGGAAAAATAGAGTGTGTAAAACATGTTTCATCTGGAAGGGAAAAAGTTATAAATTATAAGTATATTTTTTAAAGACTTATTTATACATACAGAACTGGGATACAGGCAATAGGAGCAGAGGAGGTGAAAGGATTCACCAGAGACAGCGTGGGGAGCAGAATAGACAGAATAATGAAGTACACTACTCAGGGGAGCAGCAGGTGGGTCAGGAGAGGTATGCCATGCCATGTGGGTCACCTCCAGGGCAGCTGCAGCTCTCTTGCAGTGCTGTGCTTTACTTGGTTTCACCACCAGTGAGGGCCCGTAAAAGTTATAAATTATAAGGAGAGTAAAAATACATTTAGTGTCTTAGTTTATTAATAGGTACAAGTGAAGTAGGTTAGCACAGTGAGCCAAACTCAAGACTTTAATAATATAGTCCTCTAATACTTCCAGTTTTCTCCAAGATACGAGTTACCATATAGAGATTTCAAGAGCCATCTTTACTTCAGACTTGTTTACTACAAACTTGGGAGTCTCCACAGATTTTCTTAGATTAATTTCCTGTGATAACTTCCAGAACTCAGGAACAAAAACAATTTATGATTATAGTTTTACTGTAGCAAAAAATTACAAATCAAAATCAGCCAGAGATAAATTAGGGCTGGAAGAGTTTCAAAAGTGAAGATTCAGTACTCTCAGTAATATGTAACCCTCCCAATATTGATGTGTGGCAAGAAGGCACAGGGTTTTGGCAACTCAGGAAAACCCATCAGAACTTTGGTGTCTATAGGTTTTAAGGCTTCAGCATGTGGTCATGATTGATTGAGTTACTTCCCAAATGGTTGAATACAATGTCCATTATTATCACCCTTTCTGGAGGACAAATTGATAATGTGTCTAGATGTTGTAGGGTATAATCACATGATCACTATCCTGCATGACCAGCCCCAAAGTTGAGTCTAGTTAGTAATGACTAACTCTGGGCCTAACATGAATCATCTCATTAGCTTAAATCACCAAGTATCAGAAGTTTCAATCAACCATGACTAACAAAGTGATTCCTATTACTTAAGAAATTCAAGTGTTTAAACTGAGACTATAACAAATTGAGAATCTTCTGAAGAGCAAACGTCAGTAAGCAAAATGAAGACATAGCACTTCTTTGGGAGAAAATATTTACACAACATACATCTGACAAAGGACTGACAACAAAGATCTACAAAGAGCTCATATAACTCAACTAACCAAACAGGGGCAGATATGCTAATAGGTAGTTCTCCAAAGAAGATGTACAAATGGCTAACAGGCACATGAAAAAGCCATTCATCGTCACTTAGCATCAAGGAAATGCAAGTCAAAACCACAGTGAGATACCACCTCACATCTGTGAGAATGGCCCATATCAAGTGAACCAGAAACAAGTACTAGAGAGTATGGAGGAAAAGAAACCCTCTTAAACTGTTAGTGGGAATATACTGGTCCAGCCTCTATGGAGAGTCCTCAAAAAACTAAAAATGGAACTGCCTTTGGCTCAGCAGTTCCATTCCTAGGATCTACACAAAGAACACAAGCACAGCACACTATTTAAAAGGAAACCTACATTCCTATATTTATTGCAGCACTTTTACAATAACTAAAATATGGTAACAACCTGTGTCCTAGAACAGATGCTGGATCAAGAAGAGGTGATGTTATATACATAGTGGAATGTTCTCTGCAATCAAAAAAGACAAACTCAGGCTATATATGAGTGAACCTGGAAGAAATCATGCTAAGTGAAATATGCCTGAAGGGGAAAGATAAATACCAGATCTTGTCATTATATAGAGAAGCCAAACAAAGACTCAATTTAAAATCAACCTTTGAAAACTGGCCATAGATCTGAGGCATCCAAGAGGGCTGGAAAAGGAGGAGGAATATAGGGAACAAAAGAGTGGGGGATGAGGTCCTCTTTGATGGCCTACGGATTAAGTCTCAATTTTATTACCACTATAGCATGTTTGTCTTGCCCAGGGAGCTAAGCCACATGGCATGGTGGACCTCTCCTGTCTCACCTGCTGCTCCTTTTAGATGTGCATTTCAATAAATCTGCCTATTCTGTTCCCCACTATGTCTCTTGTAAATCCTCTCAACCCCTGTGCCTCTGGCCTACATGCCAGTTCTTCTCCACAGAAATAAATTAAAAATTAAAGGAAAAAAAAAAGAGAGAGAACGTGTGGGGAATAGAGAGCACAAGGATCTATTGTGGAGGATTATGTGTCTGGTGGTGAGAAAGCTTTGCTAGACACACCTGAGAGGAGAAATCCTACATTGTCAAAGTATTAACAAATATGTAAAATAATGGTACTTCCTTAAAAAGAGAGCAATCTCATGGTTTTAGTATTACCCCAAAGAAGCTAGTTTACAAGCAATATTGTAGTGTGGACTGAGGCTAAATATTTTATTACATAAGATCAGGTTTGTAGAGGACTTTTTTGACAACTGATTATGTATTTGAAAAAAGGAATAGAAGTATACTGTACAACATAAATTATCCAGGGGGAAAATGAATGGGTTACTGGGCTAAAACCACAAAAATAAGGAAATACTTAAAGTTTTAAAAGATAAAACTGGTCAGTGGATAAAAAATGGAAATGAGGTGTATAAATTGTAAGTAGTTCTCAGGGCAAGTCTTGCCCACCCATTTTTTTTTTTTTCTTTTCTTCATCTACTTAGCTGGAAAGTAGCTTCAACAGAAACAGAACTATTTTAGAAAACAAGATAAAATCTGTGAGATGGAAAGGTAAAAAGCCTTGTGCCCCAACACCACTGAGCCACAAACTGAACTGTGGGCCACCTACCTTAATATTTGTGAGAAGGACATAACTGTATTTAGAGGATCCTAAACAAGTATATCTAGGAAAAGATATAAAAGCGACTATTATAAGTAAATAATCATGATGGAAATACAGTGTCCATAAGATGGCATTTAATGTTAAAAGTACAAGAATTGACTAGAATAACTCATTCTGTAACAATAAGAGGCAAAATTAAATATGATGACATGAGTCCAAACAACACTCCAAACAATACCTCACTATATATCATAACTGTTAACAAAGTTTAAAAAGTAAAGAATTCAAATTAGTACCAAAAGACTTAAAAACACCATTTATAACAGAAAATATTTAATAGGCAAATAAAAAAAGATTTTTTTTATTTATAACAGTTTATTTTTACATCATCTTGTACATTTTTTTTCCATCTCAATTGTAATCCCCGCGTGTTTCCCATCACCATGTCACCCATGTGCCATCACCATAATCCCGTGCATTTCCCTCCCTCCCTCCACCCCCGTTTTTGATCCCATTCCCCACTCCACCCACACAAAATGTCTCTGGTATATGGTTGTTCATTATTTTTGTTATTTTCTCACCTGGTCCATTATACTCCTGCTATGAGTGAAACCATCCGGTATTTTTCTTTCTCTTTCTGGCTTTTTAAAAAAACAGAAATTTTGATGACATAATCCATAAGCTTGGTTTAATAAACATATAAAATATTACAGCTGCCTTATAAAGAATAGCTAAAATTTCAATTATTTAATGTCACAAAATCTTTTCAAATTGAAGATTTTTAAAGGGCATAGTCTCTGATTATGATCCAATCAAATTAGAAATAGATGATTTATTTTAAGAATCTTAACCATCTGACACTACTAGATAACAGGTTAAATGGAAAATCAAAAGTGCAATTAAAATGATTTATAAAACAAAGAACAAGAAGATATCTCATATAAAATATATGCAGGATACAGGAAAAAAAAGCAATACATCTCGAAAACAGCCATTGGTGCCATAAATTTCAAAAAATCATAGATAATAAAAGAACTTGGTGTTTTAAGGAATAAGACATCCTTGGCAAACATTAATAGCATTTACAATCACCAACATTATTTGGAAGGCTGGTAGAACTAATGGAACAAATAGAGGGAAAGTTTTTTTTAATCAAAAATATGTTAAGAAAGTCATTCAAATTAACTATTACTGAGCCTAGAAACTTTACAGTAGAATAAATCCTACATTAATGGGAATCAGAAGTACTTGGTTGCTTTCATGGCATACTATTTTCAACTTTATTTGAAATTCCCAAGGGTTTTTTTTTTGTGTGTGTGTGTGAACTAATTTTCTTTAATTTGCAATGTAAGACACCTTGTGATATGTGCAAACTATGAAAACTGAACTCAAACTGTGTCAGCAGTTTCAATTCTAGTGTATGAGATTCCATGATGCGGCAGTTCCAATTTTTTGCATGCTGTCTGTTAAATATGTTAAGTGAAATATACATAATATTTTCATATAATCAATCTTTTTTATTCTTTTATTTTCAATACATTTTATTAATATTATATTGGTTAGAGTCCAATATCCCCATTTTTATATCAAGTAGCACGGCATTGCACTGATTTCAAAAGTGAGAGAAATAAAATTCTTTAAAAAGATGATAGTAGTATCATGAAAATGACAATTTTTTTTCTTGTAATATATACTCTATTTATACTTTTCAGTTTCTTTTGGGAGATTAGCAAGCCCTGATCTCTGTGTCATAAGATGTTCAATAGTCTGATTAAAATCTCCTTTACCAATTCAATCAAAATTTACCACAGGAAATCAGAATTCTGATTTCTTTCATCCAACTAAGATGGAGTAAAGATTCATTTCACATGGCTTTCTACACAAGGACATACATCTTCCTAATGAGTTCCAGATAAAATTCAGAATTGCTAAGGATTAAGCCATAGACTATTTGGGGTATGGATCAGTATTCTAATTCTTGAATCAATTCTAAAGTTGATAAGTGGTTGAAAGCACAATGCCAAAAGGAAGAAAAGATGAAGTGCAATTTGGGAACAAAAATTGCAGACCATTTTCCTTTATCTGTAACTGTGTCCAAGTAGTTTGCCAGATTAGGGAAGTGCTTGAAATGTAAATAATGAGTCCTGAGAGTCAAGCCCCATCTGTTCAGACAGGCTGAAGCTCCCTGGGATGACAGTGTTTACCCTGGGCATTGATTGATGTCATCTTAATTGGCTCTTGACATGAGAGATAGTTGAGGGTGTCTGATTTAAATATTATTCCCTGGATCTTGAACAAGTGTCAAGAGCAATAGTTATTAAAATACTATAGTAATAATTTAACAGCTAGTGTCCTTCTCCTACTGTCACTCCCTCTGAAACAGAAAAAAAAAGAATAACAAAAAAGGAGAAAAAAAAACAAGGAAAAGAAGGGGGAAAAAAAATGCAAAATGCTACCCAAGGCTAGGAAATGACAAAAATACCAGGTGCTTATTTATGGTTAATAATTACTTATTTTCATTTACCAAAGTGTTCATTTCTGTCACATTTTGCCCCTGCTTTTAAATGAACTTAAATTTAGCAATTTCTTTGCTAATATATTAATAATTTAACATTTTGTTTTTAATATAACAGTATTCCATTATTATTTTATTTCAAATTTCTTTAATTACTTGTGATATCAGATAAGTCTTAATATATTTCCATGTATCTGTTAATCAGTTTTTTACTCTGATGATTTGTTGGCACAGGTTTTATTTTGTATGTGTCTTAGCTAATTGGTCACTATATTCTGATCTGCTCAATCTCTGCCACCTAAATAATATGGTCTTGGCAAGTTTTCTTAATTCTCCTTATCTCAATTAGATTACCAGTTAAATTACACACACACACACACACACACACATATACACACACTTTAAAAATTAACAATGATTCGAAACTTATATAAGTTTCAGGTATAATGACATACATAACTTCTTTATATATACTAATGTTTTTTCACCAAAAATCTACTTTCTATCCATGACCATACAATTGGCCATTTTCCCAATTTACCTGCTCTATTTTCTCCTTCCTTTCTGGTAACTACTATTTTATTCTTCTAGTTGAGTTTTGTTTTATTCATTCATTTTGTTTCTTTACCATATGAATGAAATTGTATTGTTTTTCTAACTCTAGCTCTTGATTATGGCAGGGTAGATATATTCTTTATATTATCTCAAATTCATTATAACTAAAATTAAACTCATGTTTTTACCCTCCAATTCCCCATGTTTTCTTTGTGTAGGTGGGGGCATTACCATTCAATCACTTGTCCAAACCAGGAAGTTAGGGCTGTCTTTCCCTCTACTTTCTGTAATTAATACCAAGTTAATGTTTTGTCCTACCTTCTAATATCATGTCTATATTTCAGTTTATCTAAAATGCCTCAATTTTAACATACAGCATTACTGTACTTAAAAGAAAGTAAGAATGGTACCTCCCTGGTGGTGCTGGGATTTAAGACACAGTGCTGTCAAGCTATTGCCAGCCACTGAAGCATGAGTTGTTTACCCAGCTGGCCAGGGAGCTGACCCATATGGCACAGCAGACCTTTCCTGTCTTGCCCACTGCTCCCCTCAGCAGTGTATTTCAGGAGATCTGCCACCCCAGTCTGCTCCCCACTCTGTCTCTGGTGCATCTCACCCCTGCTCTGACCTACATTCTAGTCCTTGTTTGCATTAATAAATACTTTTTTTTAACAAAAATGCAATATCTTCATTAACACATTGCTTTACTTAATAGTTCTAGAATACCAGTTTTTTTTTAACATAAAATATTGCTCACTGGTTTTGACTATATACCATTTATAAAAGGGTTGTTCTGTTATATAATACATTTTGAAAATTTCCATGAACTTGCATAGGCAGTTGGATAATTAATACAGCATAGAATTTGTAAGAAGCATCTAAACTTCAGAGATGTTAAAAGTTTGTTTCAAGTGTGTCCTAGTATTTCAAATATGGTGTTTCTCTTTATCTCCATTGCCATCAAATAGTCCAAATTGTAGTAACTTTTCAGACAATTGTAGTGTTTACATGTGCCCATTCTGCTTACCTTCTATCCAATCATATCTCTGGTTATCTGGCTATTTAGAAATCTTGTATCATTTGCCCTGGCTCTTATTTCTTTGTATTTGTTCAGTGACTTTTTATTGTACTTAGAATAAAAACAACTTCCCTCATTTTTGATCAAATTCTATGTGGTGTGGCCTCCCATTTCATCTTCAGCCTTATCCTTCTCTGCTTTTCTTCACTCTGAATTCCAGAGGCCAGATGCCTCCACCCCTCAACCTCATCTTTGAAAAAACACACTATTCCCTCTTACCAAATGATCTTTTCCCATATTATTAAATCATCTTGTTTCCTTAGAACTCAATCCAAATTACTTTATCAGAGGAACATTCCTTGACCTCATCAGTCAGGTAAAATTACTAGGTTTATCTGCATAGTATACAACACAGTTGCAATGATGGAATTATTTTTGTGATTATTTGTTTAGATTTTCAGCCCTATAGAGACAAAGACCACAATTATTTTTCTTCCTCATTGTATTGCCAGCAACTAGCATATGCTCTGGTAAAGTACAAAAACAAAAATAAAACCAACTGATCTTTATGTATTTATTGAATTCATGAATGTGATCACACAGCTTATAACAGTAAATGTAGCAATAACTTTCATAATAAGCATTTTAATAAGCTCTTGTTGTGGCTGTTAATTTATATTCTTCATAAGACATTCTACATATCTTCGCTAGTTTTAATGTTTTGGAGTACAATGACCCAAATGATTTCTTTTGATTGTAGGAAAATTTGTCTCCCGATGATTCTTTTTTTGATATACTGAAAACTACTGCATTGAGAACATAAGTTAACAGTGTCAGGTTAAGTACTATATTTATATCTCTAGATAGAATAGACCAACAAAACAAATGAAGAGAAGATTCCACAATTAGTTTATTTTTATTTTCTGCTTTGTTTTGTTTCATAGTAAAAACTGAGGATAACAGGTTTGCTAAATTATTTCTTTTAATAATCGTACTTAAGGAATGCCAATATTTCATTATCATTTCTATTCCTTACAGGTAAGCATTTATTTGCTCTAGTTTTGCATTATTCACTAAAATTTGTTTTATATAAACACCATTAGTTTAGAAAAAGAGCCTATAAAGAAGTTCTGCTATCATTTTTGTGCATTTGCTTCTGGTTTTATTGGAGTCCTTGATAGCTACTTCATGATTATAACACAATTTTTGGGCATTCATTGAAGATAAGGATGAAGATTAGGTTTGACAAGGACCAGCAATTTTATGTCAATAAGCTCTTCAAAGTCCCTTCTTTTTTTCTTCCTTAACATCTCCTAATACTAGAAAATCCTTTTTTTTTTTTTCCTGAGAAAAGGAAGAAAAATTGTTTCATTTTAAGGGTTAGTCAAAATCAAGTTTCTTAAGCAACCTAAGTCTCTAATTTTTCATCTATAATTATATAACTTTCTGGCTCTACTTGTTGGCACAGTGGGTCAAACACAGCACTATGAAGCTAATCCACAGCCACTGCAGCACAAGTTCAATCCCTAGGCAGGAGGTGACCCATATGGTGTGCAGCAGACCTTGCCTATCTCGCCTACTGCTCCCCTTAACAGTGATTTCAGTAGATCAGCCTGTTCTGCTCCTTACTCTCTCTCTGGTGAATCATCTCACCACCAGCCCCTTTGGCCTGTACCCTACTTCTTGTATGCATAAATTAATAAATCCTTAAAAAATAATATAGCTATCTGTGGTGGATTGCATTATGGTCACCAATGTTTTATCTTCTTGCATCCATATCCTTTCCTATGTGCTTTTAAGCACTTGCTCTAGCTTAATCTGTTGATCTTGGCCAGCTAAATTACTTTGGTCAAGAATTTTATCGGAACTTATTAGAACAAAGGCTTGACATTTGCATGCATGGTTGGGCTTGCTCTCTTTTACTTCTGTCTTTGTATTGAGAAACGTATATTCAAGTTAGTCCAATGATCCAAACAAAATGAAAGACATTAGAACATACCAGGATATTCTGTGACTTGGAGTTAATACCAACTAAGCCAAGCTAAGTTGGCTGGTTCCCAGCTGCCTCCAAAAATTAATAAGTAAGAAAAACATAATCCTTATTGTTATTTGCAACTGGTTTTTGTGATGGTTTGTTTTGTAACAATAGTTAACTAATGCATACCTCATCATATTTTTAGATAACTAAAAAATTATATGAGATATCTAATGTACTAACTAGGGTACTGAAAAATTAGTACTACCCAGAACTTGATAATGAAAAAACAGCTGACACTCCAATAAGAACAGAGGAGAATGGCAAAACACATTAAAGCTCTGAAATCAAGAATGCATATTTGAAATTTGTTTCTACGATGTGTCTTTGGGAAAGATACTGTATTTCTGGAAAGCTTGGTTCCCTTATCTGTAAATTGAGGGTGATAGCAGTACAAAGTGATGCTCTTGTAAGGATTCAGTGAACCAATGAACTCATATTAAAATAAAAAATAGAACTTTAAGAACTTTTACATGAAATTTTTCTTTAATTCTCATAGCAGTCCTTAGAGACAAATTCTGTTTCCTGATCTATGATAAGAAACTTGAATTGTCCAGTTATTTGTCTATTAATTAATTCATTTCTTTTTGCTCTGAAGTTCTGCACCTAGTAACTACCCATTAGCTATTGATATAATCATCACTTTATCGTTATTATTTAAACTACTTCTTGGAAAATATATCTGGATTACACCTATATGCTAAGAACCAAAAGAGAATTTTTTTTTTAAAAGATTTATTTATTTGTGCATACAGAACTGGGGTACAGGCCAGAGGCTCAGGGGCAGTGAGAGGCTTCACCAGAGACAGAGTGGGGAGCAGAACAGGCAGATCGACGAAGTACACTGCTTAGGGGAGCAGCGGGCGGGTCAGGAGAGGTCTGCCTCGCCATGTGGTCTCCTCTGGGGCAGGCGGCAGGCAGGAATCGAACTCATGTGGAAGTGGCTTCAGATTCTCAGTGCTGTGCTTTAACCCGCTGCGCCACCAGGGAGGGCCCCAAAAGAGAATTTAACATAGGTGGGAAAAGCCTTCTGACTGTAATTTCTTATTCAGAAAGGATATTTACCACAAACAAGATTTTAGAGGCAGCAAAATGTAAAACATCTTAAGAATCATATATCTTCAGTGGATAGCTCTCTTCTTTATTCAGGTGAAGGTTTTCTTTCCTGTCTTAAACATTTCTGTTTTGGGGTTATAGAATCATAGCTTAGAAATGAAAACTGTATTAAGAGTCTAGTTAATTTACAGCCATGTGTGTTTTGTTTTATTTTGAGTTATCTCAGTTTGGAAGGGAAATTGGTTTTCCCTGGATCACTGAACTGGTCACATGACCTCCACTTGCCTGGGAACCATCACCTGAAATTTAAGGATTCTGACTCCAAAATATGATTTATTCAATGAAGATAAAGGAGCACAATAACCATTAAAGAATGCATTGATTTATTTCAGGGTAGAAATTTAGGCTCAAAAATACAAATTTCCTAAGGGAAGATGAGTCTTTTTTTGTCGTTCCATAACTAGATCACATAGCAATCCATACACAATCACACTTGAGTGAATTAATAGTGTCTGGCAGCTGAATATAAATTGTTGTACCCTATTTGTTCAAGGCATATGATTATATATCTTAGAGATTTTGCTGAAACGTACATAAGGAAGTGTGTTGAATTAATTTTGAGAAACAATTTTTCATTCTAATTGACCCATTGTAGAAATGCAACCTGCATTACATAAAGGGCCAGTAGGTCCTAACTATTCATGCACCCAATGGCAAAGTTGCTCTAGAGCTAATCAAACAGATTTCTTGAAGAAGCTGAGCTTTTCATCTCAGAGCAAGTATACATTTTACCTCTAGAGGTGGAGGCTTAGTGCTGAAAATGAAAGTATATCTTTCCCAAATTGATTTAGTATCTGAATTGGTTACTCTGATTTTTTATTACTCAGAACTCTGGTTAGAAGTAAATATCCCCTTTGAATTAACTTAAGCAAAACAATTTATTTTATGCAATCCTAGAGTTAGTTCACAGGCTTTGTAAGTGTGCAATGCAGGGGACCTGAAGAGTTACGTAGGTTGAAATGAAGCTACTTTGACAATAAACTGGTCAAAGCAGGAATGAATTAATGAACTTCCTCTGTGTTGACATATCTCAGCAGGCCACTACTTACTTTCATTCTTAGCTTCATGTTGAATTATTTTTCCAGCAATCTAACGCCTTTGTTTTCCCTTAGTGCGAAGTGTTGGAAGCTTCCTTGAAAGAGATGTAACAAAGGAACCTCACCTTCCTTCAGCTCTACTCGTTCATAAGACGCTTTATTTTTATTTTTTGCTATCAGTACCAGAAAGCATGACACTTGGCTTTCTTCAGTTATTCTTGGAAATTACTGGACTAGTTAACCCTCTCATTACCATCTCTCAAATTGGAGAGGCGAGCAGCATCAGCCTCAAAACAAGTTCCCTGGGAGCCAGAAAAGATTATGCCCAGAAATCATTAGTTTCCTGTCAGTTAGAATGACTTGTTATTTGCCCTACTTATAATTATTTCAGACTGATATTTTATGTGTTTTGAGGAACATTAGGGAAAAAAATGAATATGCCAGAAATCCACAGCTTGTGAAATAATAACCTATGTAAACAATCAGTTCATGCCAATGAAACTAAAGTTATTGAAATATTTGCGAAATTGAAGTATTATTCATACTGGTGATAAACACCTGTTGTTGATAGTCAGCCATAATGGGAGCTGATAAGTGATTATCTGTACTTTTTTTTTATTACTGACGTGGCTGAAATATTTATTGCTTAGATCAGTGCCCAGTTGAAATTATTTATATATGTCTCCTTCCAAAGTCTTAAAGGTCAACAGTACTTAGAAAAATGATTTTCAAATTTCACTTGCAAGAACAATTGATAGCTTATAGGCTAAAAATTTTAATTCACTAGGACATTTTAGCTTAATTTTTATTGTTTTAAGTAAAAGCATAGACTTTGTAGTTGGGCATGCAAAAGTTTGAATCTTAACCACATTTTTTTTATAAGTATTTTTACATCCTTTTGTACATTTTTTTCCCCCATCTCAATTGTAATCCCCGGGGGTTTCCCATCACCAAGTCACCCATGTGCCATCACCATAATCCCATGCACTTCCCTCCCCACCTTAACCACATTTTAGTTAGGTGACATTTAACATTTTTTAACACCTCTGAAACTCATTTGTAAATAACACCTGCCTCATAGAATTAATATGAAGAACAAATGAAGTAGTGTATGTACATCAATGAACAGAGTGACACACACCAGATTTAATCAAAAGATATTGTTTCCAAAGCTGTTACATTAAGAAATAGTGTAGCACATTACAGCTCTGTGCTATAGAGTTGCACTTTACAGAATGTAAGGCCCTGGAGGAAAATAATACTCTGATTTCCAATAATATTAATATATTTCTTTTTTCATATTTTATAGTAAATAATTTATGATGCTTGTATTACTGTCAAGAACTAAGTTTTTAAATAGAAAATAAAGCAGAATAAAAACCAAATATATAACTACTCAGAAAAAAAATAAGACTTAGTTATAAAATACACACATACACACAAATTTCATTCATCTTACCCAATTTTAATGTCAGCAAATATAATTGATTTTTTTTCAAACACCACTTCTGTTTAAAAAAAATTATGTGTATTTTACATCATTTTTCCTTTTTGTGCAATGTATGCTTTCTCATAGGTATATTCCCTGTGAAATTCACACCAGCAGTTCAACTGTGTAGCATTACTTTACTCTCTTGCATACTTCCCACCCCTGTTTTAATCATTCTCTCTCATTCTCCCCTGCACCAGAGTATCTCTGATTTATAGTTACCTATAGGTTTTTATGTTGAATTTACTATAATGACTAATTTTTCCTGATCTTTTATTTGGTTCCTCTACATTCCTTCTATAAGTGAAACCATCTAATAGTTTTCTTTTTCTTTCTGGCGTATTTCATTGAGCATAATCCTTTTCAGCTCCATCCATGTTGCTGTGAATGGTATGAGTTTATCTTTCTTGATTGCTGAATAGTATTCCATCGTGCATATATACCATACCTTCTCGATCTAGTCATCCATCTATTTTTGGGCATTTGGATTGTTTCCATAGCTTACCTATTGTAAAACGTTCTGCAGTAAATGTAGGGGTGCAGGTATCCTTTTGAATTAATGTCTTTGTGTAGATTCCTAGGAGTAGAATTGCTGGATCATAGGGAAGCTCCTCTTTTAGTAGTTTGAGGAAACTCCACACAGCTTTCCATGGTGGTTGGAACAGTTTGCATCAGTTCCTTTTACTCCCCATTCTTGTCAACATTTGTTGTTGCTCGTTTTTGTTTGTTTGTTTGTTTGTTTTGTTTTAATATGCAAACACACATTTTCTATGAATAGGTTCACCAAGAAGTTTGTAGAACTCAACTGTGTTGACCTTAATTTCTCAGTCTTGGCACAACCAACTTTTAAGATATATAACTATTTGTTTTCATGGAATTTCCTGTACATTGTAGGATAGTTAGTAGCATTTTTTCAATCACTAGATGCCAGTAGCACCTTCTGCACCTGTCCTGTCGGAAGTCATGACAGTCAAGACTAAAAATTGTCAGATGCCTGCAGGAGGGAAAACAGTGTCCTCAGTTGAAAATCAGTGGTAGAAACTATGTCATAAGATAATTCTATCTTAAGGGGAGAGAATGATATATTTCTTACATCTCAGCCACAGTACTGTAGAAATGTTAATTCTCTGGCTTATAAGAGCTTTAAAAATTATTAAGAAAAATAACAATCTAGAAGACTAAAAATGTACATAGAAAAGTAATTCACAGAAAAGTAACATTGATTAATATGTGAGAAATGTGTAGCTCTTTAATAGAAGAAATTAATTGCATAGTTGAGTAACGAGAAAATACATTAGTGTATACATCAGTGTTAGCAGATCTGCTTAGATTTTCACTTTCTCTGCTTGTCGTAAGCTTTTTAAGGGTAATTTGATAATCGTATCAAAAAGCTTTAAAAATACTTTTCTCATTTTACCCAGTAATCTCACTCTTTGGAATTTCTCCTTCACAAATAATTCAATATGTGCAAATGTGTTTGTAAAGAAGGTGTTGGTAATGTAATGCTTAAATTAGCAAGAATTAGAAATGCCACGAATGTCCAAAAACAGGAGTGAACTAGGGTAATGGAGTCACCATTGCCTACAACATTATTACTTTATTATCATACTGTAAGCTCAATATCTCAAAACTTTTCCAGGACTTTATACCTCTGTGCTGATCAATTATTAGATGTATGCCTCCACAGGAAGGGACATCAGCTTGGATAGGGATCTTCTCATACCTAAGATGGTCGCTAAGAGGGATGTTAGCCTTCTGCTAGTGCTAATTTCTGCTGCTGGGATAACAACCCTTCATTGAAAGGCCATCTGGGTGATGCAGAACCATGTCCTTTGTTCTTCCCACAGCACAGATACTTCGTCTCTATGGAAGGAATAAAGCAACAACCATCTTCCCTGTTCAGGTCCTGAACAATTTGAAATATAAGACAAAGATCCTCAGCTGAAGGCTAAAATACCATCTTTGTAACAAAAAGCAACCATTGAAGAAAGTGTCAAGTGAACTTTCTAGTGCTTATACTAAAACTAGACAAGCATTTTCTATCTAGTCCTTAGGAGAAATGGGGCAGGCTTCCTACTGAATACTCAAGCCACTAAAACTTAGCACACAGAGGACAGATAGTATGATCCTTTGTGGGCAAATGGATTCCAAAAGAATGAAAAGAGTAAGAGGCTGAACCAATTCATTCACAAGTTCTTAATCTGATTTCTATTACTTTGGAAAGGAATTAGAACAGGTATACAGAGAAATAGAGGGCCCAAGTGCTATACTAATTGACTTTCTCCATGAAGAAAATGCCAGCAATTCAGAAAAAAAAAAAAACATTTTTTCATGATAGTAATATTCAGATAGGGAAAAGATTATAGGCAAATATTGTATACCCAAAGTATTATGTGTTATATATGGTTTGTACTATTGAGATGATGCTGATATATATATATAGATAGATAGATAGATAGATAGATATAGATATATATACATATATATATATGTGTGTGTGTGTATATATATATCCTCTCTACCCCCATAGAATGTCTCTTGTTTATCGGTTGTTGATTTTTGTTTTTGCTGTTATGTATTACAATTTATTTTTCTGATCCCTTACAATCCTGCGATGAGTGAAAGCATCCAGTATTTTTCTTTTTCTTTCTGACTTATTTCACTAAGCATGATCCCTTCCATCCCTATCCATGTTGCTGAAAATAGGATCAAAACTGGTGTGGGAAGAGCACACAGGACTATGGTGATGGTACATGGGTGAATTAGTGATGGGAATTCTACAGGGATTACAACTGAGATGAAAAAATGTACAAAATGAAGAATGGTTGTATGCAAATATATATATTAAAATAGATAATATATAGTTGTATATTATATAATAATAATGTATATAATTACTAATAATGTATATAATGATATGTATAATATAACATATGATAATTATATAAATTAAATACATTAAAATAAATTATACATAGAATTTAAAGCTAATTTGTTCACACTGAAATAGGTAGTAGATAGAGCATAGACATAGAAAATTAGAAACTTCAACAGAATGTTAAAAAAGAGAAGAAATGATAGCAGGTCAAGAATAGCTGGTATAGGTGATTGAGAGATGAGTTGAAAAGATAGTGAAGAGGACACTACTACTATTGAATGAATGAAAAAGAAGCCCACAGAGCTAATCATTGCCAGCTCAAAGATACTTAGCTATTAGGAAATGTTCTGTGTGTCCCATAACTGAGCCTAGAAAGTTGACAGCACTGTGACTACTATGCATACCGGTTCAGAAGCAGAACTTCAATATTGGGTCTTGGTTCCGTCAGGTAAAGTGGAGTAAGATTTGAAATTCTGAAGGCATTGCACACACTCTTACTTTATTGCTGTCTTTCTAACCAAACTAGATTTAAGCATCATAAATAGAACTTGTTTTGCAGTGTGCGTTACTTTTTCTCTAGCACTATAACAAAATTCATAAAAGACCATCAAAATTTTTAAAGATTGGGAATGACCTGGATGTGAAAAATAATTTATACTTAATCTCTAATTCTTAAATCCTACTTGTGAAGTAAACTCCAGTTTTCAGGTATACTTGTAAATGGGATTTTGGGCTAAAATGCCCCCTTTATACCAAAATACTTTATTAATACAGGAGATTGTCTAGAATGTAAGTTCTGTTAATGAATATATAGGCTAGTTTCTAGAGCAGTGAGGCAAGCTCAATGAAAAGTTTTATGATTTCAAATAAAAAAAGTCAAACAGCATTGTCATTATTTCCCTGTGAATGATCAGCATCAAACATAAAACACATAAATAAACACATGCACATCTCATAAGCACTTATAACATATTAACCACACAAAGCAGCTTTCTGCCCATGCCATTATTAATTATTATGGCCTTTGTCTTTTATTTTATTGGTTACCTTTTATAGCCTCTTTATGAGGGAAGACTTTTATGATTTGCTGTGCTCTTTGGGAATGTTGCTGTTTATGTTCATGGACCAGCATAAATCTGCCTGATATTTAGTTGTAGTTTGAAAAGGTGGGTTTAAAGGCTGTCTATCTTTAACTTAGCATCTCTTCAGTACCATTTCTGTTAAAAAATAGAAATCATAGGATAGGAAAGTGCTTTTGTGTACAAAGATTTTTATGTGTCTGTTATCATAACAATTCACATTTATTAAGTGCATACTATATACTGGGCACTCTTCATAGACGTTTTAAATTTTCAGAAGGAAATTAAAATTTATATACATGCCTTCACTTAACAGAAACTGAGGGAAATGGCCTAAGTTGAAAATGGTTTGTTACCTCGTCACTTACTCACTTAACAAAAATTTTACTAAATGCCATTTTTTTTTAAGATTTATTTAATTGTGCATACAGAACTGGGGTGCAAGCACAGTGAGAGAATTCACCAGAGACAGAGTAGGGAGCAGAACAAGAAGATAATTGAGGTACACTGCTGAGGGGAGTAGTGGGCGTGTCAGGAGCAGTCTGCCATGCCATGTGGTCACCTCCGGGGCAACAGGGATCGAATTGATGCAGAAGTGGCTTTAGCTTATTAGTGCTGTGCTTTAACATGCTGCGCCACCAGGGAGGGCCCTTAAATGCCTTTTCATGTTAGGCTTTAGTCTGGAGATGAGTAATAAAGCTGTGAAACCAGAGGACAAGTTTCCTGCTCTTAGAATCTTATGTTCCTGTGAGTGAGATATAGGCAGTAAATAAAAACAAATAGAAACTAAGATAATTTGTAATACCCATATATGCTGTGATAAAAAAAATGACATTGTGATAAATATAGTAAATATGGTAATGGAGTGTAACTTCAGATAGAAGAGTCACAGAATATTTGAAAAAGTGGCAATCAAGTCAAAGTTCAATGTTGAGGTAGGCCAGTCAAGGTTTATCAAGAAGATCTAGTTAAAAATGGCCCTCCCTGGTGGCGCAGCGGGTTAAAAGCACAGCACTGAGAATCTGAGGCCACTTCCGCACGAGTTCGATTCCCGCCTGCCGCCTGCCCCGGAGGAGACCACATGGCGAGCCAGACCTCTCCTGACCCGCCCGCTGCTTCCCTCAGCAGTGTACTTCGTCGATCTGCCTGTTCTGCTCCCCACTCTGTCTCTGGTGAAACCTCTCACCGCCCCTGAGCCTCTGGCCTGTACCCCAGTTCTGTATGAATAAATAAATAAATCTTAAAAAAAAAAAAAAAAGAAACAAAAAAAAAAAGTTTCAGCATATGTGAAAGTATGTTGTCCATTGTATTTGGGGAATAATACAAGAAATAAGAAAACACAATCAAGTTTTCTACTCTAGAACCTGCCTCTTATGTCACAGCTAATATTTAGGATACTATCAGCCATACAAGTACTCAAGAGTAGAGACTGAGGCTTGACCAAGGTAGTTGCTGCTCCAATGTGGATTGTAGATTTCCTAAAATGTGCATAAAATTTGCATTCTATTCCCAATATGTCTTTATTTTTAAAGTAAGAATGATTTCCTCCTTCTCTTAAAAATTTCCTCTCTGATTTTGCATGAAACCCCATGGAGAACATGTGGTATTTGCAAAACATATTTTGAGAAGCATGATTAGCACAGCTAATGGTAGGCACTGGATAAATACTTAATGATCAGATGAGTGAACTCAGCTTGTTCCTCATTTCCTAGCATGAGGAGGTGTTACAACATTACCTGAAATATATTGTCAGGAAGCTGCAAAGCTTAGTGTTAATTATAACTATGAATTGTTTACATAGGTTTATTTGGGATTAAATTTTGACGCTAACATTTGTTAGTATGCGATCTAAAAGGTTTCACTTAAGCTCTATATGTCTAAGATTCTTTACAAGTAAATGTTGGTATAAAGTTTTATAATATCTTCAAAAGATGAAGATTGATGTAAGGAATTTCACATGGATAGTGTGAGTAAATGACACTGCTAGGTATTTTATAGGGACATGGAATACTCTACTGTTTGCAAATGACTGGAGAGGCCAATCACATCAAAGTAATAATACTTACCTTGTTGCTTATGTTAGGGAAATATAAAGACAAAATAATCTCCTAACCTAGAGATCCTCTCTACATAGAGAAAGAACAGTTGTTACTAAATATTCAGCCAGAAAATTTTGCATTTCACAGGCAATCAACTAAGAGATTATAAAGACAGAAGTCTTACCCCTTTATCTTTGTGTGCAGATAACACCCTAATACATATATGTATAATTAGTCATCAAGTAAAAGCACGATATGAAACCATTTGTTATTTCAATTTCATTCGGTAGTTGGGATGACCATCTGTGTTAGTAATTGGCTTTACCCAGAAGAAAAACAATTTTTTTTAATATTTTTATGATTGAAAGCAGTTATGTAACTTTAGAGCAAACTGTTGTGGAAGTTAGGCTCCTACCTCCCACAGAAATTGGGATCTAGGGGTGGTATCTCCTTTGCTATTTACATATCAAAGAAATGACTCCCAATGTTTGGTTAAATGATCTCCCTAGAAATATAAAACTTACAAAAAGACCTAAGTAGTTTTCCAAAGAATTTTTTGCATTTCAAAGAAGAAATTACTTAAAAGTTTAAGTTTTCCAGATTAAATGATCTATGGAAAAATAAGATGAGAGTTAACACCTTATTTTGATAGAGAATTGAGCCTCTTATTTCTTTTAAAGTTTTATTTTTATTTATTTATACAAGAATGGGATGTAGGATAGAGGTGTAGGGGGGGAGGGGTGAAAAGATTCACCAGAAACAGAATGGGGAGAAGAACAGGCAGATCCACTGACATACACTGCTGAGGGGAGCAGTAGGTGTGATAGAAGAAATCTAGCCTTGTGGGTCAGCTCCCTGGCTGGTGATCAGATTCATTCCACAGTGACTAGTAGTAATTTGATAGCACTGAGACTTATACACTTGTGCCACCAGGGAGGTCCTGAACCTCTTATTTTTTATCTGCTCTTATATTAGCTATAAGAATTTGGTGATGCTTGCATAAATTTTATCTAGCACTGAGTTTGTTGTCTGATGTGCAAAGACACTTTATTATTGGAAGAAACTATTATTGGGCCCTCACTGGTGGTGCGCTACCTGCAGCACAAGATTAATCCCTGGCCAGGCACGGCAGACCTCTCCTGGCCTGCCTGTTGCTCCCCTCAACAGTGTATTTCAGTACACCTGCCTGTTCTGCTCCCTTCTCTGTTTCTGGTGAATCCTTACCACCAGTTCCTCTGGTCTGCACCCCAAATCTTGTATTAAAATATATATAAATTAAAAAAAAACATTATTATTATGACACTCAGGTTTTGAAAAGAAGAAGAAGAAAACCTCAAATTTACCTCTCTGAAGATAGGGCTTTGGGCAATATTTAAGGGTCTGGAGAATGAATGTATTAAATAATATAGCTTGTTAGAATCTGACTAGTTCCTTTTTTGTTGGAACATGGTATAGCTAGAATTTGGGTTCAGAACTTCAACATAACTGAGCACCTTTTCTGAATGTTGTCCATTTAACCATTAGCTGGGCATTTTAGTTCTATCTTTCATGGCTGTTTTTGCTCTGGATAGTGGTCATCTTGAGGATAGCCAACACTCTTCTATGCTTGTGCTCTGAAATACAACTATCAACTAATGAAAATAAGTGTTTTTTTTCCACCTCATTTAAAATGGGTAGGGGAAATTTTTATTACATTATTCTTGAAAGGTAAACCAAAAGAGGAAAAATCTATCACAGCGAGTATTTAATAGCATCTTAGAGATGCATTTCTTAAAGTCTAAGGTATTTTTACAAACTGAAAGTTTTGTACTTTGGTTCACTGCAATAACATCATTCTGTGGGTACATGAGTGAAAGAGGATAGTGTTGGAGAGAGTCCCAAACATTATCAGCTGAGATGAGAAACAGAAAGCGCAAGCCTCTTCAGGTCATTGTGGGACCCTTTGCATGATCTGAACACATATTGTCTATTAGGAAAAATTGTACAGAGAGTATACTGGAACTTGGGTGTCACTAGAAAAACAGCACTTTTCTGATAGGTAAAACAGAGGAATCACATGTAAAATAACATGGAGAAACACCAATTTATTGGATTAAAGTGTGAAGACTGGCCATTAGAACACAGTTGTTAACATCCAGTAGATCTGGATTTCAGTGCAAGTGTTGTCAGTATTTACTAGAGGGACAAATTTGAGCATGTCTCTTAGTTTCTGTACAGCTCATGTTTTTCTTCACCTGTAGAACAAAAAGAACATTATAAGATTTAAAAGTCTTTCATTAGTGTCTGACATAGAGTGTCAATTAATGATGACTGCCACTGTCATAACCTTTCGTAACGAATAAAAATAGTAAATGGGTTGGGGATCTTTTAGAATAATTAAATCATCTAATAATTGTTATTAGGAGGCTGATTTGATTTTTAATTTATAAATAAGTAGGAAGCATTGAAGGCATGCTGGAAGTTAAATTAACAAAACTTGCACAACAATTCAGTGAAATAAACAGATAATATAAACCTTTGATATATATGTGAGACTACTTGCTGTAATGGGTCCAATTCTTGCCAAGGGATTTTAGAGTTCCTCCTATTAAGAGGCAGTGCTTATATTTTTGATATATCTTGCTATGGCCAGTGAGGTGTTAATATATATGATCTAACCGAGACTTATAAAAGCACCTGCACCTTGCCACTGTTCACTTCTGCAATTGCCATGAGAAGGAAGTGTCTTGGCAGCCTGAGGCAGTATGAGAGACATGTGGAACAGAGCTAAATTGTTCCTGTCACCTTAGCAGATAGTTAGGCAACCTCTAGACCTTTGAGAAAACCTAGGCAAGATCAGGAGAGCTGATTTTGGATGTGTAAGCTATCACCTGTGGTTGTGTATCTTGGGGATTTGTTGTTGTTATTCAATAATATCTAACATATATAGATATATAGATATAGATATAGATGATAGGTAGGTAGATAGATTGATAGATTGATTAGATAGATAGATAATCCCAAGCCTTCTTTGGAAAGAAGGAAAAAGTAACTACCAGACAAGTTTATAACAATTAGACATGATATACAAAATGTCTGGCACAATAGAGACATTTAGTAAGGACTGGCTGTGGAAACTAAAAATGTCAACAATGTCTATAAACTTTTCACAATGCAAAAATTTAGTTTTTTTAAATTATGATTGAGACCCAGCGAGGAAAGAAAATAGAAATGTATATTGGACCTTCCTTAGACTCCCTTTCTGAATTTTAATATATTGCTTTTTAAAGACCTATTTCGATGATAGATATTAAAATAACTCTTCAAACAATGAGCTACTCAAAATAAGGCTTTTTTGCCCCTTTAAAAGATTGGCCCTATTTTCTATTTACATAATGGAATCAAGCAGTCAATGATTGGTTAAATTGCTCATTCTGTTTCTAGCCTGCAAGGCTTTTGCTGTGAGCAAGCATCAAACACAAAATCTGACTGCCATGGAACATTAAACAGGTATTCTCCTTTTTAAACTTTGTGATCTCAATTTCCTGGAGTTATCCAATAGAAAACAGATGCAAATTAAGAGCTCAATTCACAAAAATAATAGGTAGCATTTTTACTGGCTTCCTATTGAGATGGTTCAGAATAAGTGTGGAAGGCACAGCAAGCACTTCCAAATGAAATGTGTGTTCCAACAGTTTCATAAATATCCTTCTTGTTCTCTTCCAAATATTGACCTTTCTGTGCTGAATGTAAAGGTAAGCACAAGCACAAACAGGTGGAATCATAACAGAAAACTGCCTCTCTTTAGAACATGCTTTGATGCATTTTACCATTTCATTTTTAGACACACTGGAGAAAGAGGAACATATTTATGCAATCTAACTTATGCCTGCTGAATAGTGCCTTAAAGGGCCAGGAAGCTGATAGGTTTCTGGCCCTCTCTCAACATTGCTGGCTAATGATCTCTATTAAAAGTTATTAAGGAGGCGGTCCTTTGTTTTTTTGTTTTCTGTGTATGTTTATTTTGGATTCCTGTTTGTTGTGCATATGTTTTGTTTCTGCTATTGAGAGAAAGAAACAAAAACCTGGAAGAGAGGAAGGCTCTGTTCATGTGTTTACAATAATCCTTTGAAATTTGAATATGTTTCACCTACATCAATTTCTTTATTAATATTATTTTTTAATAATAGTTTATTTTTACATCATTTTGTGCATTTTTCCATCTCAGTTGTAATCCCCTTGGGTGTCCCATCACCACATCACCCATGTGCCATCACTCTAGTCCAGTGCATTTCCCTCCCCCCACTGTTTTTGATCTCATCCCCCATTCGATCCCCCTAAAATGTCTCTGGTATATAGCTGCTCATTATTATTACTATTTTCTCACCTGGTCTGTTATATTCCAGCTCTGAGAGAAACCATCCGGTATTTTTCTTTTCTTTCTTGCTTATTTCACTAAGCATGCTCCATCCAAGTTGCTCAAAAGGCATGTGTTTATTCCATTGTGTATATATACCACATCTTTTTAATCCACTCATCCACTTTTGGGCATTTGGACTGTTTCCATGTATTTCCAGTTTTGAATAAAGCAGCACTAAACATGGGGGTGCAAGTATCTTTTTGAATCAGTGTTTTTGTGTCTTTTGGGTAGATACCTAGGAGTGGGATTGCTGGATTGTAGGGAAGCTCCATGTTTAGCAGTTTGAGGAACCTCCAAACATTTTTCCATAATGGTTGTACTCATTTGCATTCCCACCAGCAATGCAGGAGAGTTCCTTTTTCTCCACATTCTCACCAACATTTGTTGTTGCTGGTTGTTTGAAGATGTGCCATTCTCACTGGGGTGAGGTGGTATCTCATTGTGGTTTTAATTTGCATCTCCCTTATTATGAGTGATGTTGAATATTTTTTTCATATGCTTGTTAGCCATCTGCATTTGGAAAAGTGTCTTTTTAGTTCTTCTGCCATTTTTTGATGGGGTTGTGTACTTTATGTTTGTTGAGTTTCATCAGTTCTATGTATATAAACTTTTGGTTTCATTGATTTTTTGGACTGTTTTTCTAACATCCATTTCATTTATTCCTGATTTGACTTTTATTATTTCCTATCTTGTATTGGCTTTTGGGTTATTTGGGGTTATTTTTCCATTTCTTTAAGATGGGAGATTAGTTTGTTTCTTTGAGTTATTTCTTGTTTATTTATGTGACCTGTATTATTATATATTTTCCTCTTATAACTGTTTTCAGTGTTTCCCTAAGTTTTGGAGACTTTGTCGTTATTGTCATTCTTCTCCTGGTATTTTTTTAATTTCTTCTTTGTTTTCCTCATTGATCCAATAGCCCTCCAGTATTGTGGGTTTCAGTCTCCATGTGGTAGGTGGGGTTTTTGTCTTCCTCATATAGTTTATTTTTAGTTTGATTCCTTCATGATCAGAGAAAATAGCTGGTATGATTTCGATCTTAGTGTATCTATTGGTATTTATCTTGTGACCCAGTATGTGGTCTATCTTAGAGAATGATCCATGTGGATTTGAGAAAAATGTGTATTCAGGTTTTTTGGGGTGCAGTATTCTATAGATGTCTGATAGACCTATATTGTCCAGGTCCTTGTTCAGAGCTTTAGTTTCTTTGCTTATTTTTTGTCTTGTTGATCTATCCATTGTGGAGAGTGGAGTGTTGAAATCTCCTATGTATGTATTTCTCTGATACACGTTTTCATAGATGACAATAGTTTCCTAATATATTTTGTTGCTCCCTCATTTGCTGCATATATGTTGATGATTGTTATGTCTTCTTATATTGTCCCTTCAATCAAAATATAGTGGACTTCTGTGTCTCTTTTAACCTTTTTTAGTTTGAAGTCTATTTTATCTGATATAAATATAGCTGTTCCTGCCTTCTTTTTTGGTCCATTTTCTTGTAGGGTTGTTTTCCATCCTTTTATTTTCAACCTGTTTTTATCTTTTGCAGTTAAATGTGTTACCTGCAGACAGCAGAACATTGGGTTCTGTTTTTTTTTTTTTTTAAGATTTATTTATTTGTGCATACAGAACTGGGGTACAGTCCAGAGGCTCAGGGGCAGCGAGAGGCTTCACCAGAGACAGAGTGGGGAGCAGAACAGGCAGATCAACGAAATATACAGCTGAGGGGAACAGTGGGCGGGTCAGGAGAGGTCTGCCACTCCATGTGGTCACCTCCGGGACAGGCGGGAATCGAACTCATGCAGAAGTGGCTTCAGCTTCCCAGTGCTGTGCTTTAACCCGCTGCACCACCAGGGAGGCCTGGGTTCTGTTTTTTAATCCATCTTGCAACTCTGTCTTTTTTTTTTTTTAAAGATTTATTTATTTATTCATATAGAACTGGGGTACAAGCCAGAGACGCGGAGGGTGAGAGGATTCACCAGAGACAGAGTGGGGAGCAGAACAGGCAGATCGACCAAGTACACTGCTGCGGGAAGCAGCGGGCGGGTCAGGAGAGGTCTGCCTCGCCATGTGGACTCCTCCGGGGCAGGCAGGAATTGAACTCATGCGGAAGTGGCTTAAGCTTCGTAGTGCAGTGCTTTAACCCGCTGCACCACCAGGGAGGGCCCACAACTCTGTCTTTTTATTGATCAGTTTAAGCCATTTGCATTTAGAGATAGTATTGATATACTGGCACCTGTATTTGTCATTTTGGTCCTTTTTGGGTTTTATTCCTTGTTTTGAACTATTCTTGTTAATTATTGGATTTGGTTTGAGGGCTTCTTGTATTTTTTTTTTTTTTGGAATGGGGGTTTAGTCATGACGAAATTGTGGAGTTTCTGTTTGGAAATGTCCTTATTATTTTTTCATAGAGGAAGGAAGGCTTTGCAGGATAGAGTACTCTTGGTTGGCATTTAATGCTTTGGAGTTTGTTGAGTATGTCCCTCCACTCTCTTCTTGTCCATAGTGTTTCGTCAGAGAAGTCTGATGTCAGCCTGATCAGTTTTCCTTTATAAGTTATTTGTTTCTTCCCTCTTGTCTTTCTCATTATCTTTTCCTTGTCTTGTATTCTTGGTAGTTTTACTATGATGTGTTTTGCTGTATTTTTCCTGCCGTCATGGTAGTTTGGTGTTCTTCTTGCTTCTTGTTATCTACTTTCATCTCCTTCACATTAGGGAAGTTCTCTTCTATTATCTCTGTGAATATTTTCTCTATTCCTTGGCCTTCCTCTTCACCTTCTGGGATACCTATAACTCTGATATTTCCTTTCCTAATGGTGTCAGATAGCTCTTGAAGTGTTTCTTCATTCCTTTACCTTTTTATTTCTCTTACTTTTTCTGTTTTAATTCTCTTTATATCTGTGTCTTCGAGGAAGCTGATTCATTCTTCTATTTCATCTGTTACATTACCTTTCCCAGCTTTCTTTATCTCCTCTAGTGGCCTTTTCATCTCCTGTATTTCTTCTATTTCCTTGTTCAATGTCTTATTTTCTTTCTCAGTTCTTTGATTGCTTGTCTCACATCACTTTTTTCTTTTTCATTTCTTTCATTCATTTCCTTGTTTGCATTCTTCAACTCCTTGATTGCTTACTTCATATTATTTTTTTCCTTCTCATTTTGTTTTTGTTTGTTTGTCATGATGATTCTGAATTCTCTATCTGGTAGGCTGAGCAGTTCTTCTGTTTCTTTGGTGGTTTCTGCTGATTGCTCTTTTTTTTTTTTTTTAAGATTTATTTATTCATACAGAACTAGGGTACAGGCCAGAGATGCGGAGGGTGACAGAATTCATCAGGAACAGAGTGGGGAGCAGAACAGGCAGATCGATGAAGTACACTGCTGAGGGGAGCAGCGGGGGGGGGGGTCAGGAGAAGTCTGCCATGCCACGTGGTCACCTCCGGGGCAGGCGGGGATCAAACTCCTGTGGAAGTGGCTTTAGCTTTTCAGTGCTGTGCTTTAACCCGTTGCGCCACCAGGGAGGGCCTGATTGCTCTTTTGTGGTGAATTTCCCCCCGCTATGGATTTGCTTGAATATTTGTTTGTCTTCTTTTCCCTGTCATGTATTTTCTAATACTTTCTATTCACTGAGACACGGTGTTGCTATTATTGACCAGCATTCTTTCTGGATGTTCTTTCTGGGATGGCAGAGGGACTTCCAGACACTTCAGTTGTGGTGGGTATTCTGGGCCTTGTTTTGTTTCAATATCTCCTGTTTTTCCAGTCCTCCACTGTGTGGAATTGTGGCTGTCATCTCTGCCAGTGACAATCAAGGGTCTCTTGTGGTGTTCAGCTTCTTCCAGTAACATGTTGTGTCCTTGTCTCTGGAAGGTACCTTTTGATCTTTGTAGTCTTCTGATGTACAGGGTTCCCTCTATGCTTGGATACAGCCATGGGGGTTTGGGCACATTAGAAGTGTTGTAGGTCTCCCTTCAGCTGGGCCTGTGGTTGAACCAGTCACTGGTTTTGTTTATTTTCTGAGCACTTGAGCCTTGCAAGGCTGTGCCTTAATTGCTCACAAGTCTTCTGGCCACTGCTGTCCAGTAACACCTTGAGTTCTACCTTCTGTTGTGGGGGTGGGAGATGCAGGGCTGCCAGTAGTGCCAGAAGGGCTGCATGCCTCCCACCTGTGCAGGCTGCCAGTCCTCCCTTAGGTTCTCCAGAGCTTTTTGTGCCCACTGAGAGCAGTCTCTCCCTGAGCAGTCTTTCTCCACTGTTTGGGAGAGTGTTAATGGGTCTGTTTCTGATTTAGTCTAACCATTATTTTTCCCTTTTACCTCTGTGGCTTTGTGAAATTGCTAGCCCCACCTTGGTGACTAATGGTGGGAAGAAGCCTCCAGGCCTATGCTGTGGGGGCAGGGGAAAGTGTTGCAAGCCTTGCAGCTGCCCCAATTACCAGATCTTCCCTACCTCTCAGGCTCTATGTACCCACTTGTGCAGTCTTTCCCCACAGCTTGGATTCCACTCACCAAGCCAAATGAGCAGGAAACCTCCATCTGCGGCACTAGTGCTTGGGTACCTGGGAGCTTCCAGATGGGAGCTCCCCTATCGGAGCTCCCCAATTGCCAATTCTCCCTTAGTTATCTTCCTTCTAGTGAGGCCAGGGTGTTCTCATTTTGGTTGAAACTTGTAGTATGTAAGTCTATAGTCGTTTTTAATCTTATATTCCTGTGTGAGCTTGGACATAGTGATTTCAGTGTTTTTTCTCTGCCACCATCTGCCTGTTCTTGAGCTGAGCCATCTGTGGTTTTGCCTAGTGGGCGCTCTGGGGTCGCAGCTGCACTCTTTCCCACAGCCTGGGCTCCACTCACAAAACTGAGCAATCCTTCCCTCTTCTCCTCCAGGGCTTTAGCAAGGGGCAAAGCGCCTGTAGACCGCCACACTTACTAGCACCTGGGTGCTCCAGGATCAGAGCTCCCTAATGGCTGAGTCTACTTCAGTTATCTTCCTTCTAGTGAGTCCAGGGTGCTCTCATTTGGGTTGAAACTCATAGTATGTAAGTTTAGGGTCCATATTTAGTCTTATATTCCTGTGTGAGCTTGGGTGTAGTGATTTCGGTGTCTTCACTCTGGTGCCATCTTGCCGGGTCTCTCACCTACATCAACTTATGAAAAAATATTCCTCCAGAAATTTTGTTACATTTGGTGGCAATATATAAATATATAAATACATAGAAGTAAACCTAAAATTGCTTATATTTAGAAAAATTGAAAAGCAACATGAAAATGAGCATAACTTAAACTTCCTCACTGTACTAAACTCTATTTTACATGATCACTTACTTGGACTGAGCATTTTCTAGAATCATACCAAGTTTATTGAGAATTTTGATTAAGGAAATCTGTGTTACATATTTACTATTATTAGGCATTCACTAACTACTTATTACAATTAAATGAACTAACGGAACTAATTGGTTATTTATGTGTAAGACAACATGGTAGAAAAATAGTAGAGATAAATAGCTGCAGATAATTCACTTTTCTTGTGATTATTTTGGCAAGATAAAATAATTAGGAAATCTTGAGTATAAGAAGATATCAACTTCTGCCCCACTCTTAAATCTCAGCAGCCTTCTTGCAGTTGATGCCAAAAAAGACTCATTTGGAAATGTAAGAGGAAGATGTAGAAACCTGTTCTGTCAAATTGCCTAAGATCATTCTCCATATATTCAAACTTCCACCCCGGTGTCATTTTCACAGCTCTCAAATTCCAGGCTCAGATTTGTGCTGTTCAAAATTGGTCTGTGCCTAATTACCCATGCACATTTGTTAGATTATTTGTGGTAGATTTTGGTTGCTGCTATGGTTAGATGGATATGAGAAAGCTTTAACTACTCCCTCGGTATCCAGTGGTAATCAAAGGAAACGTCATATCAAATTCAGTGACATTTAGAGATACTTCTTAGAAATGGTATTTATTTAAAAGCTGTTAAAAGCTCAACAATCTATTTTGTACATTCAAAATATACTAGTTTTCTGTTCTTTGGGCATTCTGAACATTATTCCATCCCTGGGTTCACTAGAGGAGATAAAATATGAAGTAGGGTGCCCTCCCTGGTGGTGCAATGGGTTAAAGCACAGCAATATGAAGCATGAGTTCGATCCCCAGCCAGGGAGATGACCCACATGGTACAGCAGACCTCTCCTGTCTCGCCCACTGCTCCCCTCAGCAGTGTACTTTTCAGTCTGCCTGTTCTGCTCCCCACTCTGTCTCTGGTGAATCCTTTAACCACTCCTGTACCTCTGGCCTGTACCCCTGTTGGGTGTGCATAAATAAATCAATAAATAAATCTTTTATTAAAAAATCAAAACAAAATATAGAAGTAGGGTTCAGTTAGTCTTAAAATCAGCATCAGACAAACAAAATTCTTTGATGTCGTAGTTGAATACAAGATCATCTCAGAATCTAGCCTCTAGCAACATCCTGAAGAGTGAGGGGTGGAGGTCTCAGTGGACATTCTATTTATGGTAGAGTGAAGAATGTTCCCAAAATATCTTTGGTAAGGCATCAGGGAAAAGGGAAGGACAACATAGAAGTTTGGGATAAAATGTATAAAAAACATTTATCACTGTACCTGGCATATAGTAAATGTTAATTCCATCTATTTGACAAGCAAGGAAAAAAACAAAATTTCTCAGTGTTCAGTGTATGTATATTTTTCAAAATTAAGGTTACAAGTCATACTTGGTTTATCAAAAAATAATCTAAATATTTTGGTCATTTGAAGATTGCTTGAATGTGGACACACATTTTTATCAGGCACAGTGAAGAAGGTATTTAATTTCAGATCACTGCACAGGAGACAAAGAATACCAGGCTCTAAAGATGATCCTGGTGTAGTCTACACTAAAGATCATTTAAACATGATCAAATAAACTTTCAACCTTATATTCTCATATCAATAGGCACACAAATTTCTCTTCTTAAGCAGGACCTGTCAGCTGATTGTGGATGGCTAGTTACAATCTAGTATTCAAGCAAAGAGACCCTGTGAGTGGAATGGAGTGTCAACAGAGTGCTGAACTCTAGCCAAACTCAAGGTCTGTAATGCATTTACAGTCTGCAACTCTTCAGCTCAGAGCTTACTGTCATTTGTAGTCCTTGCCCACTGTAGTTATTCAATAAGTATATGAAATTTCTGTATGATATAGTATGATATACAATTTCTGTATGATATAGTTACTATTGTTTCCTTTATTTTTTACTTTTACAGGCAAGTATACTGAAATTTAAGAAGGTTGAGTTACTGCTTACATTCATACCCCGTGTAAGATTTTTTTTCAGGCTATCTGAATCCAGAAAATAGATTTCAAACTCCAAGCTCTAATACCTCTTTTTATAAGTCTCCCTAAGCTTTAAGTAAAAGGGTACAAACAGTATCAGGCCTGCAAAGAACTACAATTCAGGTCCTCAACAATGTGTTCTAAAGCCAAAGCCACTCTACATAATTAGATTTAGGCATTGCCCCAGTCAAAGATAGTTACAACACCCTTAACCACCTTTAACATTGATGGCAAACCCTCCACATTCTTGTTCCTGCTTTACTTTTGGTCCCATTTCTCTCCATTAACCCCTCACCTTTTTTCCCATTTTCAGCTCCAATCACAGTAAATGGATTTAATTTCCTCAAAAGAGGCTCATTTCACTCCTGTCAGGACTCTTCATAGTCCTTTCCACTGGCCATAGAATACACTCTCCATTTTTTCTCTCATATGTACCCAAGGCTTCTGGCTAGCTCACCCTGTGCCCTGTGCCTGTACAAACAGTAGCCTAACTGTATGACAGTGATTTCTCCAATAACTGTCATGATAGTCACCCCAAACATTATAGATACACTTCCTCTCAATTACAACTCCTAAGACCACATCTTTTGGAAATAGCACTTTCTTTTTAAAGAAAGTAGGATCAGGAAGTATCTGATGCATGAAAACCTTTAAGAATTCATACTTAAAAACACTAAATTAAGAGTCAGACCACTTACCTAGATCATATGAGTTAATATTAGTCTTTTTTCTGGTCCTGACCGAACACACTCGTATGATTCTGAAGAGCCTATAGCCAGAAACTGGGGAAAATATTAACATTTGGGATTTACTCACATTTTCTTTTCATTGTTCATCTTATATACACATATCTTGGCAGTGACAAAGTTGTATTAAATGGCACCTGCTGCTCAGTGATCACTATGACCAAACTGTTTAAAAGTAGCTAAGGAAAGGACTAGAGAAGACAGGTGTAATTTATCTAGGAGATGTGTCTTTGATTACAATTGATGACTTTACCATTTCACAGAAAATGGTACAAGCAAATGCAAAAGTCTGTTAATGTGAGTTTTTAAATTTTAACATAATGAGTGATTTATTTATCATCTAGAAAAATCTCCTGAAAAATGTTCATTTGTTTTGACATTGTCAAAGCATTTTAGTCTTCTAATTCTCCCATACATATCCAGTGGCTGACAGATAGGCCCTTATAATGCCTAATTTACAGTTAAGGGAGAAAAGTGACAAGGAGGGTGAGTGATTTAGAACATTGAACCTTTAAAATTCTTCATTTTTCAATTTCTTTGACACCCACCAAATATTTCTTTGTGCTCTCCCATATATCACTGGTCATTAGAATTTGAGCCTCACAAATCCAGTCTTTATTAAGAGAATGCCAATAGGTCATTCTCTTCTAGTCAAAAAGTTATTTTGTCAGTACTTTACCCTAATTGTCCCTTATAAGTTTTTGGTCACAATTGCAATCCTTCTTTATTATTGAAGTTGCGCTAGATTTGAAAAACCAGGGTGTGGAAAGCGTAAAAGCATTCCCACTAGGTTTTGGCTTGTTTATTGTCCCAAACAGGATATCATTTTCAGTGTCATGTTTCTGATCTCCCTGGAAAATCTTCCTTTCTTCCCCCACACTCCAGCTCTCCCTAATCTTGCAAGCCTGTGCCTGACCGAATTGCCTCTGCTGGCCTCTGCCTTTTCAAAAGCCTAAGTCTTATCTCAGATACACTGTTACAAGCTTCTCATCTTTTCTACTTTTGTCCATAATACTAACCCATGCTGTTAGTATTGTCATGTATAACAATCTTGATAATACGCACATGTATGCACACATGACACCTCTGTTCTCTGAGTGAGAAAGTTTGGATGGTGGACTTGAAGAATGCTTTCTTATGACCCTTGTCCGTTCCACCTGCTTTAAAGATTTAAAGGCCATAGAGGCAACATGTTGATATTTACTGTAAACAATGTAATTCCAACGAACTTTGCATTATAGAATGAATTTCACTGTTATCATTATATATATATGAAACCTCCATTCCCTTGTACCTATGCTATGACAATTACAAATAGAATTTCTAAAATGTGGATCTTCTCATTCTTTTCTCTTGTTTAAAACCTTTCAATTTCTCAGTGACCTTTAGGATTAGTCCATGTGCTATAGAGTTATGTCTCAAGACTTCTACCATATGGGCCTTTTATTTTTTAATTGTTTGCCATATTCTTCTCTTTATAGTCTTTCCATATTATACTTCTAGATTCTTAGCCATGCTGAGATCTCTCATGGTTTGCTGGGATTTCACACATTGTTTTACAGTTTAACATACTCTTTTACTTATTTTGTCTAACTACTGTTTCCTTATTTTGTGATATAGTTGCCTTTGTCATCATCATCATCATCATCATCATCAACATTATCCTTGAACACACAAACATAATGGATCTGGATTAATTCCTTGCCTAAGCTCCAACAATAACACAAATAACAGAACTTTTTTTTTTTTAAATATTATTTATTTCTGCATACAGAACTGGGGTACAGGCCAGAAGTGCAGGGGCAGTGAGAAGATTAACCAGAGACAGAGTGAGGAGCAAAATAGTCAGCTCAATGAAATACACTGCTGAGGGGAGCAGCGGGTGGGTCAGAAGAGGTCTGCCACATCATGTGAATCATCTCCAGGGTGGGGATCGAACTCATGCTGAAGTTGCTTTAGCTTCTTAGTGCTATGCTTTAACCCACTGCACCACCAGGGGGGCCTAACAGAACTTTTTATAATCTGAGGACTTTTTTTTTTTTAAGACATTAGCAATTTATTCCTTATTTGCCATGGTTTTATAAGCCATTTTTACAAAAAATAATTACCCCTGCTTTATAAATTTGCATTTCATATAACCTATGAAGCAACTAATTGTTTAGCAAGAATAGTCACAGCAAAGGCTTTTGAAACAGCAATCTGCAAATGCTGTTTGAGGTATAAAAATTCTAATTTTTATACATACAGTCTTTCAGGAACATATCTTTTATAAACAGTACCTGTCAGGGACTCTTTGTCCCCAATCATGGATTATTGGGGGGCAGAACAGGCAGGGCCTCAAGGTGGAAACAGCATCGACAAGCGGAGATTCCTAGAAAAAGGGGAGTGAGTGCGAGGAAGTCACGGGTATCAGAGTTGGGGTGCAAGTCTTCCTGCTCTGGTCTCAGCAGAGGTTTATTTTATACATTTCAAGCAAGCAGTGGGATGACATTAACATATGAATTGGGCTGAGATCACAATCATCTTTTTTCTAACAGTTTGGAGTCTTATTGACCTTTAGCTGAGATTATAACATTCTTAAAATCGATCTGTTAAGGTTATGATAGAACATAAGTTCATAAAATTTAAGGCTAACATTATATTTATCACAGTGATGATTGACTAAAATAAAGTCCTTTTAAACCTCAACTGCTACTTTATTACCTTCTTAGACATCTTAGAGGGTAAAGTAAAGTAGAGGACTAGGTAGGAGGCTATGTGGAGATATGAAGGATAAAGTAAGGTCTCAGGCTCCCGTGGAGTAATTCTCTTGCAGATCAGTCAAAAAAAGATACATTAAGGTTCCTTAAAGCTGAATAGAGGATTTAGGTGAAGTTCTTTATTTGAAGACTAAACAATAGAAAACTTAAGTAGTTCTTTATAAACTGAATAGAAGGATTTTGTGAGATAATAAAGAGATGAGATTTGGGTGCCTTGTCTCACAATATTAATTGTGTTATAACTGTTTTTACTAGTTAGCCAGTTGTAATATTTTTGATTTCAAGAGGACTTTCTCAATCTGGAGCAGCACTTGCTTGCCTGAGCCAGGCAGCAATTTAAGAGGCTAAGGCAGTCCAGGAGGAAACTTATGGTTTCTTGAAATATTTTGATGATTATACAAAAAAACAGGGGGTCATAACATGAGCTAGCATAGAAATTCTGGTTTTTCAGAACATTCCCCCTCCACCCGGAATATGTCAGTCGATAGAGGTTGCATAGCTTGTGTCAAGTACCCTCATATAAAAACATCTCTTTTGTTATCTGTGCTATCCACAGCAAATTATTAATCAGTAACATTGGCTGTATTACCTTATGTATTCCTCACTTATAAAGCAGGATCATTATTCCCATTTTGTAGATGAGAACACTAAGGCATATGAAAGTTAAGCAGTTTATGTAGAATCTCATTGCTGGTGACAGCATCAGATTTTGAACACAAGTTTGTCTGAAGCTCCCTCTCTTCTGTAATATAATGTCCCCATGCATCTCCCCCTTCATGCAGACTAAAGACTTTGTCACTCCAAAAACAGATTTCCACCATGCTGTGTTTTTGCCACATTAAAGGTGGAAGTGTTTTCATGGCTGAATAACTGAAATATTTAAATTATATCAGTTTAAATATGATGTGTAATAGCTAAGCCCTTCTAGCCTATATTTGTTAGAAAATACTGGCCGCTTTATTGTGCTTAAGCATATGATGAATAATTCTATTAGGTTACTTCAAGTCTTAAAGTGAGAACAATCCAGAAGAGTCAACTAAAATCCCTTTCCTCATTTTTGAGATGAGAAAACTAAGCTAATTGAAGTGGCAGGAACCACATAGACAGTGTGCCAAGGAAATAACCCAGGATTCCAGGCTTTGGTAATTTCTAGGTTCTCTTCTGCAGCATCCCTAAACTTTCTCTTTTCTGAATCTTGTAGTGGTCTAAGTTTTGCCACAACCTGATATATTATATTGTAAACTATTTTCATTGACAGATATTAATTGGAGTTTTTCAAAGAGGAACTGTATTATTATATCTGTATATCATGGCTGGTAACGAGAGGGCACTCAACAATAATTATAGAATAATCTATGCTCAATATATAAATATGCAAGTACCTTTTCTATCATTCCACCTGGTCAGAGATTTTGTTTTTGATATATAAGTGAACAAACTGAAATTTGAAGATGCTCTTCTTATTACTGAATCTCTAAGTTACTATCTAACCTTTATTTCATTCAGATATTTTAAAATAAGTATTTTGTTGTCTACTAGTGGTCTACAAAGTTTTAGGTGCTAGAATACATTGTGTACAAGAAGAGTCCCTCTCTCATGAAATTCACATTGTATTTGAAGAGAAGCAGTAGATATAATTGCAGTGCAAGTAAAGTTACAATAAAAGTTATACAAAAATGAAGTGAGATAAAGAGGTTAAAGAAGCAAACAGGAACAATTTTAAATAAAATGATCAGGTGTCATTTCTGGTTAAACGATAATTTGTCCTGATAATTTGAACAGACCTAAAGGAAATAAAAAGGAAAAATGTGAGCCTTTGCATTTTCAGGGAAGGAATATTCCAAGAAAGGGAATATCAAGGTGAAAGAGCCTAAGGCAAGATCATGCTTAGCTTGTTCCAGAACCAGCAAGCTGCCACTGTAGTTGGAGAACTGTGAAGGTGAAAGTGGGTCAAGTGGTAAAAGACCAGGTCAGAGTTTGCAGGACCAAGTCTTGTAGGACTAGTAGCTCATAGAGAGGTATGTCCTTTTATTATGACTTAGAGGAGAATCCATTGATGAATTTTGAACATATTTAAGACACTATCTGATCCTTCTTTTAAAGGATCACTTTGACTTTTCTATGAAGAGATAACATAATTACAAAGTGCTGCAGATAATTTAGAGTGGTAAAAGGAAAGCAGTGAGAAATAATTAGGTTTTAGATATATTTTAAAGGAAATTTCATAGCATGGGTTTTATGCTGGTAATTGGATGTAAAAAAATAGATTAGTAACATCTCAAATTTCAGTTTACTTACCAATGAGCAGACTTTGTAAAGAATGAACAGACATCGATTAGATAGAGTTGAATCAAAAGATTGGGGTTAGATGTCGAAATATATAAACATGGATGGGATGTAGATACAGATATGGAGATAGAGGCATATCTTTTGGTCTAAATATAGATATCTGTCCACATAGAATTGTGGAGTCAATATTGAGATAAATAAGGCTTGAGGACAGGAGAGCTCAGAGTTTGAGGTTAAATCAGAAAATTACGTAAATACGGATAGATTTATAGACATATAATTGAAAATGGCCATTAAGAGAATGATTGGAGGTGGAAAAGATGAAAGATGTGGACACAGATTTAGAGGACAAGCAAATATCATTCAAAGACAGAAAAGGAGGTACCCATGGAATAAATATGAAGCCGAGAGATAATGTTTTCCTAGAAACTGATTGAAGATAAATTTTCAAGGGAAAGGTGATCAGTTGTTTCCAAATGTGCTAGTAGGTTAAATGCAATGAGGACTATGACTTTACCCTAACACACAGGTTATTGATAACCCCAACAAAAGCAATTCAGAAAGTGGTAGAAATAAGCTTGATAAAAGTGAATTTGTGAATAATTTAAGAGTAAGCACAGTGTGTATAGCTAATTCATAAAGTAAAACTGTTGGGCTTAGTCATTTTTTTATTTACCTTTTAGTCTCTAATTTCTATGATTATTTTAAACCACATCCGTTTTTATATACTTTAGTGCTTACTTGAGTTGCCAATTCAGAACACTTGAGTTCAACCAATATTCTAAACACTGAGTTACCTTGAATGCCCTTTGTTTTTCCTTTGAGAATTCAGAAGACACTTTAACATTTATACCTCCATCCACTTTTAGCTGTATCGGTCATCACTATGCTGCAGAACTGGTAAAGTGTCTATAGTAGAGTCCTGGGTAACAGAATCTTGCATTTGTAGTCACCTTGTCTTTTGTTTCATCTATCTCCTCTGTTATGCATTATAGTGCATCCATTGACACACCCATTTCAGCCAACCAGCCATCTATTCATCTATCCACTCACCTATTCATGGTTTCTTCATTTACTCATTGTCACGATATCAGAGTGTTCTCTCCACTTTATTTGGGAACACAGATCGAATATATCCCTACCCAGTGCAGTCTTCCAATGTACATTGTATTGAGCAGGCCCTGGAGATGAGCAAGTTCAGAGCTATAAAAAGAAGAGTAAAGATATGAAGAGATATGAGGCATTATAACTGGAAGACTAGTTTAACCATAATTACTGAATGAACCATGGGTTCACTATAAGTGTGCTAAGAATCAGATTTTACAAAGTGAGTATTTAGAGAACGTTAAGTGTGGTGTGGAATCTGAGTCATGAAAAGCAGTTTAGTGTGAAGTCCTTATGAGAAATGCTAGAAGCTGTTGTCTTCTATTATGAAGATTTATGGAACAAGGGCAGCACTGATAATAAAAGTTAATGTGTATTACTAGAATAAAGCTTGATTGAAGTAATGAAAATTTTTGAATATTGCTCAAATTTGTGTGCTCTCCTTCCTTTCCTATTAGTCTAAGTCTGTTCCCTTTCTCTTACACAGTACAAAGGAAAAAACTGTTATCATCCATGATGTTGAAGTTCAGAATAAAACATGTCTTTCTTAAAGTGAACAGTTGTGCTTTGTTATAAATTGAACTATTCCTTTAACTTTAACTTAATTTCTTATGTTCTATATCTTTTTTTAGAACAAATATATATTTTCTAGAGGTGACCTTCATGATATTTTCTTAATGGACAAAAAACACTGTTATGTGATGTTTTATGTGCAGCCTTCTGTACAGCAACATGAATATTCACAATTGCTCTAAGAGAGAGAGGAAAATGGTTTACAACATCTTTTTGCTCTTTGCTACTTCAACAGGACAAGAGAAGTAATGATTTGAGTTTAGGGATAAAGAATCAAAGCCAGTGAAGCAGAACAAAGTCATGTTTTCAGGTGGAGTGCCCCACGGCTGCTACTATTCTCCACCAGAGAAAGATTCTGATACACACCTGGCTCTCTATCAGAACACTTGAGACAGTTGGAATAGAGGAGCAGATGTTCCTAGAGATAGCAAATAGATAAACTTGATAGGGGAACATAGAATAAGACAGCTTCAAGTTCTTGAAGAAAATAAATTGCTGCAATCAATGGAACTTAGAGTGCTCATTATGTAGGTTGGTCCTTATTGGAGTGAATCTTCCTATGGGAATTCTCTGTCAGAGCTGTAAGGAGTTTTACCCTGCTTGGACAGATTTTGAATCTTGAAATTGATTTTTCATTCCAAATTAGGTTGAACTTTCACTCCTGCCTTAAAAAAGAGTTTTCTAGTAGCTATGGTAGCAAGCAAGCAAGGAATATTGAACCCCAGAACCTGTCCAAGTTAAAGGAAGGCTGTCTTGGCCCCAGTAATTCCTAAGATTAATTACTAAGGGATCAGACTCACTAAATTCTAGAGTTATGTCATTCCCAATACATGACTATATTTTCTAAAAGACAGAAATTCCAACTACTTTGAAAGAAAAGAAGGTGCTTCCTAGCCCACAGTGCTATGTAAGCCTTTGTAAAACCTCCATTCTGGTGTGATCCTGTTCTTGAGTCCAAAATTTTACTTCAGTGTTATAGAATAGCATTTCTGAGCTCAGTTGCCCTCATCTAAAAACTGATGATTCTACTTACCTCACAGTTTGTTGAGTCGACTATAATACCTGCATAATTGTAGTTAAACTTTAACTTGCTATATAGCTTTTTATTTATCTAACTCTATATTGGCTAAGTTACACAAGGGCAGGCATATTCATCACCAAATCTCTAACATTTGAAATTTTTTTATGCCAAATATATGCTTCTTAATGTAATGTTAGGTATGAAATTAAATGTGTGAAATAATAATTATTCTCTTCCTTCCCAACTCCCCCCTCATTAGTTTTTGTAAACCCATACCCCCATGTCTCTGCTGATCCCCTGTACTTGATATATTATTTTATCTACAGGAAGCTAGGCTGAGTCCCCAGATATTATGGTCTAGAGCTTTTGCTCTCCAATATGATAGTCATTAGGCATGTGGACCTACAGAACACTTCAAATGAGATTAGTGTCACCAAGAAGTACAATTTTTAACTTTAATTATTGAAACTTAATTATTGAAACTTAAAATGACACTGGGTTCAGTTATGAAAAAAATTAAGTATAGTTGGGAAAACTTGGATGTGTTGGCATACTTTTCTCTGACTTTTATGAAATCTACATATAGATCAAGTTTTTCTGATAAAAGTTCAACTTCAGAATTCAATTGGAAATGTTCTAAGATATAAAATGCTTACCAGATTTTTGAATACTTACTATAAAAAAAATTGAACATAAAAATTTGTGAGAGGTGAGTTCTATGTTATAGAACTTAGTTTCAGACCTGTTTATATGACTAGTTAATGTGTAGATTTTTTGGAATGGTGTACCAATAGGCAAGTTTTCTTGATAGCCTTTGCACATTACCTCTAGCAATAATATAATGACCAGGTTCTGTCACAGTCATCCCATAATCTGGTAAAAATTAAAAAAGAAAATAATTGCAATAAGTAGAGTAACAGTCAATCAAAGTAGAATCCTTTAACTTATGTCTAATACTACTGGTGGAAATTTTTATCATCTCAGTTAAACCACATGGAAAATTACATTGTCATTTTAGAAGGAGTGGCCCTTGCCTCTCCTTGATTCCCTTGCTATGTCTTGATGTCTATTTTTACTCCTTTATATAAACTAAAACTTGTCGTTCAATGCAATGCAACTAGACTTTGAATCAGAATCATATCCAAATTATAGGCATAATACTTAAGATTGTGCAAACTCAAGATTCAAAAATATGCAAAATACTCAAGATTTAAATTACAGACACAATGTTCAGTTCCTACCCAATATCATTGTACATTTGTTCATTCTTTGAAAAGAAGGACTTGCTGATTACCAAATCCTGTGTTGAATGCTTGGCTGTTGTAAAGATTAATGAGAAGCATCTATAAAATTTTCTACAAAGCAAAAAGATACTTAAAAAATTTTAAATTAGTGGTGCTATAGTCTTTAGTGATGTAGCAAAATTCTGTTACATGTTTCTAGTTTAAAAGATAAAATAATGGACACCTTTATGAGACACTTAGTTTTCTAAGTCAAAATTCACTGTGTCATTTAGGAAACTACCCATCTTATCCCAGGTCTACATCTTTAACAGACATCTCTATTGCTATCGCTTGGTTTATGCTCTCTCTTTCTCACTTTCTCAATAGCTTCTTCTTCTTCTTCTTTTTTTTTTTTTAAGTATAGTTTTAGAGTCAAAGCAAAATTTTGCAGAAAGTATAACAATTTTCTACATACTCCTGCCCTGAATATTTCATACCCTCCACTATTAGCAACATCCCCCATCAATGTTACTTGTTTTAATTGAAGAATCCATGTTGACAGATCATTAGTTTCCAAAGTCTGTAGTTTACATCATAAATCACTCTTAGTGTTGTACATCCTATTGGTTTAAATAAAGGTGTGATATGTATCCACCATTATAGTATCTTACAGAATACTTATTTTGCCTTAACAATTCTCTGTAGTCTTCCTGTTCATCCTTCTTTCTACTCCAGTGTCATGTAGTTGGAAATATATAGTATATAATATTTTAGATTGACTTCTTTCACTCAGTAATATGGATTTAAGTTTTTTCATGACTTCATAGCTTATTTCTTGGTAGCATTGATGATTTAATTTTCTGATTATACCACAGTTTGTCTACTTACTACTAAAGGGACCACTTGGTTGCTTTTAAATCCTCATAATTATGAATAATGTGGCCATAAACATCAATGTGCAGCTTTTTGTATTGACAAAAGTTTTCCACTCCTTTGGGTAAATTCCAAGGTACATGATAGCTAGATAATATGTAAGAGTACATTTAGTTTTATAAGAAACCACCAAACTACTTTCCAAAGTAGCTGTTCCATTTTGCATCCCACCAACAATGAATGGGCATTCCTGTTGTTGTACATATTGTTGTCAGTATTTGGTGTTGACAGTGTTCCAGATATTTAGCTATTCTACTGGCCTGTGGTGATATTTCATGTTTTAACTTATGTTCTCAATATATATGAACTGGAATAACTTCATCATAGGAACATCAAATGTTTTGCTTTCTGTATATCTTCTTTGGTGTGACATTCCACCCACTTTTTTCATCAAATTATTTTAATTGTGAGTTTTTAAGAGTTCTTTTTATATTTGGATGGCTGCCTTATGTTAGATGTGTCTTTTCCACATCTTCTTGACCTATCCTGAATGGGAAGTTAGGATATTCTCTTAAACAGTCAGCTAACCAAATTTAATTTTAACCTGTTCTCCACATTTCTGCCAGACAGAGAACCTAGTAGTGCAGACTGTAAAATGATTGCCTGCATTTTTGTTTGCTTGCTACCTTACTCACTCACCCCTTCATTCTAGATACACTCAACTACTCAGTTTCCCAAACAAACCAAGCTGATTGAAGTCCCAATGCTCCTGATCATGTTTCTGTCAGTACTCAGAATGCCCTTTCTTTGCTCCTTCATTTCATAAACTATCAGTCGTCTTTAAAAGTCATCTCATCAGTTACTGCTTTTGACTTATATTACCTAAGACTCTTACCTTAAACATTTAGGTTAAATTGAACAATTCCTTATATCTTTTTGTTACTCCTAAATAAACTTAAAATATGATCCTATAATGGCATTATGAATACTAAATAGTCCTTGTTTATTTTGCATTAGAATTCTTCTCTACTGAACCATATACTTGAGATCAAGCACCGTGTTGTATTCCTTCCCTGTGTCTAGCACACAAAGGGTACTAAATATCTGTTTAGTCAAAAAAAAAAGAATAATTATCATTTCTTAAAATTTTTAGTGTGTGCCCTTTGTCTAAAAAATAAAATATGAACTCATTTCAGGCCCTCCCTGATGGCACAGCGGTTAAAGCATAGCACTAAGAAGCTAAAGCAACTTCAGCATGAGTTCGAGGTGATCCACATGGGGAGGCAGACCTCTCCTGACCTGCCTGCTGCTTCCCTCAGCAGTGTACTTAGTCAGTCTGCCTGTTCTGCTCCCCACTCTGTCTCTGGTGAATCCTCTCACTGCCCCTCTCACTGCACTTCTGGCCTGTACCCCAGTTCTGTATGCATAAATATATATATTTAAAAATACGTGAATTCATTTGAATACATACCAAGTACTTCCTCATAAAGTCCTTGCTTAATCTAGCCTTTTGTTATGCCCATACATTTATTCATGATACCACTATACTAAAACACAATTTCCCTATAATTGTTACTTAAGACCTTGACACATCCAAGTTCATAGATAAACTATTTCAGGTTCTGGTCAATCACGCCATCCCTGCACTAAAGGCCAAATAAGAAAGAGCTTGTGGGAGCTCTTTGTTACCCATGGATCTAAAGAGAGTGGGTGTGCTGAAATGTAGGCCAACCTTTAAAGTGAAATCTAAAATGATCCCTTCCCATTTTGTATATCCCATGCCTTACCAATTCGCTCCTTCTCCATTTCTCAAAAACATCCCTGCCCTTCACTGTTAAATGGGTCTTCAGGTATATTTTTATGGAATCTCAAATTACATCGAACACCCCTTGTTCCACCTATATTCATGACCACCTGGTAGAATCTGTGTGCAAAGGATACTTAATTCCCCCATGAAACTTCTAAGTACTCGGAAAGGAGGAACATACTTTCCAAGAGAAAGACTGAGTGAGTTTTCTGCAAATCCCTTACACTTAGTGAGTTCTCTTGACGTTCCCCACTTTATGTGGGCTGAGCTGGCATGCAGCAATGCCAGCATTTCCTCTGCTGCTAGCATGTAATTAAATGCTTTATGAAGCATTTGGGGACATTCAGTTATGTGAAAAATATCACAGAAACAAAGGTTGCTTTTGCATTTGTTTTTAAATCTAAGTCATCTTATTTCTAATAATTCATTCAGTTGTTTTTTATTTATTTATTTTTAAGTACAAATTAGTCTCTGAAAAGCCTGATTTGGACATTTGCATAGGGAGATTTTAGTATTCAAATTGGTAAATCTCTAATGAATAATTTTGAAATATTAGCTGCAAAGAATGCACAGAGGAACACGACTATTCCTTCTCTCTCTTTTTTTTTATTTTGGTCGATGTTTCACTTGTCCCAATGACAGGTTTTAACATTTTTTTTTAACCTTAACCATTTGACAGTTTTTAAAAAAAATACATATATTATAAATCATTCTTCCTTTTTGTACAATGCATGCTTTCACCTCTCAGATGTATGCCCTGAAAAATTCCCACTACCAATTCACCCTTGCACTGTCACCATAGTTCCTTGTGTGAGAACACATTTCCTGCCCTGTTTTGGCCCCTCTCACTTACATAGTGTCTCTGATTAATAATTAATAGTTTCCTGTTATTTTTTTATTTATTATAATTATTTTTCCCCTGGCCACTTATTTGGTTCCCCTACATCCATGTTGCTGTGAATGGCATGAGTTTATCTTTTTTGCTTGCTTAATAGTACTACATTGTGTATATATACCACATCTTCTTGATTCAGTCCTGTATTTTTTGGCATTTATGTTGTTTCCATATCTTACCTATTTTAAAATAGTGCTGCAATGAACATGGAGGTGTAAGTGCACTTTTTAACTAAAATTTTTGTGTCCTTTGGGTGGATTCCTAAGAGTGGAGTTGATGGGTCAATTGGAAGCTCCATTTTTAGCAGTTTGAGAAACCTCCACACAGCTTTCCATATTGATTGGACCAATTTGTGTTCCCATCAGCAGTGTAGGAGAGTTCTTTTTTCTCCATACCCTCACCAACATTTGTTGTTTCCAATCTTTCTTTTTTTTAATATATGCCATTCTCATTGGTGTAAGGTGGTGTCTCGTTATGGTTTTGGTTTACAATTCCCTGATTATAATTCGTTCTCTTGCTTCTCATTTCTAGTCTCTCTATTATCTGGTAGGTCAGAAACAGACTGTAGCTTAAAGTCAACCTAATTTCTAACCACTCTGTCTTTCCTAGCTTTTCTCTACCTATTTCTCTCACTGTGCCTATCAAAGACCATATAAGAAGCTCTCTATCTGTCATGTAATCGACTTTGAATTGGATTATCAGCTAGTGGAACAGGTGTCTGGTGTTCCATGGGTAAGCTTTAGGTTGATTTCACTAGCTTTTGAGTCACTGTGTTCTCTGTTCTTGAAGGCTATACCATGTTGACACTTTAATTTCCAGAATAAAAGGCTTATTTTACATGCCTATTCCATTTGCCTTTTAACTTGAATTAGCTGAAATATGCCTCACTCCTACAATTTGATTATTGTTCTCTTCTTGATGTTGTTTGCCTTTATAAAAGTGTGAGATTCATTATATTATGGGAGAATGGCCTGCTGTATGATATTGGCTGTCTGTCATTGACACAGCCTCATAGGTCAAGTTAGTGCCTCACAGTCCATAGTTGACGTTCCTCATTCTTTTAGTCCCTAGACATAAAGAACTCTGATCTGCACTATCCACACGAGGGTTTGTACACTAACCAGACTCAGTGCCACAAAGCCAGGTCCTGCTTCCTTTAATTCTAGCTTCTTCCCTTTCCTCACTGTTCTTGTTGCCAAGAATTAAGTGGGCATAAATTGAGACTACTCCAGTTGATAGATCCAAATTTAGAACAGCCATCTACCTTTTTCAATTAAAAAATGTATTTCCTTTTTATCTTGAATATCAAAAATGCTAGCCAAATGATCTTCAGATTTGCATGTATAGGCACATTTATTATTATACTCAAAATCCTGATCATTTAATGTCACTTATTTTGTTGAAAAGAATACCTTAGGTGGGCACACACACTCAAAATACGTGGTAAATATTTATATATAAATGCATGCCATATGTTACACAAGTATACACATGCTTATGAATTTAAAAAAAAAGTCAGGGAAGCCTGCAGAATATTAATATTTGAGCCATAATATACAGCAATGTCCTTTCACAAAATAATTTAAAATATTTCCTTAATTAAAGTGCTAAATATCAAGAGCCTAACTGCATCATTAGTATATATGAAATATAAAGTACAGTCAAAATTATCTCTGTAACTCAAAGAAAATGAAAAGAAGACCAGCTTCCGCTTTGCCACTAGAGGCATAGACATAATTTGTAACAATGATTAATTGTGCTCTCTGAATCATTCCAGTCTATGTTATATAATCAAGTCATGATCCCAACACACAGAATATTTGATCTAGAAATAATATTGTACTACTTATGAGATGAAATAGCTACCTGCTTATATGGGAAAGTAAAAATCACTCTTCCACTTGCTGGTAATCATATGCCTACTACACACTGAAAAATTGGATTGGTAATTTTCAAAGGACACCTTAGGTTTCAGTTTTTATGCTAGAATAGTACATTATGTGTCATTTGACTTGTCAAAGGGTTGACATTGTTCTTTAAACACATCTGAATTGCAGTTAATGATGATAAGTGTTCAAAGTCATTATTTAGTGTCATTCTCCCTAGAAAAAAAGACTATAGTTTCTTCATGTATACGCACACACACACACACACAATTTTTTTGTGAAGTATAATTTACTGTTTTAGGCTATAATGGTATAGATGTAGTGATTTAATTTCTCTATCTCAGTTTTACTGCCTATAATAGGGAAGTAAAATGCTCACTTATGCACATGGCTATTGTGTCGATTAAATGCCATTATATATATATATATATATATATATACATAAAATAAATATGTATATATAAATACACATAATATCTAATGTGGATGTAACAGATAACAGTCATTCAAAGATGTTAATTACTTTTTCATTCTCTTACATATGAATTTTGAAATGATCTTACCAATTGTCAACTTTACAAGTGGAGCTCCACCTAAGAATCAGTATAGTGTGGCTGAACATACCACTGCATTGATTTAGTCAGCTGAATATAGTCTCTAGTATGAATTGTAAATTAATTCTGGCTATTTTCATAATATCTAATATGCAATACCACACCAAAATGATGATAATGGCTCCTAGTTATTAGTAATCATGCCCTGTGCATTATCTCCACACCTAAAAGCTTTCTAAAGTTAGAAATGTACTCCCCTCATTAGGTAAATGTAAAAGTTCAGACACTGCTCGTATAGGAGACATACTCATGCCTCTACAGCCTGTAAATTCCCAAGTTGGTAACTAAGAGCATGAGTGCTCTTTCATTTTCTCACCTACCTCCATGTGAAATAGGGCCTATGTTTTACTCACACTATTATCTTCACTGCATCAAAGCATAGGGTAGATACTAAATAAAGAAAGAAGGACTCAAGCCCCACTAAAAATATCACCTCAGTCAGTTCAATAAGTGCCTCCAATGGTTTATAACATACCTATATAATGCTAGTTATAGGGTAACTATGTTCCTAGATAAGAAAAATTATTGCAGGCCCTCCTTGGTGATACAGTGGGTTAAAGCACAGCACTTTGAGGCTATTGCAACCACTGTAGCACAAGTTCCGTCCCCAGCCCTGGAGATGATCCACATGGTGATGCAGACCTCTCCTGACCCACCCACTGCTCTTCTCAGCAGTGTACTTTGTGATCTCCCTGTTCTTCTCCCCAATCTGTCTCTGGTGAATCCTCTTACTGCTCATGCACCTCTGGCCTGTACCTCAGTTCTGTAAGCATAAATAAATAAATTTAAAAAAAGAAAGAAAGAAAGATTATTGCAGTTGCCTAAAATTAGGCTGCATTTTATTCCCTAAGGACCTTAAAATATACTAGAGGCCTTCGTAGCACTGTAAAACTGAGTCTAATAAATTAAAAATGATGTAACACACATTAGGTATTCTGTTTCAGTCAGAAAAAACTTGAATTCTTCTTCCAGTGATCAAGAAAGTATCCATGACTTTTATTTACCATGCTGGTAATCATATGCCTACTACACACTGAAAAATTGGATTGGTAATTTTCAAAGGACACCTTCAGTTGTGGTGATATATGACGTGGACTTGGAAGAATCAGCAGAATTTCATTAAGTGTTTAGGAAAATTGCATTTTGAGTAGAGAAGGCAGTATGTTAGAAAAATAGGAAGAGTAATCTGTTAGAGATGATTTAGGTAATTAAAGTTATAATTTAGATAATCAAGGACCTTCTAAAAATCTAAAATGAGAAACTTTTTTCATTTGAACTCAAAATAACCACAGAAGTTCAGTATTTATACTTCTTCAGATTCAGAAACATATCCAACTTTTATCAGAAAGTTTGTTTCTACCACTATCATGGCATGCTAGAAATAAGTCAGTTATTAACCTTGACTTCTATAGAAGCAACTGAGTGTGAATTAAATAGATGGGAAGTATAAGATGAGCCCAAAAATAAGGAAAGGAGAAAGATTAAGGAACTTCTGGAAGTGTTAATTGCAATCACTGAAAAAGCAGTAACATGAGGCTGAAAATAAGATGATATGATATAAATAGGATTTCAATGCAGAATATTACAAGGTCAGCAGATTGGACTGTAAGAGGTGAAAATTACATATAAATTCAGACTAAGAAATAAGGCTATCTGATAATTTCAGGAAAAGATAGATAATATGAATCCAAAACTGTGAGCTATATTTTCACTTTGTGGCCCAAAACAGTTAAAAGCAAAGATTGTGAATAAAATCATCTCTTTGCAGAAGTTGTTAGAGAACAAACTGATTTCTAAAATAAAGTGGAGAGGACAGAGTTTGTAGAAAAATATCCACATATCAGTATGTGATCTTCACAAGGTAAAGAATATAAAAGGAAATGTACATATTCTGAAATAAGGAGAGTTGGAATTTGCATACTCCCTGTAGCTTTTACTGACTGTGATTTGAAGCAAGTTTTTCAACCTTGCTGACCCTCAGTTTCCCAATCTGTAAAATTCTTCACATCATAGTCATAGAGGTGGTCTAAATGTTCCATACTGTATGTGTTCAAGTCTTAGTTTTACAATTACCATCTGTAAACCTTAGGTAAACAACTTATTTCATTGCCTTTAACTGTAATATGTAAATAACAATCCTATTATGTAGTTACAAAGATCATTTCCAGAAGTAAAAGGCAAAATCATCAAATTAGAAAACAGTGCAAAGAATATTATGATGATTTCAGGTTTGGGAAGCATTTTTTTCAACTAGAAATAAAAAAATGTTTGAACATATTAAAACAAGAGGCAACAACAAATGTTGGCAAGGGTGTAGAGAAAAAGGAACTCTCCTGCATTGCTGGTTGGAATGCAAACTGGTACAACCACTATGAAAAGCTGTTAGGAGGTTTCTCAAACTGCTAAAAATGGAGCTGCCATATGACCCAGAAATCCCACTCCTAGGTATCTACCAAAAAGATACAAAAACATTGATTCAGAAGGACACCTGCACCTTCACCGTTATTGCTGCTCTATTTACAATAAGGAAGACATGGAATCAACCAAATTGCCCAAAATTAGATGACTGGATTAAGAAAATGTGGTACATATTCACAATGGAATATTAGTCAGCAATCAAAAAAGATACAACTCATGCCTTTCGTAGCAGTATGGAAGGAGTGGTAAGGGATCATGCTTAGTGAAATAAGCCAGATAAAGAAAAAAAAAAAAAGACCAGATGATTTCACTTATACCAGGAGTGTTAAGGATCAGGGGGGAAAAGCAATTATGTAATAAATACAAATGAAAAATAGCAAACAACTATAAACCTGAGACATTTTACAGGGGTGAAGAGGGAAATAGCATCAAAACTGGAGTGGGAGGAATGCTCAGGACTATGGTGATGGCACACTGGTGAATTGATGGTGCGAAGTCCACAGGGATTACAACCTAGATGAAAAAATGCACAAAATGAAGAATGATGTAAAAAACAAAAAAATTTAAAAATCAACAAAAAATGATAAATCATAGTTTAATAAATTTGACTGCATTAAAGTTAATTATAATAAAGAAAATGAGCAAACTGGGAGAAGACATGATACGAAACATAAAATATTGATCTTCAGGATATACAAATCAATAAGGTAACGTACAATCCAGACAATATACCTATAGAGAAAGAAAATTATTACAATATATTTAAGATACTAGTCCCACTAGATAAGGTGGGAGAAAGACAGCCTTAATTCTACAAATTACCATCTTTTCTTACATTCTTTTCTTAAGTTAGGTGGTGAACACTTAAGTTGTTTGTTTTCTCATTGTTTATATTTGGTGTGCTCTTTTTTAAAAATAGAGATTGTGATATATACCTACTTCATAACGTTACTATGAAGAGTTGTTTAGAGTAGTGCCTGGAATGCAGTAGGTACTTAGGAAGTGCCAGCTATTATTTTTATCTTAAAACACTAGAAATACTGTAGGCACCTGTATTAGGCAGAGATTATTTTGAAACCATTGAAAGATGTAAATAGGGAATGTATAGTTTTCATGGAGAATAGAACAGAAGGAAATCATCCAAGGGAAAGAGTGAATCTCTCCTTGACAACCTTTTTCCCATAAATGGAGGTGGTTCATCCCTATGTTAGCCTTTAGCATATCCTTGCTGTCATACATAATAACCCATCATTGCTCATATGGTTATTCTCAAAGGAATATAACATATACTGTGAACAGTACAGATATTCTACTCTTTGGTTAGCTTTATTAGGTTTCTTTATTTAGAGGGAAACATATTGTTTTGCCCATCAATATCTTATGAGCTCACTTTGGTAAAGTTTTAGCTTTTTTAATTCAGAGACCATCAATTATATTGTGTTTTTAAACCAATGAAGCAAAAGACTGGGTGTTGATTCATGATCCAGCCTCGGAGTGGTCAATGAAATCGGTCTGAACAACCCTGTAGAACCCTCTTTCATCAATCCTTAGCTAAAAATGTTTGAAAAAAAAATTTTTTTTTGATGAGACTGTGTTTAGAGTTTTTAACAATAATATTGGGTAGCAAATAGGTTTTGTCTCAAGTTCATTTGAGCGCACAGGAATGACCACATAGTGCTTTTTTGAGAAGAATGCTGAAGTTTTCTTTAAAGAACATAAGTGCATGGTAACCCAAGGAAAAAGGGAAAGCATGTATTAGTTAAGTATGCCATGAATTGATGGATAAGTACTGGTCATTCATCCAAAGAAGTTAGTGATTTTTTATGTGTTTGGTTTAGGAAAGCATGAAATATTAAGACAAAAATCACAGCTACTATTAAGAAAGTACGGGGATCAGGCTTGGGATATATACGCTTGCTAAATACAAAAGAGATGTTTTCTAGGGTATAAAGCATTTGGTCTGTGTACAACTTCAAGCATGAAATGTGGAATAAATTAATTTACTTTTGATATCTAGACTTAGGAATAAATAAAAGTGACCAAGGAAAATCACACACTAGCTGTGGTTTGTATGTGAATGTGATTACAAAAAAGGAATTTGAATCTCTGTGCTCCTAGTTTTGTCATTATTATCAAGTGGGAAGTGATCATCAAGATAATTGATAGGATTTATGCAAATAGTGATTGTAACGAAGCAAGAGACATTGTGTTTTCTTCCCATAATATGATAGTAGTTGAAATTAATTTCTCTAAAGCTAGAAAATTTGACAGAGATAAATAGAAGGAGGTCAAATTCCCATTAGAGCAGATGAATTGTTCTTAATGGTAAGCAGGTTGATAAATAGGAGAGAAGGTTCTTTCTCCTTTCAAAATGTCCAATCGTGGTGTAGAAAATTGTTATGTCACGTTTTAAAATAGAAAGGCATTTTTCAGGAATATGTCAATAGATGTAGGAATTGCTGCAGAAGGATTTTGCAGTAAGGGATAGAAATTAGGCTTAAGTCCAGGAATAAGTAAGTACTTGGTCAAGAGTAGTATAGGAGATATGTGGATGGAATATTATCTTGAAAATATCAGAGATGGGCCCTCCCTGGTGGCATATCAGGTTAGGACGTAGCACTGCAAGTGAGCAGCAGCCCCTTCAATGCAAGTTCTATCCCCCATCCCTGATGTGATCCAAATGGTGTGGCAGACTTCTCCTGACCTGTTTGCTGCTCCCCTCAGCAGTGTACATCGTCATTCTGCATGTTTTGCTCCCCACTCTGTTTCTGGTGAGCCTCTCACTGCCCCTGTGTTCTGGCCTGTACCCTAATTTAGTATGCATAAATAAATACTTTTAAAAAACAGACATAAGGAGGGTTATGGCCAAATTGACTGGACAAAATACTTCCCCTGGCAAGTCATACTGCTCAAATATCATTTGGAGGAGATGGAGAGGAGATTTAGAATTTTATCATATATTGGGGATGGCAGATTCTGACTAAACTTAATAAAACTGGATTTTTGCAACAGTTGATGATAGTATCTTTTTCATGGCCTGAAGAAAAAAAAAAAACACACTAAAGCTAAACAGATAATCATTAAAAAGTAAAAATGTTTACAATGTTGGAGTAGTTTGGGAATTGTGTATAATTAAAATATGCAAAATGTTAAAATGTTTTGTGTTGATAAGATAAAAATTTTCTCTGATAAAGTTTTTCTCATCATGGGGAGATAATGGACAACGTTAGGATACTATATTAGAGTTGTGAAAAGCTCTGGGATATGTATAATAATAAATTGTCTTGGGAAGGAACATCATGTCAAGCCTTAAATAAGGAACTTTTCATAGACATAGTTGCTCTCCTATTTGCTATCTTATATTCATGTTACCTTTCATGTTGTTTTCAGAACTCTTTTCCAGAAGAATAAGCCATTTTTTATTTCTCACATTTCTCAGAAAGTTGTCAAGGTCTTTCAACTTTCTATATCAAACTGTTCTTAACCACAAACATTACATTCACTATGTCTCATTATGTGTTTTTCTGTTTTCCTTCTGTTTTGTTCTTATACTTTCTGTGTGTGCTCTTTTTATTGCAGTAGCATTTGTCTAAATCACTATATATTTCAGAAGTATAAATTCACACCTCTTCAGATATGTTACCACATGGCACTTACTTTAGCTTTTGTGACAAATTTTCCTATAAAATTTTCTCATCCGTCAAGACTCAGATTAGATGTCTTCTCTGAGAAACTTTCCTGACCATCTAAAGGTAGTGAGTTGTTTTTCCCTTAGTTTCTCTTCATTAATTCAACTTGACTTCATGAGCAAGAGCTATAGTTATTAATGTTTATTTTTCATAGTAACGTTAGCAGTAAGGGTGAGGGGTACATTTGGCCCCCCCAAACCTGCATGCTGTAAATGTGTTCTGACACCTGCCACATATAGACAAAAGCATGCTCTTAGTGTTAAAGAACTTCACTAAGATAGTGTGCATAGAGAGAAGAAGAAAGGGTATAAATTTTCCTATCAGACAGTCACAATCTCCTTATGGGTAAATGCCCAGCAAAACATTGTTGATTCAAATCAGGGCCACTGAATCCTGAAAACTTGTCAATATATACACACCTTTTGGTGGGAAACGATATGAAAGAAGCAGAAGGGGCCAGGCAGACTGAGGATGAAAAGAACAAAATCAATATACAGATCAAGTTAAAGGTTGACATTGTCAGCCTTCCTCAGGCCCTCCAATTGTCTCTACATGTCTCCACTCTGTGTGCCTCCTTCTATGTCCCTCAAGTTCCTAGTACAAGTCTGAAGCTGAGAAGCAAGATCACCCTCCTCTGCATGTTTGTTCTATATGTCTTCTTCTCCAAATCTTATTCAACTTCTCCTTGTTCCTCCCTTTTTAATGGAGATGACTCTTTATAACAGGAGGACTATGAGCACCCCTAGGGCCAGACAATGGATTTCATTCCAGGTGCTAGTATTTTCTTGCAGCTTATAGTGGAGTACCATGGTCATTATAATCAAGAGAAGTTTGAAATTATGAATTTTAAAATGTTTTTCCAAGGTCTGGTATAGTTAGGATTCAATTAATCTGTTATTGATACTAATATCAGTATTTTAACCTTTTTAAAAATATATGGCATGTGAGTTTTTCCTTAATTTTGTTTTTTTTTTCCTATTATCTACCCAGAAATTGAAATGGAATATGGAATCCAGAAGTTTAGGATAAGGCTTGGTTCTAAGCCATTCCTTTTTTTTTTTTTTAGTATATTCATAAGATGAGCTGAATGTACATGACTAGGGGTAGTCATGAAAGTTGCTTAAAAGTCTTATATTTTCTGCTTACCCTTTTGTACTCCATAATTAAGTTGTTAAAATCAGAATATGTTAAATTTGAAAAGAAACATGATTTTCAAGATGCATATCATCAGATAATCTAACTGATGAGAAGTTATTAAGTTTTTGGTAGACACCAAAAACAGTATCTGCATGAAAAGATACTGTGAAAGAACAAATGAGTTTTCTTTATGGCTTCACTTAATTTCATTTCATTTGCAGTTATTTATTCCAAAGGTAGCAGGCTTTGTCTTTATTCTTAATTTTTAAATGTATAGAGTTTTATTAAAGCAAACTATACTCCAGGAGAAAATTATTTTAATGTGATTTTAGAAACCCATGTCAGATAGATATACATAAAATAAATCTTTGGTAAAACATAATCCTTCATTTTTCAAATATAAAGTTTCTATCCATTTAGTTTATTAGCATTTCTAAAATTACTAGTCACTTTGAAATATTTTGAACTTTCTGGAATATAATATGCCCATAAGGAAAATCAGGTAGTAAGTGGCCTTTTTAGATAAATTTGAAACTTTCTCAATTTTTTTTTTTATATCATTGATACTGTCAGATATGGGCTGCAGGTTTGCCCCTGGTTGTGAAGACAGGTTTGCTCCTGAAAAAGCTGAACATTTTTCAGTGTAGAAAACAAAGATTAATGGTGTATGTCAATTATACTCCATATCTATAGTTCTTACTATGCTATTAGATGAAACATTTATTGTTATGAAATGAATTGTATATTCATGTTGAAATTTTAACCCCCTAGTATCATAGTCCAGGATTGTATTTGGAGATAGAACTTGCAAATAGGAGATTAATTTAAATGAGGACTGTAGGGTGGGACTTAACACATTCTGACTGGTATTCTTGTAAGAAGAGCAAATTTGGACTCACAAAGAAACAAACTAAAGAGATATCAGCACAGAAAAGGGACCATGTATGCACACAGCAAGAAGACTTCTCTGCAAGCCAAAGAGAGTCGAAACCAAAGCCACTAAAAACTTTGATTCCCAAAGTTCTTATCTCTAAAACTGAGAGAAAATAAATTTCTGTTGCTTAATACAATAGTTTATGATATTTTGTGATGGCAGCCCTTGTCATTTAACACACTCTCAACTGATGTGGTAGGTCATCTGAGTAGCACTTCTGACCTCTCTACTATTTCAGTCCTCTTCATTTGACTGGTGATTTGGAGGATAAGAAACTGGGGGTATTTAACATGACTTTTCCCTCCCACCCTCCTTCTTTTTAAATATGTCTGCTTCCAGAGAATATTTATCCCTTCTGCTGTTGGTCAGAACATATACAGAGCACAGGCATTGATTGGCTGGGCTTTCTGAGTTCTTTCTCTTCAGAAGCTGTCTTCTTGCTGTGAACATGCATTCTATTCCCATCCTTACCACAAGCTTTATATGTAGTGGGCTGCTCTTTCCATGCCTGGGGTTGTAAATATGTCTAATTCTCAAGTCGCAAAATAAAAATGCCTCTATTAAAATGAACTTAAAGCAATTCTTAAGAGTGAATTATTTGTCATTAATTAAAATGACTTTTTTTTTTATCTCCCTCTGATTTGCCACACTGTCTATTTCCTTCAGTCCCATTTCAAGTGTATTAGGAAGGGATATAATCAATTTACATTAAGCTCAACATATAAGAATTTTAACATCAAGTGAGAGGAATTATAGAGTCTGGATTTGTTCATGATAAACATTTCATTATAGATGAAATCTCTGTATTTCATTATGGTCCCCAAACTAGACGAGTCAGTGGTTGTCCTGCTGATAGACACATTTTGACTCTTTGCAATTACAAATGAATAGTTGGTTGATTTTTTGTTTAACTTATCACTTAAAAATCAAAGTCTCAGCTAGTACATAATCTAAATGTTTTCATCTTGTATCTATCCCCTGATGTTTGAACATTTTACTAATTATAATATACTTTTCAACAAGATAAACAGGAAACTCAGAGAGAAAAAGAGCTAAAAAAAAAAAATCAATCCAGTTTGGCAGTTCCAAGAAACTTGGTTTTGGCAAAAGGGGAAATATTAGCTTAACAGTAATGTCAGATTATTGAAAGTATAACATTATTATAGTGATAGCCATAACCAATATCCATTGAGTATCTCTTTATATGCTAGTATGTGTCTGTGACATCAGAAATCTTGCTCAATATTGCATATGCATTATGTCACTTAATCTTTGTAGCTACCTTATGATGGAAAGGAGGTACAGTGAATTGTTCCTTGTTCAGTCACCTAGCTAATAACCAGTGGAGTTGAGAACCAAACATGCACTTTCAGAGTCCAAAAGTGATATTTACCACAATAACTGCTGCTTGTTCTATGCCAGAAACTGTCATTGAGACTGACTCAGGACCTTTGAATAGTGGGAAAATACACAATTAATCTGAGAGGACTTGGTTGAACTGGAGGATAGCACTGCTGGGCCAGTGACTTAATGAATTCACAAAGTTGATAGAATCTAAAACAATTCAAATAGTTGTTCTCTTATCTTCTTCTACAGCAAATCTTCCAAAATGGTGCTTGAAACATTGGCGTAATTGCCTTCACCAAATGTTAACTAGTCACATTTTTTTTTTAATTGGGTGAAAAAAAAAAATCCATGATTTTACCAGCAAAGTGATTTGCTGATAATAAGATTTCCTACTTAGGAATCTTAAAACAGTCCTGAAAAAAAAAATGCATGCTATTTAGTAAAACTAAACTTACATAGGAGAGCTAACTTACAAGATAGCTAGCGTAAGTAATGATCAAGAGTACTTTTCTATTAAACTATTTATAGAACAGAAATCCCATTTGGTTTTTGTTTATCATAAATAAACATCCTAGATGTTAGAAGATTTTCTTAATTGTCATTACAGTCATCGTCTCCTCTATTAAAATTTAAATCTGGATCTTGTGAGAATAGCAGTATAAGTAGAGTGAGTCTTACTTCATGTGGTAGGTAGCTAAATATAGTTCTGCAAAATGTACATTCTCTGATGAGCTCATCACAAAAAATGACCTCAAATTCAATATTAAGATCCCTAAAACCACAAGCAGAGAAATTTAATGAGTATTAATGATAACCCAAACGAGCTGTTAGACTTGTTAGTGGTGAGCAAGGATGCTTAGATCATGCTAATGCTAAAGCCTAACAGATTCCCTAAATGCCTTTCGTGTTGATGCTAGATTCTTGTTTCCATGACAACCTACAGTGAGTTAAGAAGAGTACTGATAAACTGTACTGCAATTTTTCTTAGTCTCTCTGAAAGGAAAATGTCAGAAGAAACAAGTTCTCTATCTACAATGTAATCAAAGATCTTCCACCTCCACCCACAAACTTCTGTTGTTGCTACTACAGAAAAAAGAAAGTACAGAAATCTACTTAGTAATCTACTATTTTCTATATGAACTAGAGAAATTGGGGAGCTGGGGTGTCCAAGAATCACCTTTTGCAATATATTAACATTGGAAAATCTGTAAAGAGATCAAAATTGTTAAGGTTTCAAATAACGGACAGGAGTAATGATGAGGAAAGCATCTATGCTCAGACTCCTAGATTCTGACTTCAAATTTGTTAAAACAACTTCTTCTAGGATAATGCATTACTATACTGTTTTTTAAATATACTATACTATACTATACTATGCTGTTATTCTTTGCATTTTGAAAGGAATGAAAATATAATGAATATTTCTGTTGTTCTGCAAGGAATCTAAACCAAAGTTCTGACAAGGGATATCCACCCACTTGTTTGCTTCCGCTTTTCTAATTCATTCATTATCTTGAACAAAGCTCAAGACCAAAAAGATTTGCCCAGAATGATAGAGGCAGCATGTCCATTGGCAATTATCCCAGACCATTCAAGAGGGGATATGTAAATGAAAATCAAAGATGCTGATAAAGGGCATTTTTTTTCTTAGAAACAGACTGATAGTAATGCACAATTTTCCAACCTACATTTCTTTGGTGTGTCATAGGATACTTGTAGCTAACATTTATTGCACAGCTACTATATTCTAGGCATTATGCTGTAAATGCATTATTTACTGATTGTCATAAACTACAGGTGGGGAAGAATTATGAATATTATTTTCAGTTTACACATTAGCAAATTGCCTAAATAAGTTGCCTAAGGCCACACTTATTCTGGGGGTGGGGGTGGAGGAGGAGGTGGAATTAAATAATATGAGGTAGACATTGAACCTCCTCACCTCCTCTAAGTGTTTTTCTGTTGTATAATAATAAATATCTATCAATCTAGGTGTAGATCTATGCTAATCTAGATCTAGGTTACTAGATCAGTCACTAGGTAATTGTATATGTCTTTAGGAATGATACCAATAATTTATGTGACTAAGAAAGGCTAGTTGAGTATAGATACAATAGCTACTGGTAAGGATTATAGCCAGCTGGAATTTGCAAGTTCCACCTAAAAATGGCAGTTGTTGCTCAGCTTCCATGGGTGTTTAGCATAAGGCCAGTTTTTTTTTTTTTTCTTTCCTTGCAAGACAACCTAATAATCTCAATTTTCATGTGAACTCTGTGCATTTTTAAGTATGGTTACAAAAATTTGTTTTGATAACTAAGATAAAAGTATGTCCCA
>NW_004567109.1:40755072-40756303 GCF_000260355.1 Condylura cristata
TCACCTCCCTACAGGTATCTCACCCACATCTGCCTTAACCAGTCCAGGGTCAGGAAACAAGCATGGTTTCTTCCTCACATGCTTGCTCCTCCATGTGGCTTCCTCAGGTCTCCTTCTTGTTCTCCATCCTGCTTCCTTCTCTTCTTCTCTTCTCTCCTTTTTCTCTGCTCAGCTCCACCCTCCTTCTGGGTGGGACAGGGAACCTGTAACTTCCCTTTTTTCTAGGGACCACCCTATTACACAGCCACTTTCAGACAACAAGCATTGATAAAGCTGAAGATTACCCTGGAAAGTTTTTATTGATATACTTTTGATGACAGGAGATCAAATTAATTTCTATATGTTATATATCATAATGTGGATTTGTATATATTTTCTATAGAAAATGTGTTTGTACAGGGAAGAATTTAGTCTAATGTTCCAGTAAAACTGTATCATTAAAAGAATAGCAAAAGTCTCTTTGAGAAATTCAGTATAGACATATATGTTCAAAACATACCTTAGAGATTTTCTAAGGCAGTGTTACTATTACATTAAATGTCAATAAATCAGTTTCTTGGGAACTAACATTAGTTCCTTTCCTCAAAATTTTACCATAGTCATTAGCTAACCAAATAAGACAAAGTTTCACAAAAGTAAGCATGATAATAACAGTAAATTTAAGTGCTCACAGTAGTCTAGCAACACATGTAATAATTCATGAAAATGTCCTTCATAATGAAATTTCAGAGATTTTTTTTTTCAAATTTGTAAAGCTGTAAGCAACCAAGCTCAAACATTCTGGTATTAATAGCTGCTACTCATACCTAATGAATCCTCATAGCAGGGAGTCAGGACAAATACCTGAATCTCCATTTTCCTTCATTTGCATACTATATTTCCCATGATATAATTGTTAGTAATGATCACAATGATATTAACCAATGATAGATTAAATTTTTACTCTGTACTGTTTGTATAATTTTCTCATTCAATCAAGACAACAATTCTGAGAAATAAGGACTGTTACTTACATATATTAAATTAGGAGCCATGTACCAAAAGGGCCAAGTAACTTAACCAAAGGGTCTACCTAAGAAGGACTGAAGCTAAAATATGGAACCAGTGGCTTTTATACTAAATGCTATTGTTATAGGGCACCTCAATTCAGAGAGAGGCACCCCTGAAGCCCCAAAACCTGCCTGCTCTAAGTGGGTTCTGCCATCCGCCGCAACAAGACAAAACATATAAA
>NW_004567109.1:40757413-40773125 GCF_000260355.1 Condylura cristata
AAATAATGGGCAAAAGGCTCTTTCCTACCAATTCCTGCTGCAAAAATACGGGGTGGGGCTGGCAAAATGGAAACTTTAGATATAAGTTTTCCTAATACAAGTAAGATAAGTGGGTGAAAACCATCTTTAAATACTAAACCAAAATGTCTATTGCTGTTTTACTATGAGATCATAGGCTATAGCAATTTCAGAATAAATAAGTAATAAACTCTAAAATCTAACTAAAGTAATAAGAACACTATGCTTATATCACCACATTGTAACAGTGTGGTCCCCAGGAAAAGGGGAGGTTCCAGGTTCCCTGCCTCATTCAAAAGGAGGTTAGACTGAGGAGAAAAGAGGACTCTAGAGAGGAGAATAAAGGTAGAGAACCAGAAGGAGACCTGAGGGAGGCACATGGAGCAGGGAGACATATGAAGAATTGACACTTACTTCTTGGTTGTGGACTGGTTGAAACAGATATAGGAGAGAGACCCATGGCAGGTGAATTATGACAGCATTTATCCTGATTTTGATTTTGTTCTTTTCTTCCCAGTCTTGTCTGGCCATTTCTGATCCTTTTTCATAGGTCCCTGCTGGAAGGTGTTTTAGACTTGTGGTGGGCTTTCAGGCCTTGCTTTGGGCCAGTCCCTTCTGAGTCAACTTTTACCCATGAAGGGATGAGTAATTTTGGGTGTTTGATTTAGAAATCATATTCTTTGTCCTTTCTGTATTGCATACTCATTGTATTAAACTTCCTGTCCATTAAAGGTCTTATATGTTTTGTTTTGATGTTGCAAATGGCAGAACCTATTTAGAGCAGTCAGGTTTGGGGGTTCAGGAGTGCCTTTCTCTCCCTGCCCTGTAACCACATGACTGAATTTTACCCAGGTTCCCCACACTGTTTATAAGATGCGTGCTCTCAAAGAGATCCGTTCATCTGTACATACAAAGGGAAAAAAGATTACTCTAAGTGGAAAATATATATTTTTAAAGATTTATTTATTTATGCATACAGAACTGAGGTATAGGCCAGAGGTGCAGGGGCAGTGAGAAGATTCACTAGAGATAGAGTGGGGAGCAGAACAGGCAGATTGACAAAGTATACTGCTGAGGGGAGCAGCGGTCGGGTGAGAAGAGGTCTGCTGCGCCATGTGGATCACCTCCAGGGCAGGGATTGAACTCATGCTGAAGTGGCTGTAGCTTCTTAGTGCTGTGCTTTAACCCACTGGACCACCAGGGAGGGCCCAGGAAAAGATCTTTTAGTAGGATTGGTGTGGAGTGAGACATCAAAATTTTAAAGCATTTCCCAATAAAACTCCAAAAATAATCAATCCCCTCTACAGCAAAATCAAACAGATTTGGCCCAATTCAAAGTCATTAATGCTTAAAAGCTTGCCACACATCTCTCATATCTTGTGGGCACCACAAGAAAGGGATGTGACAAATCCTAGAGAGCTGGAATAGAAGGAGAGACTCAAAATTGAAAATATATCACATAATCCAAATTGAGGCTGCCATTGTGCCTGCCAAGGTCAAGGAGTAGCCTCCCATATGTCTCTTTCAAGTATCTCTCCATTTCTCTCTCCTACCTGTCTCTGCCTGTTAGGGTCCGAGAACTCCATTACTGCGAAAGACAGAGCATCACACAAAAATGCAATTTGCCAGGGTCAAGCCATCCCCTGCCACACATGCAGGATGGAGGGTTCAGGCAAGACCCCGACCAAAGGAAAGTCAGGGAATATACAGGCCTTATTGTCTGTTACATACATCATAGCCCACGCAAATTCAGAGCCTGCGCAAATTCAACTTAGCAAATGGATTCAAAGATTAACAGACGTCACAGCCTGGGTCACAGGACCCAGGACACCCAAGGACAGGTTTCCAGGAATAGATGTCTCATTTCCTGGTGCCTCCAGTCCAATCAGCCTGGGCCACACCATTCCCATAATCCAATCAATTTAAATGTACATTGTCCCTCTTCAACCTATCCTGCATTCCGTGGTGGGAGAGGGGGAGTGTTTGCTTGCCTGGGCTAGTTTTGTTCAGGCTTGCGTTAACTTGCTCCATTCCTTCATGCCCAAAACTCAAGTGCAAGTAAAAATCATAACAAGAGCATATGTGTGTTCAGGTATAAGCCAGTTATGGCTGCTTAATTCTACTGCTCATTCCCAGCGATCCTATTCAGGAAGTGAGGTAGCATGCATGCTGGTAGCTGGGCTCCTCAGGTTCTGAGAGCTCTTTAGCATGGCGACAGGGTGGATGTCATTTTTGGAATTAAGTGTGAGGTTCTTGGGTTCACTCTGGGAAAGGATTCACCAGAGCTCCCTTTTCAGCTGCATGAGGCGAATTTCTCCATGAGACAGAGACTCGATTATACTTTTAAAGTAGGTTTATTGGAGAAAAGGACAGGAATATCGGACATTTGTATAGGCACAGGGCGCAAGTGCAGGTAGAATTGCCCCAGAAGGGACAAGTTAGTAGAGCGAGGCCTACATGGTTGCAGGTGGGTGGCCTTAGGAGAGCGGCCTCCACTGAGCGAAGTCAGTGCCGAGAAGCCCCAGCCTGGCATAGGTCTTGGGCAGGCAGGAGGCTGCTGCTCTGCATAGTCACAAGTGGACAGAGGACAGCTGCCCAGTGCTGGTGGAGAGACGGCACTGATATAGATATCTTCTCTTTGGGAGGGGCCCACTCCTTGTGATCCTAGGTTTGTTGATTTTGAAAGAATCTGAAAGGGACAGGAGATCGCACAATGGGCTCCATCTCCATATCTTTATCTTTCACCTTTTGGGTCTGTGCTCTAGACACCCCCTCAGCAATCTGCTACTAACTAGCTTGGATCTTCTGCTCTGTAATCCAGGCATTGGACCTGAGGATCTTGATTTCTCTGGCTGTGTCAGTGGCTTTACTGATTCCTTCTGCCCAACTCCCTGGGTGAGTCAATCTTGTGATGCCTCTTTTCCATTCTTTCCTCCAATAGGGTAGAGTCTGTAGAAACTTCCAAGGATAGAGTTCATTCAAATGTTGCTTACTTGCTTAGAGTTTCTCCTTATTGTTCTTTTAACACTTTGAACCTTTAAAGATTGTGCTTAACACACACGCACACAAATAATAAAATTTACAAAATTAAAAAGAAATAAAAATAGAAATAAATAATGTCTTTCCCATTTTTAAAAAGGCACAATTTCCAGGTTGGATTATATTGTTTAGTTTACATCTGAAGTCCTCATCATTTAAATATGTGGATATTTATTGTGCAGCTCTAGTGCGTATTCTTTTTAATCATTTTTTCCTTTTCCTTAAACAGGGTTAAAGAATGTTACAATTAAAATTAAATACACTTTTACTGATAGATTATGTCACCACAAAATATGCCACTTTAACAAAAGATTTTAATCTAAAATAGAAAAGAAACAAATGTTCGCCCTTCCTATTTGCCTAAAAGTAGGACAAAAATTTGTAAAGATGTCCTTCCTCATCTCTCTAGCCAAAGGACAAAAGTTAATCACTGGTGACAACTCTAGACCTTTATCAGCCCAAAGAAACCTACATAACAAACCTTGCTAAAACTAGCCCTTATCTCTCATTAGTTTCTCTATATATTTGCTTTCCACAAATTGCTGCCCTGAGAAGCTTAAAGTTATTTTATTCTTTCTTATCACTTCCCTAAATTGTTCTTCACTGTTATTCTTTTGTTAAGGTGCAATATGAGCTTAAGTTTTAACCACCCCATGAGAACTCTCTGAGTTCTCCCTTGTGTGCTAAAATTAAATTTATGCTTGTTGTTCTCTTTGAAATCTGTCTTTTATCAGCCTAATTTACAGAATGCCAACCAATGAATCAAAGATGAGTAGAGAGAAAATTTTTTTTTGCTTTTATACTGAGAGTCACATATGCAAATTTGAGTAAAAATATCCCAGAATAGGGCTACCCTAAATTTGGTCCCATTTTTTTTGTTCCAGTCACAGTTCCCCAGTCTGCCCTCCCACATATATACCAACCTTATATCCCAAACACATTGCCCATCCCATTCATCCAATAATTCCAAACCTTTCTATCTCCCATTTTCTCTCACCAACATGCTATAATGTCTCTTCATTGGACATTGAACATCTTGCTTTCCAGGATTGAGCCCAAGAATCCAGGCTTCAACTAAGATGTCTCTACCTTCCAGATTGTGTGATCCTCTCAGTCTTCAACTACTGTGTTCATGCCTCTCTTCTGACATTTATCATCATCTAGGTATAGCACGATGTCCTACTGAGTAAAACCAAAGTTAGGCTGTCATGTTTTCGAAGACCTGATGGCCAAAATTTGCATCAGATTTTTGTATTTATGTGTTTTGGCTAAAGAACAGGGACCATTTTTTTGGTGTGCATGCTTTACCTGTTTATTTCAAACTCTTGAGAAATAGAAACAAAAATGGAAAATAATGGAGCATATGTTCCTGCCTAATTCCTTGCATAGTTCATTGATATTTGAGAGAGAACAGTGAGGGACACTGGGGACGCTTTCAGAGATTCTGTGCCACTCTGGACACCATTGGACATTGTTACAAATTGTCCCATTAGCTAGATAACAGCACGAGCATTTTCTCCATCCACTGTGGTAGAGGGCGAAATGTGACTTGGAGACATCATCAGAATAACTACAGACAGGTTTCCATGAGCACTTTTAAGGACAGGACAACATTCTTCCTCTCTTCCTATTGTTCCCCTAACGTGTGTTCATGTAAACCCCACACCTAGTGGATCAGTGCATGTACCAAAAGAAACACCCACTGAAGATTTCTAGAAATCTTTGGGGATGTTTTTCAGGATGTAGCAAAGTACAGAGTAATCAGGTAGGGACAGATAAGTCTGGGAGTCTTTGGAATGCTTGTGATATATTCTGTGGAGCACTAAAGACCTATTTACAACTGGGCAGTTTTCCTGCCAATGTAATTACTATTTTAATTGTTTCTTAGTATTTCTAGATATTTCTGTAAGCAGTCTTGATAAACGATTTAGTGTACCTCATCTTGTAAGCACTCCATGCATGTGTTTTGAATAAAAGAATAAATGATTTAGATTAAATCAAAGAACAGGACTAATTGCTGCTTTGAGCAAGTTTTATTCACAACCATACATATCTTCTGTATGTAGCATGAATCCTGGTAAACTTGGCCAAAATAGTAGAACAAAAAAGGAAATTGAGAACACTGGAGGACTTGAACTTCTTACCAAGGCAAAATATCCAAAATGTAGCTACATTTATGCTTTTAGGCCAAGTAATTGCCTTCCTTACTAAAATGAATATGCTCCTGCCCCAGAATCAGTAGTAAAGTGATCAAAAATATAACTTTAGAGTCAAATTGCCTGGATTATAACTTCGATTTGGTTTTCTCCAGCTATATGATTTTTTATAATAATTTTCAGGCTCTGTATTTCAATTTTCTCACTTGTATAATGTAAGAATAATAATACCCACTCTGTAGGAATGTAGTAAATATTAATAGTTTTGATTAAGGTGTTGATAAAAGTTTCTGGTACATGGTAAGCTTTCGCCAAATGTTAGTCATTTGGATATTTATTTCTGAACTCTGTATCACTTAGTATGAGCTTAGCTTTGCCCAACAGGTAGTAATACCAACCACCTATTCAGCTTTGGATTCCCTGTATTTCAGCTTAATTTTTGTAATATTGAGCCTTTAATTAGATGGACAGCCTTAACATTGACAATTGTATATGCTTTATTATTACTAAGAGGTCATTTAAAAATACCTACTATATTTTGCATCTAAATTCCCAGTCTCATGAAAAAAATGTCAAATGTTTTCTCAAACTTTACCTTTGGCATTTTCTCATGTCTCCTACTTTTACACTGTTCTATTGCTCATGGTTGTTGGCCACCTGTGGAGAAACTGTTTTCCTGGGGATGCATGTACTTACACAGTTGCAAGCCATAAATTGACCGATTGGTAGGTGAGAACAACTCATTCCAATTTGACCATTACTCTGTTCCAGAGAGTTTCAATTAGAACTCTAACAGTCACTATATAAGAGAACTCCTAGGGTAAAGGCTGTAAGGAAGGGGCAGTAAGGTATTTAAGAACACATGAAGTCATAATTAAAATCGAGATTGAGTCAGGAGAACAGCTTCCATTCCCTGACATTGTGCCAATTTTTCAGTAGGTCATACAGGATACTATAATATTATTCCTCTGATAGATCATCTTTTAGTATTCATGATGTCAGTCTACTTATGCTACAGTAAATGGGCTCTCAGATAAGCATTTGCAGATTTGCCTCCTTTGACAAATTTATGACGGAATTGGTTTTCCCAGACCTCTTAATTGACTGTGGGTTTAATTTTTTTTTCTCTCCTTTCCTTGTAGTTTCTCTTCTCTTGACAGTTTTAGGGTCAAGGAAAGAAATCCCAAACAAAAGCAAACAGTGAGAAAGCTTGCTGGTGCCCACTCTTCTTCCTCCCTGTGCTGCCCCCAGCTCCCTCCCCATTACTCTTGATGATTCCCCATTCTTGTTTGTCTTTGTGTAAAAAAAGGCTGGTGCCCACTGGTCTCCATCCCAGTTCTAACTTTTACTCCCTTCCCTTTGCAGACCTCTGCCCACCTCCCCCCCCTTTTTTTTTGTTGAATATTGTATAAATAGTCCTGTAACTTGCCAAAGAGCAGGACAGTGGTCTTTTGGACATGAGTCTGCAGCCCTCCTCATTTGCTGACAAATAAAACCACTTTCCTTTTCCTCATACTGTTTCCTTATGTTGGCCGAGGGAAACTGAGACCAATGTTGGTAACAATTTGAATATCTCACTGTGAATCAAACTGAGGTGGCTACAAACTCAGCAAAAGTCATTGCAATCTAAAGTCAGGAACAATAAGCACAGGCTTTGCAGAGGATTAGAGTGTGTGGAATCTGGATTTCAATGGAGGCAAAATGAGCGTGCTCAGTTTTGCAAGTGAAATTGCTATGTTTGTCAGTCATTTTTGAGTATAACTTTTTTCTGCAGAACATGAGTAGTAGGAGATATATCCAAATTCTCATTCTTGTTATAAGTCAGCCTTGTTTGCCATATTACTGAGACTGTAATTTATCTTCATCAGTGTATATTTGCAACATTATCATGAGTTGCAGGATATAACAGACTCTCATTATTATTGATTTTATGGTGAGGCCATGTTGAAAGCGGCCCTTAATGAATCTACATTTGGAAAAAGATGCTTGCCTTTACCACATGGCTAGTTTTCTCTTTCTCTGATTTTTTGATCATATCCCTTCATATCCACAACTTCATTTTGCTTAAGATAGAGTTTCAGGATTAAATGCAGTACACTTTGTTAAATTTCAATTTCAGGTAAACAGTAAATACTATTTAGCTAAGTATAGCCTATATACTGTAAACATTGTAGAAGTCATATTTGCACTGAAGAATTGTTCATTTTGTACTAATTTGAAGGATGGATGCGTCACTATTTACAATAGCCAAATTATGGAAACAACCTAAGTGCCCAATGATAGATGAGTGGATTAGGAATAGTGCTGTATATATACATAATGTAATATATCTAGATATATTACAATATATCAAGATAACAAAAAAGAGAGATGGTGTTGCTATTTGCAACATCCTGGAGGACTTGGAGGAGATTATGTGATACTGATCAGGAGAAGGACACATGAATATAAAGGAACAAAATAAAGAAACAGAAAATTTAAAAAAACAAAAACAAACAAAAAAAACTTTAAGAATCTGGAAGCATAAGTAGGTCTACCAGAGGAGGAAGGTGGGAAGCAAAAGGAAGGGGCCTCGTAGATTATGGTGAAGAATTATTGGTGGGCTTTGGTGGTGGGTGCATTACAGTAACATAAATCTGAAGAGATAATAGAACCCTATACCCATAAACCATATACACATACCTAGCAGCAGCATACTCTGCTCCACCGAACTAGCTCCTGTAAACCATAGACAGTGCTGTAAAACAGTGTTACCTTGATAAAGAAAATACAATTTTTAAGAATTTCAACCTAGTAATAAAGAACTTCTACATTTTTCAATCTGAAGTCAAATTAGAAGACCTGTATTTTTCTTTCCTCAATCTGGCAAGACTAAAACAAAAATCTCAAATCCATAGACAAGTTCAACACAATGTTTCTTCTTTCGACAGGTTTACTCATGCTCTTTTTGCCCCATCCATATTGAACTTGTTACTGGACACAGTCTAAAAATTAACACCACATCAGAACCTCTCTCATATTCTGGGTCTGGTCATCCTTTGCTGCAAATGTGACCAAAACCACCTTTGGAGCAGCAGAATTAAAAAAAAATAAAAAAGAAAATAAGTGATAGGGAAGAGGGAGAAGGTCCAGTTACTGACTGATGGTGCAATGTGGTATTGTAGCTACAGGAGCTGGCGGGGTTTGGGGGAGCAGAGTATGCTGCTACTAGGAATGTGAGGCCTCTCACCAAGTATAATTAGATGACAAAAGAGGGTCAATGTGTTCTGCTCCCTCTTAAAGGCTCACAAATGACTGCTTAGCTCCTTTTACTTCCTAGCAGTCCCCTCACTCAGGATGTCAGGGGCACTGCATAGGTGTCCTCCTGTCTCGCTTCTGGCATCCAGAAGTCAGGAAGTGATGTGTTTCCCTTACCTGCACTGGGCTGCTCTAACCATTTCCCCACTTTGAATTTTTGTCATGTTTTCTAATGATGATGAACGTCAGAGGTCTAGATGCTGGGGTACAAACTCAGAAAACCATTTTCCCCACTTTCAGAAAAACATTGAGATATCTCTAGAGTTTGAAAAAGACATGCATCATAACTGAAATTATGTGCACATCATAGGAAGAAGAGAATCCAAGAGAGAGATTGATGCAAAGACCTCATCTTACAAATCACATGTGTTCTAAGCTTACTCAAATGACCATGTTTCTGTTACATGGCAACCCAACTGGGTAGCCTGACTGTGGGTCCTCACCCCTGCACTTAGAGTCAATTGCAGGCACCACACAGAAAAAGGTTGATAAAGAGAGATTTACAAGGGAAAAGGAAAATGAATAATTCAGGGAAAGAAAGAGATAAGTTGCTTAATGAGTCTGTACCAGTTCTGCTGACTTGAAACCCCAATAGCATGCTGAAAATCAGTGAAGAACCAAGAGACAAACTGCCAGCCACAGGGCAAGAGACCCCCAAAGCCCACATGTCTGGTTTTCTATCTAAACCCAGCCGCTTGGCTCTACCTGCAGGTCCCAGCATGCTTCTCTTTGGTATTGCTGGGATTTATAGTTCCAGTATCTGGAAACCTGTATCTGTAGAATTTATTCAGGATATCTCTTCCCCCTTACACCTCCAAGACCTGATTGAGACCAGAGTTCAGAGTAATAGTCGGTCACAACCCTCACTGCAGCCATCCCATGATTGCAGCAGACAATGTGTGGAGTCTCACCCCACAAAAGCCAGAGCACCCACTGTGGTTCCAAGACCTGGACCCAAGCTTGCTCCTTACGGAAAAGCTCATATGTTTCATATCTTCTCTTAATATATGGACAGAAAAGAATAACACTAATCCCAACATAAAAAAAAAAAAATCTTAACATTCAAGTCATTCTCTCTACCCTTTATAGAACTGCTGTTTCCAGGACCCTGTAGAATTAAGACCTGTGTAATTGTTGCCAGAAATGGCAACAGAAATTTCATAGATGAGGGTGAGGGGAAACAGAGAGACGTTGTGGATTTAGAGTTTTGCCAGGATGCCTGTTAGTTCACATCAATTAACTGAAGGCTACAGACTGTGAAATTAAACTTCTGTGAGAAAAATCTCCCTTACGTTTAATTGTAGCACCATGTTTACCGTTTGTAGGGGAGAGTAGGGAGGAAGAGTTCACCTACATAACATCTTAACATTCAGACAACAGCATTTGAAACATCCCAGTGCTCTGTCAGAGGCATTAGAACCGAACACCAGTGGCAGCTTTGGTCACCAGACATGCTTTTTTCCCCATCTGGCATATGTAAGACCTTCCATTTCTGTTTTCCCCTCCAAATTCCTGGCATTCAGGATGATGTGATTTGTCTTGTCTAGTGATAGAGGCTCTGCCTGTTTATCATGAGCAGGCATTTAATCTTGGACCACAGTCGTCATTGCTACAGCTCTTGCATTAAAGGATGTTCCTCACTTGAAACCTCTTCTCCACATGTATTTATGCTGGGGAATCCTCATGTAGTTTCCTGAATTGCAAATTTTGTCTATGTTTCTGAAGCATAAACCTGTGAGCACCAAGACTCTTATACCAGCTTCTTGCACATGCCTCCCTTTATAGAAGTAGCCATGGTCTTCTAAGATCTCAACTCTCTGTATTCTTTGCACTTCTTTGCTCCTTATTGATAGTGAAATAACACAACTAATGTGTTCAGTAATACATCTTGATCGTTTTTAACTTCTATCTTTTCCACAATAAGAAATAAACATATTTTGGGGGTCTTGGAACATTGGCTTAAAACATGTACTAAGCATTAGGAATTATCCTGTTAGACATTTTGATATTAACTCAAAAGTTATAAACTGCATGTTTGCAGCTCCTGAACATCAAACAGAAGATCTCCCCAAAACTGAAACTTCTGTGAGTCTAAGGAATCACTTAAAGAATATGAACTTGAAGTTGTTATCTAAATAACCTGTGAATGCCACCCTAAAGAGATAGAGAAAACTGTGAGAAGCATAGCTTTGAGTAGTTAATGACTTAAATTTTGAACAAAACTCTTAGGCTGAGAGTCTGAACAAGAAGGGAGTTGTTAAAGATAGGAAAACAGGCCCCAAATGGTCCCTTAATACCTAATCTCGCTGAAATTTTAACCTCTCTCAAAAGTGTAATCTGAAACCAGTTAATTTGGAGTTTCTAAAACAACATTAGTGAGGTAATCTGCCTGAGAAGACCCATGCACACCACAACCTATCAGGAAGGAAGCTAGTTTTCTTTTGCTGGTAACTTTGTCCCTTCCTTTTTCTGTCAATAATTTCAATCTTATCTAAACCTTTATCATATCTAAATAGGATGATACTCTTATTCATGAGCTTTTTAGGAAATCAAATTAGATCTTTAAAAATAATGTGCATATTTTATAATCTGTCCCACCTCAATTTAGTCAGCAAATTTGACTTATTAGGACTGAATAATACAAGTATATCCCTTTTTAACTCATAGTTATGCACAAACAAAATCATGTAGTTGTTTCTCTATATCAGTGGAAGAAAAGACATTCACCATTTATTTCAAAGCATCAATTCTTAATTTAACAAGCTAATATTCTTCTGTAATAAGTTACCAAGTTGTGCTATCTGTAACCTAAAATGTTGGTCAAGGTTAATGTATACAACAAATCAGAATACTAACCTAAGATAACTTGATAAAAAAGGAAATGACCCAAGAGTCTATTTAAAAAAACTACAAAATTCTAAACTTGAGTCATAATCCTATTTTGTTGTTCACATACCCCTAAGCTGTGATGTACTTAGAGAAGAAAAGAACTGGAATACATGAGCTTGCATTATTTTCCCTATCACTGGCACAAAAAAACTACAACAGTGTATGGTAGCCCTTGTTGAACTTAGCTGTGGTTAGAGTTTAAAGGAAGTACATATAGTCTTCACTAATAAATGCCATAAATGTGGCAAAAAAGAAAATTCTCTCTATAAGATTTGAAAAAGCCAGTTTATTAAAGCTCTGTCTATTTTAAGGTGAAGTAGATAGGCTGCATGCATATAGTCTCTTACTTGTTTTCCTTAAATTGTTACCGAGCCCCGGTCTCAGTTTCCCTCAGCCAATACAAGGAACAGAGTTTAAGGAAAAGGAAAGTGGTTTTGTCATCAGATGAGGAGGGCAGCAGACTCATATCTGAAAGACCACTGTCCTGCTCTTTGACAAGTTACAGGACTATCTATACAATGTTCAACAGACAAAGGTGAGGTGGGTGGAGGTCTGCAAAGGGGAGGGAGTAAAAGTTAGAACTGGGATGGAGATCAGTGGGCACCAGTCTTTTTTTACACAAAGACAAACAAGAATGGGGAATCATCAAGAGTAATGGGGAAGGGCTGGGGGCAGCACAGGGAGGTAGAAGAGTGGGCACCAGCAAGCTTTCTCACTGCTTTTGTTTGGGATTTCTTTCCTTGACCCTAAAACTGTCAAGAGAAGAGAAACTACAAGGAAAGGAGACAAAAAAATTAAATCCACAGTCAATTAAGAGCTCTGGGGAAACCGGTTCGTCATAAATTAGTCAAAGGAGGCAAATCTGCAAATGCTTATCTGAGAGCCCATTTACTGTATCAGAGTCAGATCATGATCAGAATCAGTCATAAAGCCTGCACCATCCCTGGTTAGTATAGCCCCCAAGTGTCACCGCCTTCAGTCACCAGCAGTAATGCTTCCACATGGTTAAGTTCACAAAGCACTGCCAGATTTGATGCCTCCTCAGTTTAAGCAAAACCTCAACTTCTTATTTTTTAGTGGTTAATTTGTTCTTAAGTGCCAACTTATTTCATGTACTTCTCAGATATCTGACAAGGAAACCAAGATGATGCGTTTCAGGGGAACTGATAGATAAACTTTATTTGTAGTCTAGTTAGAATCTATTGAGAAATTAGACCTGGCACAGATGGGCAATCAAATATCAGTGCAGTTTTAGTTCTGTTGAACTGATTGAGGAATGTTGTTTACTTCTGATGCTGAAGCCTAAATTGAACCAATCCTTCACTAATTCTGTCTTTCCCCTTGGAGGGCCATAGTCCCTCTGCTGAAGAAACTTTAGGGTGAGGGTGGGAAATATTCTGTGTATAATCTATTAAAGTTCTTTATTTTTTTAAATATTGTTTTATCTATGCATATAAGAGCTGGAGTACAGGCCAGGGTGGAGTGAGGGAAGAGGGGAGAGGATTTACCAGACAGAGTTGAGAGTAGAACATGTAGTTTTATTGAAATACACTGCTGAGGGGAGCAGTGGGACAGGAGAGGTCTGCTGTGCCATGTGGATCAGCTTCCTAGTCAACTGAGAATCAAACTCCTGCTGCAGTGGTTGGTGATAGCTTGATAGAGGTAATGCTGTCTTTAATCTCTGCACCACCCGAAAGTCTCTGTTGAAGCTCCTTATTCAAGAAAGTAATGAGAGCGGTTAAGCATGCTCATTTTCACCCCCTCCTCCCTCCAGCTCCTGAAGCCATTCAGTTAGGCATTCCTTCCTTGGGGGAGAAGTGAGTGAGGAGACAAACAGAAGATGATAATGAGGACAGTGGGGAATTAATGTACTTTATTCCAACTCTCCTGCCTAAGTCCTGTTAGGCGTTTTATAACAAAATTTCTCATTTTATCTATCTTCTGATTTATGCCATCCTTAAAGGCAGGGAGTCTGCCTTGTTTTTCATTGTATCCATGGCAACTAGCACAGTGCTTGCACTCAGTAAATATTTGCTGAATAAATAAATGATTGCATAGATTCACTAGTGTGGAATTCTGGGTTAGCACATACTGGATAAATCGAGCTACAACATCTGGTAGAGATATCCCCTAGAGTTCCAGGTAGAAGACATCCCTTCTTTCTTTCCATGCCACAGAAATAAATATCATGGCTCTGATATAAAGATATTCACCATGCTCCTGTCCCTTGAGTGTCCTATTTCTGACAGTGCAGAGATCACTGCATAGCCCTAGAGACCTATCAGTCATTCTCTTTTTCACCCTGTGTAGTGGCAGCAGGATAATATTCTAGGTATCTGTCCCCTAAGACTACCAAGTAGTTCCCAGAAACATTACCTCCTCAGAGACAGACAAGAACTGGGTATCCTTAATTAAATAACATTGTTTCCATTTTTTTTCTTTGTTTTAATTTTCCGAAGCTTTGTTTTTATGCAAAACTAACTCAAAAGCTTTCATATTGGTTACTACATGCTCTAGAAACAGTTTTTCCATATGCATAAGCATTTTTAAGGAAAATGGTATTTGTTACAAAGTTTCCCTCTTTGTTCTAATTTCATATGAATGTGCTGGCATCGAAAACATATGGGATGAAAAATTGAGTCATGAAACTGCCATCGAAGAGAATTCTTTGCATCCTTTCAAAGGTCTGGAAGTCAAACCTTTAGGATATAAGCATATCAAATATGTAATTGAATTGAAGTCATTCTCTCCATACTATTCAGCGCAACTGTGTGGTATTACTGAGGTTAAGTTAGGAATCTTGGATAAAAGTTCTGTCACTTGTAAAATGCTTATTACATATGCCAGACATATAGGGGCTTTATGCTTTCTGCATCTGATCTCAATTATCCATCATATCCCATGAAGCAGGTACTTTTATTCTCACTGTTCAGATGAGGAAACTGAGCCTTAAAGAGATTACCTAGTGCACCCAAGTTTACGAAGTCTGTTTCATGCATCAGGACTGGAACACTGTCTCTCTGCTTCTGGAGCCCATGTTATTACCAGTAAGTTATGGTATATCCAACATACTTGAAGGACCAAATAGAGAATGTTTGTATTGGCTCTACTTTAGGGTTTAAGGTAAAAAGCAAAAAAAGAGGTGTCCTTATTTGGGGTGAATTCCAGCAGAAATAAAGAGCATATAATAATTTCAAGTCTCCTCTGTCATAATGCCCTTAAGGAACAATCTTGGAGTCAGTGGAAAGCTAAGTAAATATTTGGAGTAGCGCCTAATACTAATGGGACTTTCAGTGTTGGATGAAATTAGAGCCAAAAGTTGTATGTAGAAATAATCCCAGGCAGCAGCCCTCCTGCCTGTCGGTGACTATGAAGGTTTCTCTTTGCTAAACTTCAACTTTTGCAAAGCAGCAGAGGCAGTTCACCTCCCGGCTGCCCGCCTGTGACTATGCAGGCCTTTTTTTAAAAAAAAAAAAAAAAAAAGATTTATTTATTTATGCATATAGAACTGAGGTATAGGCCAGAGGTGCAGGGGCAGCAAGAGGCTTCACCAGAGACAGAGTGAGGAGCAGAACAGGCAGATTGACGAAGTACACTGCTGAGGGGAGCAGCAGCGGGCAGGTCAGGAGAGGTCTACCACGCCATGTGGTCTCCTCCGGGGAAGGCGGAAATCGAACTCATGTGGAGGTGGCTTTAGCTTCTCAGTGTTGTGCTTTAACCCGCTGCGCCACCAGGGAGGGCCAACTATGCAGGCCTTTTTTAACAAACCTGTCCCTTCGGAGCAGCTCTTTTTACCCTTTTGCTTCTGTGCAAATATCCTTTACTTTTCTCTCCCTTTTTATAATAAACCTTCCCTTTTGGACATAAAAAGAGAAAGAATCCCTCTAAAATTGCCCACCCTGCAAAAGGTGATCAATGCACAGGACTCAGAGTAATGACCTGGTCCTGTTGACCTTCCTTGGTGGCCATATGGCACTACAACAATGTTGAGGTTTGAGCAAGACCAGCTGTTTTGAAAGTTTGTTGATTGAAAATAATAATCTATGAGGTACTGTAATGTTGGTGGCCGGCCCCAATCACAGATTGTTGGAGGGCAGAACAGGCAGGGTCTTAAGGTGGGAGTGGCATCTTTGAGCGGAGATTCCTAGAAGGGGGAAAGGGAAGCAGGTGCGAGGAAGACAAAGGAGTTGGAGTTGGGTGCAAGTCTTCCTGCTCTGGTCTCAGCAGAACTTTATTTATCATTACCAGCAAGCAGTGGGATAACACTAGCATGTAAATTGAGCAGAGAGAGCACAATCATCTGTTTTTTTTTT
>NW_004567109.1:40773225-40808436 GCF_000260355.1 Condylura cristata
AAATTTAAGACTGACATTGCTATATTTACCACAGTGATGATTAGCTAAAATAAAGTCCATTTAACCTTAACTACTATTTTAATGACCTTCATTCTCATTGAGACATCCTATAGGTGAAAGAGGTAAAGTGGAGGACTAGAGTGGAGAAGTTTTCTAGTAAGTCAATCACTAAAAGAGATAAAGTAAAGTTCCTCATTTAAAGACTAAACAATAGAAAGCTTAAGTAGTTCCCTAAAGACTGAACAATAGTAAGCTTAAGTAAAGTTCCTTATTTAAAGACTGAACAATTGAAAGCTTAAGTAAGATAGTAGAGTGTAGTGATGGGAAGCTCACGGGGATTATAACTGAGATGAAAAATGCACAAAATGATGTAAAAATAAACTATTATTTAAAAAAATGAGTTGCCTGCCTAAAAGTGGAACTGAGCAAGCAAAGGGACCTTAAAGAAGACTTGTAAGGTCTTGTAAGCACTTGGAGAAAGCTCATGGAGCAGAGACATGTGAAGGAAGATACACTTGTTTCTCAGCTTTGGACTTGGTACCAGGGACTTGTGAGACTTGAAAGCAAATCATGAAGAGACAGTTGGAAGTGAGACACCTGTAGGGAGGCAGACAATGGCAGCTGTTACCTTAATCTGTACTTTGAATTTGCTTCTTTTGTCCCAAATATTCCTGGCTCTTTCTGCCCCTTTCCTATGGTTCCCTGACAGAAGGTACCTTAAGACTTGTGGCAAGTTTTCAGGCCTTGGTGGTCTTGCTTTGCTTTATCAGGTGCCTGATATTTTTCTAAGGAATATTGAAAGAGCAGTGAATACATCACACCGAAGTCCTTGTCCTGTGTATCATACTACTTTTAAATTGATATGCTCAAAATCTTGCAGTAGTGCAGAGTAATGAAAAAAGCCTTTAATTGTCCTATAATATTCATAACACCACTTGATTCAGATTATACTCTTTCATTTCCCTGTTATATCCAACTAGTCATCAAAAAATTGTTCTAGTTCACTTATATTTTCCAAGTCAGATGCCTATATTTTCCCCAGAATAATTTTTATAACTCTGTGACACTGTTTTATTTTATGCTACCACTATTTATACTTTAAAATATAAATATACATAAAGTGTATATAAATATCTATATATATCAGTCTTCCAGTAGACTATGAAGTCTGCAATTATAATTTATTCATGTTGTAACCTTAACATCTGAGTGTTTTAATTTAATGAATTAGTGAATATTATATTTTCATTTACTCATTCAGTCAATAAATATCTTCTAAATATTTTTTTGATCACTATACTAGCTACTGGAGATCCAGGATTAAAAAAAAAAACTATACTCTGTTAGTGGAAATGAGATAATGAGCAACACATTAAATAAGCAAATTGAATGTTAAGTGGGTAACTAATTCTATGTAAAAAAAAAAAAAAAAAAAAGATGGTTAAAGATGTTCAGGAATGCCAGAATACACAAAGCAATTTTAATTTTCATGAAGTAGTCAAGGCAGTTTTCAATGGGAAGATAACACCTGAGGAAGGAGGTGAAGTATGAGATAGGTGGATATTGAGAAACAGTTTTCTATCAGAGATTTTAGAGAAATAAGAAGCAAAAAAGCCTGTGAAGGAGAAAATCTGTGAATGACATACTAAATGAACCCTGCCCCCCAATATTTTTTGACTCCACTCCATTTTCACAATGAAGGGCTCTCAGATGCTTAAACTATAATCCCGCATGCCATAAATCATGAGATTTCCTAAACGGGGTTCTCTGGGAACTAGGAGTGGTGTTAAGCAGCCATATTGGGTATTTGGCTAAACACACATGAGCTCTGGCTTCCTTTTCTGGCTTTCACCTTACACATGTCTCAACTCAGGCAGTGTTACTGGTAGGAGGTGTCAAAAGTTTATCTTCTCTCTCTTTAAATTTAAAACATTTTTTAATCACATGCCTGTCTTGGGTCTTTTCCCACATTTTTAAGGGGGCAAGTGAGGACCCATATCTAGGTGACCCAGTTTCTCCTTGGTGTTACCCTATAATAGCTGGGACTACCATTGTAATGATCATCAGGAAGTAATGGCTTAGTAATTTTCAGGAATAGTGAGGTCTTCAGTGTGGCCAAAGTAGAGTAAAAAAAAAAGTGATAGGAGATGAAAACAGCGGTAATAAGTAAACATGCAGAAAATGTGATTATTTTAAGGATTCAGCTTTACTCTAGTAAGTTGAAGAGTCATTAGAATATTTAAGTGGAGATTTGACTTAAATTTAACAGATGAACATATTTATAAGAGTTTGCAGGAAATATAGGAGCTAGAAAAGAGACTGATTAAAGGGCTGTTATAATAATCCATTAAAGACATGAAGGTATGCACACAACCAAGAAGTGGTTGAATTCATGATATACTGAAGATAAAGTCAACAGAATTTGCTCTTTGGCGTTGCATGTGGAAGAGACGGGTGTTTCAAAGATTTTTATAGCTGTATGACAATGAATGGAATTGCCATCAGCTTACAATTTAGAATATAATCAAAGGAGCTGGTTTGTGGGGGGAAAGGAAACAGCAATTTTAGACTTAGTTTCAAGTACTTTGTTGGCATCGAAGTGTAGATACCATGTAGGTGAAGGTGATAAAATCAGACTACTCCAAGATTATCAGAGTTGGTCTTCTCACGGGGCCCCATACAGATTATTTTGAATTGAGTACAAAAAAAACTCCAAATAATTAAGTAGGTAGTGGTGTGTTTGCCTTAATCCTTTTGCTTTCCTCCTAATTGAGGCAAAAGTAATCACCACTACCCAACCCCACACTTGCTGGGAATGGGAAGGGCAAGAAGTTGAGTTAAATTGCAATAGCTAATGAATTAAGCAATCATGGATAAGTAATGGAGTCTCCATAAAAACCAAAAGGAGTGACTTTAAAGAGCATCTGGGTTGGTGAGCCTGTGAAAATTTGGTTAAACTGGCATGCCTAGAGAAAGAGTGGAAACTGATGTTTTCCCATACCTTGGCCTGTTTCCAGCTTCTGGCTCACTGTTCTTGATTTATAACCTTTGTAATAAATCAGTGATCTAGTGAGTAAATAATTTCCTGAGTTTTGTGTGCCAGTTTAGTAATGGTGTCCTGGAAATCTTTGATCTATTCTCAACCAGTTAAAGCAGGTAACTATCTGGACTTGGGACTGACTCCTCAAGTTTGAGGCTGGGGTCCCAGGAACCTGTAACCTGTAGCTAGTTGGTCAGAAACATAGGGATTGTAGTTGGAGTTTGAAATGGAGGTTGGTCTTGGGAGACTGAGATCCTAACATGTGGAATCTTATGCTGTTTCCAGGTAGATACGTCAAAATGAGTCAGATTCTTACACAGCTTGCTGGTGTCTAAAAATTACTGTTGTATATGAGGAAGTTCATTCACATCCAAGCTGAAATTGAGATACTATCAACATAGAATTCAAAGTATGTAAATTACATTGATACAATTAAATACAGAGGGTTGCAAACCAATGTTCCCTTAATAAAATTAATTGATAAACTTTTAAACAACACATAGAAAAAGAATGTAACCCATAAGAAATTACCTAGATTTCATGATTGAGGAAGAAGGGAATGAAGAATTTGCTAGTGAAAGAATAGATCAGTTATAGCATAGGGGTCCAGATTGATTTTTGATAATGTTGTTTTCAATATTAAGGGGTAATAATAAGTCAAGTTCTAAGCTTTCAATAAAGTCTGCCATACAGCTGGAGATGAAAGAATAGTCATGGAAAATGAAATTTTGAGTCAGAACTTAGAGAAGCAAAACTTGGGACAAGAAATACCATCAAGGAAATAAACACAATGCAGAAATATTAGGACAGCAGTCATGAAATAGAATTCTTAGGTTCCAGGCAATTTTTTATGACATTTTAAACAATCATTGTATGTCAGCTTTTTTTTTTTAAATGGTGATAATAGTCACCGTGCCTTTTATGTGCCATAAATACCTATAGATGTATCTATTATGATTAAATAATTTTTATATTAAAGACCTGTGGAATATCATCACTAAATTTTCATGATATTAAAACACCTACTTATTTATGCATTTTTATAATTGATGCGTGCATTTCATTTGATATAATTTGTTCTATGTGAAATACTGATATTAAGTTGCTGTCATCTGATGTTCAGTGTTATCTTAAAAGTAAGGAAATATGACAACATGTTCACTACAGAAGATATAAAACTAAAATTTAGAATGATTAACTAACTTTTCTTATTTCACACAAATGACTGAGTCAAGCACATACTCAAAATCTCAGAGTCTAGGACACTAAACTTTTCTTTATTCTATTCCCTCATGAAAATTCTGGTGTTTCTTCCACTCTTTTAGAACCAATCCTTGTTCATCCTAGCAAACTTAATTCCATTTACTTGCCCAGGAATACATGTTCATGTCATGAAAACAAAATATTTTCACCCAGTGACAACTCATCAGACTACAAAAATATCTTAGTGTCAACAGTGACATAGAAAGTGTCTGGGTGGTAGAAACAAAAACAAGCAATGCAGCTATTTGATTTATTAAAAAAAAAAAGGTCAAAGAGAATGAAATACATTCAGAAAGACAGGCAAAAAAAAAAATCTTGTTTTCTTTCAGTGATGTGAGCATATTTTAAAAATCAGCCAGGAAGTAACAGCCGAATTTGAAACACAAGAGTGAAACAATCCATTAGCAAAACAAGGATTCAACCAAAGAGGTTGTTTCATGTGATAGAATGAGAATTAGCAATATATTTTGGCTACTATCAGGATACTCTTCATAGGTCCCTAACAAAGTCTTTGAAGCTTTCCTTTTTTCTATCTAAGTTACTCCAACCTGCATAGGGGACCAAGGTCAAAGTTGTAGCAGAAGAGGCTAGGAATTCTATCAACCTGACCTATAGATGAGTAATGAAAGAAGTAAGAGGAATGTTAACTCACAAGAGGGAGGAATTCTGGGCTGAGCCCCATAGAACAGTCAGTCAAAGGAAGGAAATACCATGAATTAAAACAGAGGCACTGGAAAAGAGTTATTACTGGAAATACAATGTCAAGAGAATAAAGTGGTTTGTGGCATAAAGTCCTAGAAGGCAAATTCAGAGCAAGCATGAGATAAAAAGATTTGTGGCAGGACGTTGGCAAAGAATGCACATAATTATAAGACTTTTTAAACAAATTTTCTTCACAAAACTGTCTCTTCAGAAACCAGTTTTAATACATCTCTGATTTAACACCTATTATTGAAATTTCAATCCATTATATTCCTGTCTGTATTTCAAACTTGGTATAAAATAACTCAGGGCCTAACAGCTTCCTCCCAGATCACTAGTAAGAATCCCGGCACTCTCCCAACTTAGACTATAGTGCCGTCCTCAATTTTAGACTCCCACTTCTACATTTTGTATGATCCTTTTCAGCAGACATTTAATTTTATAAATTAGTGGATGTAAAAATGTGAGGTTGAAAATTTTTCCTATCTTTTCATATCAATATTTTTCAGGCTGTACATTCTGTTCCTATCCTTTGTAGATTCTCTTTATGTATGTGTGTTTAATATGTGTGTGTGTGTATGTGTGTGTGTATGTATATATATATATGTATATATATCTGTGTATATATATATATGTATATATAGAGAGAGAGAGAAAGAAAGAAAATTAATCATCCATTACTACATGTACTGCAATATGTTCTCCCACTGCATATTTTCACTTACAACTTTGTTTATGGCATCAATTATCCACCTGATTAAGAAATCATTTTTCACTAGGATGTTATTATAATCTATAATATATAATCCTATATTCTCTTCTAGCAAAGTAAAGTTTTGATTGTCATATTTTTTGTCCTTATTTTTGCTTTCTAGTAAAAAGGCCTGTGTCATGTCAATCTTTTGTTTTATTGAAGTAACATTACATTGTAACTTTATATATGTTTCAGATGTGCATCACTACAAATCAGCATGTGTGTAGCCAGTATAATATTTACCACTAACAGTGATATGTTGTTGTAATAATAAGATTTCATTTTTTTTATAGCTACATACTACCCCATTGGATATTTGCCATAGCTGCGTCAGCAATTATTTGTCAGTTGGCACTTAAGTTGTTTCCAGTCTTGGCAATAATACTATAATAAAAATAGAGGGGTATATACAGTTTTGAATTATTATTTATATATTTTTGTCTATAAACAATTTGGAATCTACTTTTGTATGTGTATGATACTGTTGATATTTTCCCATAGGTCTAGCAATTGTCTCAGTAAAGTTCAGTTAATAGCTCACATTTTCTCACATATTTCTAATACAGCTTATGACATGTATAAAGTCCCACATATCCCTAAGACTACTTACCGCATGTATTTTAAATAACTCATTTTTCTAACATTCAAAGTCCTATATAATCAAATCATTTAGCTTTCAGTGTTTGTTTCCTTACAATAAGAGCACTAACCCTGCAAATTTGGGGAATCAGACATTGCAGGTAGTATGCATTTTTTTTTAAGACAACCTGATTACGTAGTTATATAGATGACAGTCAAGCCCAAAGAAATTAATTTAGTTGCCTAAGGGAATACAGTCAGTTGGTAGCAGAGCCAGTTCTGTAAGTGTTTACTCTATACCCACTGAAATGTTATGTTCATAGGTCCAGTGCTCAACACATTAGATAGTTTTACTCTTTGAATCAAAAGACAGCATTAAATTAAATCAAATGGGGGGAAATGTGATTTGTTGAGTGCTTACTGTTTGTTGGGCACTGTGCTGATATTGTCTAAAACCAGAGTGACTTGCTTTTGAACTTTAGATCAGTTTTAGTTTGTATGCTTATTTCTCTGCCTCTATACCATAACTGATAATATTGAAAATATTTTAGTTTGATAAAATGGTTCTACTTAGTCCAATATGACTGCAGTACCTCCAACACGCAGGACAAAAACTATTAAATTATACACACATGTGTGGTATATATACATACAGTTAACTATGAAAATAGAGCTGCTCCCTAGAAATCCAAACTGAAACTGTCACCTGTTTCTTTTGCTTCCATATTTCCTTATTTCACAAACATGTTAAGAACCCAAAATGGTATAACTTGAGATCATGAATAATATTCTGTCCAATAAATTCTTATGGGCTAGTTGTGGACTATTCTTATAGGTTAGTTGTGCACATATGAGGAAGAAGAGTACAAAAATATCAGAGCTGATTTCCACTTAGTGGAATATAGGAAATCCTCATGTGGGGGAATATGGGCACTAAATTAAAAGAAAAAAAAAAGAAAACAAATAGTTGTACATACATTAAAATGTTGATATGGAAAATAATGACACAAAAATAAAGAAAATGAAATTTTGTGTTATTGGGGAATTTGTGAAACTTCTTAAGATTTAACATACTGATTAATGTCACTTAACAGTGATTTAGCAGTAAATTATTTCACAGACACTAAGTAGATTCAGAGAGTATTGGGTCAGACAATATAGATTTGATTCTTTTTCCAGAGGTCAGATACTTGTATAAATTATCATACAAATGAGAAGGCAAAGAATACTATTCATAATTAGGATGTAGAAACAGATGTGAATCAGGACTATCCTGAGCTAACTAAAATTTATGTCACAATATTTAGAAAAACAGTGTGTTTATACAATATTGTTTCTAGGTGTCAGAAAAAGCTGTGAAATGAAATTTCTCCATAGAATCAGAACTGGCTTCCATCATGTGTCCTCGTGCCACTGCATAGGATCTGTACCTACAAGGGCTCTGTGGTTGGTTAAAGCTCTGCTGTTGCTGTCTTGAAATTCTGAATACTTTTTAACAGGGAGATCTTGTTAAAATTTCATGCTAGGTCCACAAATTTAGAAATTATGTTCTACAGGAAATATAATTTAATCTGACTTAGCAGAAAGACAATCTTAATTCCAGAGGATTCCAAGATTATATGGCATGAAGCTGGTTGAATAACCTGGAATATACTGAGATCAAAAATCTCTAAGGATGAATTAATGACTGACATAACATGGTGAAATTCAAATGGTACAAGGGAGAAGTAGAATTTTCTATTGCATTTTTATAAGGAAAACAACAATTATTAGAGTGTATGGGATGACTGAGAAAAGGCAAAATTTCACAGTAACGGATGATAAGACTTTATATCTGAGCTCTTTATATGGAGCATCAAAGCTGAGGTTTGCTTGGTGATTGTTAAGTAATGATTGTTGAATAATTTTTGCATTCATTGAGAAAAAGGAAATAATCACAATGGTCTGGATCAATCCTAAGATTTCATATTGATGAGCTTTGAAATGTTTCTTCAAAATGAGTCACATTCTCAAAATCCAGGAAGTAAACCACAGTACATGAAACATGATTTACTTGCAACTGTATGATTATATTTTTGAGCAGATAAAATAAAGGGAAGTTATAGAAGACCAATAGAGTATACACTTAAATTGTCTCATTAATGAACACATAAGTCATGTTTACCTTAGTTGTGCTGTGAGTCCTGAGACATGACTTTAAAATTAACAAATGATAATAATGTTAGTCATTTTATCAAATAATAGTAATCAATACTAATCAATTTATCACTCAACAAGTCAAGTTGAACTTAGTAGTTTCAGCCTCACTAAATATTTTTTAAAATGTTTTATTATTTATTTTGTTTTTTATAAATATATTTATTTCATCATCCTTCATTTTTCTACAATGTATGATTTATCACCAAATACTTATGAGTTGAGTTGTTATAACATATTATAGATGGGGAAACTGAAGTTCAAGGAATTGAGTCATTTTAAATCATGTAGCTAGTTAACACAATTTGGTTTATTTATCAAGGAACCATTTATTAAGAACTCAGTATGTACAGATACTGTATTCTCTACTAAGAATGCAAATATTTGGAAGATGAATGGCATTTATACTTTAACAAGCAAGCCAGAATGTAGGGTTTTTTTTCCCTTATATTCTAAAGGATACTCTTAGACAACATTTTTTTTTTGCAAGTGTTTATTATTTTGAGTAATTCTGATTTGCATGGGCCATGTTTATTTTGACTTTTATTTCAAGTCCATGTGAGCCCTGTGCTATCAGAAAATGAATAAAAGATATGCTCTGTGTCTTCTGAGGTAGAGGAGACCTATATAATCAAATGACAGTCAATACAAACAAAATTAAATAACTAGTATGTAGACTTGGAATATTGTAATAAGAAAGAGCAGAAGGAGAGAGAGAGAGGGTTGAGTTACTGAGATGTCAGAAAGGTTTCATGGAAAAGGTGAATTAAGAATCTGATCTGTAGATAAAAGTTCAAAATATGAGGAAAAAGATCCCAAAGAGAGCATACTCAGAAATATCAATGCATTTACTTAAAATACCTAACATGGTAACTAGCTTATATCCAGGTAATAAGTGTTTATTAAATTAATAAATATAAAATTAATTTATTGTTGTAGACTTAATGTTGAACTAGAGGAAGATAAAAATTACACCATCATGATTATTCATTAAACATTTGGGTACACAGTCTGATGAGTATCAGTGATGAGCTCTAAGAACAAGTTCTCATGGAATAAAGAAGAAATATTACTTGGAAAGACAAGTGCAATAAAATTGTGAAAAACTTTATGCTGCAGATGAAGTTTAAAGTTTAATAACACCTCTGTAACTTCTAGCATATAGCACTTACCAGAGTTTATTAAACAACAGTATACATGATTTTTGCCAAGTGAGTAAATGACAATATTAAACAATAAATGAACAAAAGAGCAATATTCATCAGCTTATTCAATAAATGTTTATTGAACACTGTTCTTTGTTAAACATTGTGCTATAAGGACAAGAAAGAAATTTGCTCTAACTTTATAGATTTCTCAAGAAAATATGGTATAAAAGCCTACATCAGTGAGTATGACAACAGAAAACAATGTGATAATGGGGAAGAGGAAATCCTTAGGAAAATCTTAGGAATACTTCCCAACCCATGTTCTGTGAATCTTCAAATTTTTATTTTTACTTTTTAAGAGAGAGTGGTGAATGAAGGAAATGGTCTTGGGAAAAAAAAAAAAAACGCGTTTATGAATAAGCATGAAATGTGAGCAGGAAAAGGATTAAAAAAGTATGCAAAGGGCCCTCCCTGGTGGCGCAGCGGGTTAAAGCACAGCACTAAGAAGCTTAAGCCATTTCCGCATGAGTTCGATCCCCGCCTGCCCCGGAGGTGACCACATGGCGTGGCAGACCTCTCCTGACCCGCCTGCTGCTCCCCTCAGCAGTGTACTTCGTCGATCTGCCTGTTCTGCTCCCCACTCTGTCTCTGGTGAAGCCTCTCACTGCCCCTGAGCCTCTGGCCTGTACCCCAGTTCTGTATGCATAAATAAATAAATCTTTAAAAAAAAAAAAAGTATGCAAAAGGTCTAGAACCTATAAAAGCAGTACAGTGCCGGCAAGCACAGAGCTTTTCTCTGTGATTGAGCCAGACAAGTAAAGGACAACCACAGAGCCCTCAGTGGCTTTTTCAGTCTTTAATACCCTTTCTACACCATTGTTGTGCAATCTGCAGGCTGGAAAGGCTTGGAGGCCCCCACCCCCTCAGCAAATCTTTACTCTCTCTTTGGGCTGTCTCTGGCATTCTCTCTTGGTCTTGTACCCTTGTAGCTGTTCTGCCAGAGCAGTCTCTGTGTGAGGATTCCCTTGCATCCTTAGCCTCCAGGCCACTTACGCATGCCCATGTCCATCAGGCATGTGTACCCTAAGCCTATACTCCCAAGTACCTCCTGCATGAAGGCCACAGATGATAGCCATGATGCCAGTGGCACTAAAGATTGACTCTCTTCATTTACCCTACAACTGATAAATATTCAGAGAGGGCTATAGGGAGAGCTAAGTCTAGAAATCTAAGGAAAGATGAAGAACAAAATTGGAAAACTGAGAAACTGAATTCAGTTGTGCCAGCTAGGTAATGTAACAGTAGTTCATGGAGGATGGAGGATGGAAGACATAGCAAAAAGAACAGAAAACAGTCTTTATGACTTCTATATACTGAATGTTCAAAAAACAATATACTGACCTTATAATAAGAATTTGGGAACTGATTGCTTATGGGGGTTAAAAAAGGAAAATAGAAAATTTACACTGAAGTTTCTTATTTGGAACATTAAATTAATATTGATTGTATAATTTGAGATTGGAAATATAGTCATTGAGCATATTTTCAGAAGGAATGTTTTAATATAATTCTACACATAATTTGGTTAGGAAATCTACTTGCCACATCATTATGTGTTGCCAAGTAGAGTAGATATGTTGTATATAGAGCAAAATATTATCACGTGAAAAGACAATGAGAATATCCTCTAAGTCATAACATCATGTAACAAATTTTCCTTTTCATAGAAAGCCAATGGAGTTAACATTTTTCTTAAGTAAGAGATTGTCAATATGTGATTGCCCTTTCTAAATAGGTAGGCGCTTTTTCTACATTAAGAGATTGCACGACATCTGCAAATCTTCTATTTAAAGTCATTTTACTTAGAAATCATGCTTGTTTATCTTATGTTTATGCCTAAATAAATAACGTGTAGGAAAATATGTCTTTTTGAATATTGAATAAAGCAAAACAAAATTATGCTTGGATGTTTCTTAATTTCTACACAAGATGGATAATGAAAGGAATCAAAACAACCCCTTCTCCCTTGATGATAGAGTTGCCCATGGGAGTCTGTCTTTAGTCTACTAGCAAGGATCTTTCTGTATTCATTCTTCACTAAGTAACCCCCAGGACTTCTTAGAAGATTGGCAAATTTCACCTTTGACAAAAATCTGCCTGCATTATTTCTTGGCATTTGTTTAATGGGCCATGAAGGGAAGTGGATTTGGTCTATTAATACCCTAAAATATATTTCTAATTATAACCAGAGAAATCAAAGTATAGTTTAGCTCAGAAAGGGAGGCTTCCAGCATTTGAAAGCATGAGAACTTTTATAAAGATGTATCTAGCATTGAATCTGAGTATCATCTCAGAAAATCAGCACTTGAGTCCATTAGAAAAAAGAAAACAGAAAGAGGAGATAGGGAGAAAGAACACAGAGGGTAGGGAGGATGAGGTGAGGATGGGAAAAACAGAGTAGGAAAGAAAAGGCGAGGAGAAGATTATAAGGAAGAGAGAAAGACTGAGATAAATAATTTCAATCAATTTTAAAATATTTGAAATTAATTTCAGTTATTTGGAGGAAACAAAATTTGGAATGAAGAAAAGTGAAGCAAGCTCAGTAGAAGATAATGAGGAATGCGTGCAAGGATAAAGAGTGAAATAAGATAATAGATTTGACTATCAGGAGTCTGCTGTTTGAGTGAACAACTTTTACAAACTCCAGCTTGATAGGGAAAATAAATCTGTTTACATCACATACTAGTGATAATGTGGCCACAGTGGAAGTTTTAGAGTTTAAAGAGAATTTTACAACATCATAACATATTTTTTTTATTCCAGTTTCTGTACTTAGTCTTAAAAGCATGGATGGCAAGGTGTGGTAAGATGACAAAATCAGCCTTCTGTGGGGAGTCTATTTTTCTCTAAGTCTTTCGATCTGTATTTTGAGTAGAGAACAGAAATTAAATACAAGGTCAGTGCATTTCAGTCACTCAGGTTAATTCTATTAATACAGATATATTGGCCAGATAGATGACACTTATGCACAATCATTTTTCAAGTTCAGTTAATCCTTAATCCCAATTATGTTTGACCTGATTTAAAGTGAGCAGAAATTCATTTTCAACTAAATAAATAGGAACCATAGAGCTTTTGTTATTTGTTAGAACATGTCATATTAAATAAAAAGCATCTGCTCTCCATTCCAATTATTGTTTTGTAGGTTTTAAGGGTCTAGGTTAAGTAGAGTTGTCAGATTTCACTTTGTTGGATAATGAAATCATAAAAATGAATTAACAGCAGCTCAAATCTGTCATGCCTTGAAATTTGCTGTTTCATCCATTAACTCATTTGATTTTGATAATCTAAGAGTTAAGTATGTCAGCCTCTTTATCTCTGCAGTTAAAGCATCCTTATAGTGCTGTGGTAAGGATTAAATAAGTTTATAATGCAGAATATAAGTTTATATTCCCAGGAACATAACAAATATTCAATAAACATTGCTTTTGTTGATCCTATTATGATTATTAATTTAGTGTGCTTTGTATGATCTATCACACTGGGGACAAAAATGGAGAGATGGAAGAAAAGAAATAAAAAGAGAATGTAGGGACTAATATCAGACAGTTGAGAGCCTCTGAACCTGCTTGTTTGGAAAGGCTACTCAGGTCAGTGGATTGAAGCAGATACATTAAACTGCTATTGATTAGCTTTGTAAATATCCATTCTCTCCATGTCACTAAAGGAAAAACATTTAGATAGAAGGAAGTGTGAGGAAAACAGGACATTCTAGGGATAAAATGGAAGGACTAAGAACCACTGGCCATCTGTATGGTCCCATGTGCTTGTAATTAATGTGTCAGGACCTTAGCTACTTTCTCCACACTATGGAGTAAAATAAAAGTTTATTATATTTATCTTGTGATGACACTTTATGTAAAGTCAGAAAGGCATTTGGAGTCCTTCATACACTGAATACATCAATCAAGAATCTAAACAAATTGTATTCTGCAGTTGTTTTATTTATTGTTTCTCTTGTTCTGTCTGGCCTGACTTCAAGGCTGCCTGATGCCTCATCTAACTGATTGTGTAATTTCTTTAAATTCTTCCTCCCCTCAATCCATCTGCCATGCTATATGCCAAACACGTAGCTGATCAGTGAATAAGCATGTCAATCTCTATACCATGGATTTTACAACCTGGAACTAGAAACTTTATTAAAGCTCATTCATTATGTCCTTGTCTGTACAGGACATTATTAGTTATATCTGTGTCTTTACAGGGGTTATACAAACTAATTTCCCATAGCTGTTTCACCATCATTCACTGGGTGACATTGGAAAAATTACTTAACCTCTCTCAACCTTATTTTCCTGATATTCAATTGCAGGTGATTAAGCATCACAGGAGACATTTGTCAATGTCTTGAGATAACTTTTATGTTCATAACCGGGGGAGGGCTGCTATTGGCATCTAGGAGGATATTGCTAAATCCCAACAATGCATGGACCAGCTCCCTGCTGTAACGAATTACCCTTTCTCAAATGTCAATAGTGTGTCAATTGAAAAGCTCTATATTATAGAGATCCTAAACCTGCTAACTTGTGTGACTGTAACAGTTGTAAGTTAAGAACAGTTACATACAATGCCTGGTATTCATAAGCATAAACTTACAATGTTTTTATATTGATTTTCTAATCTTATTTCTTGTCTTTCTTGATACCTAATATATTTCTTTACAATCTTTTTTGTGCTTACTATGTGCCAAACTCTTTAAAAGTATTAGCCTATTTATTCCTCAAATTAGTCTTTATATAAAGTAAGTTTAGTTCTACGTTGTAGATGAGAAACTGAGCAAAGGGAGTTTGAATTACTCAACCAGACTCAGGAAGCTTGCATGAGTCTCTTTCTAGTTCTAATTAATGTGTTGTGTTGCTTTCCAAAAACCTGTTTTCCTACATAACAGTCACTGTAGATTTCCACAAGAATTCATACATTTTATAAAAACAAGAACATATTATTGTTCTCTTAACGTCTATAATATCTAATAGAGTGTTTAGTAAGATGTAGACTATATTTGAATAAATGAGCCAACCCATCAATTCATGAGCCAGAGTTCTCTGGTGCATTTTTTTTTCCAGTCATAGGTACAGGATCAGAGAGACAGTTCTCATTCTAAAGTAGAGTAAAATTTAATTGTCACAGGGACTTTCACTTTGTCTTTCACTATGGCTTCTTTTACCTGGGTTACAACCTCCTAAACTAGCTAAAACTGACCTTAAGTTACTGCCTAATTTCTGAGTCTTCCAGGGGCTCCATACGGCTCAATGAAATACTTTTGCAAAAATAGATGTATTTGTATTTCCATCATTTGCATAGACAAGTGCCACCAGGGACATATTTTGGTTTTTAATAAGCATTAAATAAACATATAATACGAGTCGGTATGAGTAGATACAGAGAAAAGTTAAATATAGCTAAAGCTTCTACCCGTATAGTTATTTGTAACATAATCCTAACACATAAAAGGAAATAACTAACATCTTACTTGTATGTATAACGTTCCAGTACAAATATTGTTCTTAAAGCCCAGGATTTGGATTCAGAAGTCTTAGTCCCATCCCTGCTATTTCTAAACTATTTGTCATTTGGCCTCTTGGTCAAATATGTATGAATGAAAGAGAATTAAACATACATAGACACACACAATTCATGATTGTTACAAGAAGCAAATAAGATAAATTATATGAATAAGAACCTAGAAAGGTGAGTAAAGGGTCAGTAGTCATGGGGATCCTCCTAGGTCCATTCTTCCTTAGGGCAGTACATGGTCTAAAATGAACAAGATTAAAAAACAAAAACAAACCAAAAAATCTATATCTATTTTCTTCTAACCTTGTCCCACCTTCATGCAAGTCACTTGCAAGCCTTTCTTTTTGGCTAACTAGCTAGGATGTTGCCAGTTAGAACTCTAATTTTATCCTGATAAATTTTGTTTTTTAACATCACACAGCAGTAAAATAAAATAAGAAACAGTTAAAGCCAAAGCAGCACATGTGGCAGATGCTTTTGCAAATAGAATGTTTTTCTTCTTTCTTTTTTAAAAAAGATTTATTTATTTATCCATACAGAACTTGGTACAGGCCAGAAGTGCAGGGGATTCACCAGAGGCAGAGTAGGCAGATGGAGGAAGTATACTGCTGAAGGGAGCAGTGGGCAAGACAGGAGAGGTCTGCTGTGCTTTGTCGGTCACCTCCAGGGCTGGGGATCAAACGTGCACTAGAGCGTCTGTGCTAGCAATGCTGTGTCCTAAACCACTGCGCCACCAGGGAGGGCCCATAGAATGTTTCAAACTGGAGTTTTTATAAAGTCCATAACCTTCCGTTAGCCTCAATTGCTAATATACTTCATCTATAATATACCTCACCTATGATATCTGCAGATATGCTGCATAAATTCTAGCTGCAAGATAGTCCCCAGTCTCAGGCATCTGGGTATATATTGCTGGAAAAATAAAGCAACTGGATTAGTAAGATATAGCCATTAGGATTCCTGTTGGGCATGATCACAAATGAAATGATTTCACTTTTGCAGCCTTTTTGGCTAATTGACTTGTACTTTTAAAAGCCATTCTGATGCAAATTCAGTTCCTGAGCTTTCATTCCTTAAGTTCTTGTAATTTGTAGCAAACATGAGCCAAGAGAGGTTTCACCAAAGGTCAATTTTCAAACTGAGAGAGAATGAGCTATATCAAAAAGGTTTAGGTAGACTTTACCACTCCCAGCTAATTAAAGATTAAAAGTATGAATTTTAGGCAACTTTAAAAGAAATTACATTTTGAAAAGTATTGAAGTTTAAATCTTGTGAGATTCCTGCTCTTACAAATAAGTGATTTTAATTTGTAGGCAGAAACCCAGTCTGCACACAGTTCTTTGAAAAAGATTGCTCTTTTAGCAGATTTATCTGTCTAATTCTTGATAACTCAGTACAATTTGAGGAAAACTATATGCCTACAAATAATACAAAAGAAAAGGTGAATTGGAATGGCTTTCAATTAGCCAAAAGGCTGCAAAGGTGAAATAATTTCATTTGTGATCATGCCCATACAAACCCAAACTAATGCACAAATTTTAGTTTTCTTGTATAATATTACACAATTCAAAGAAAATTTGACTAGAAGGCCTAAGTTCCTTTTAACTCATGATTTTGTTTCCTTGTTTTTGCTTCAACAGCAATTTTTTCCCCTAACATCAAATCTGGTCTATGCACTGTTTCAGATATTTGAGATACAATAGTAACAAAAAGAGTACACACCAGAAAATAGTATTTTTAGATAGTGAAATGTGAAGTATGAAGGGTTTAGGAAACCAGGATTCAACTTTGTAAGTGGTGATTAGGAAGCCTCTTTAAATAGGCTATCAGAAAGAGCAAACTTTGAGTCAGTGATGCCCAGAATATACTCTATCCACTCCCCATGCCTATAAGAGCTCCATCCCCATCATTCTTGAATTACAAAGTCCAGCATTCTTAAACCAGACTTCCTGTGTGGAGGAGCTGCTGGGAACTATGGGTGGAGATGAGCAGACAGGTAGACCTTTAAATCATTGAATTTTCAGTACTAACTTGCAACATGGTACCACCAGTAGTAGGACAGATGGCATCTAGCCATGTGCTGGTCAGTCAGTCCTTTTCTGTGTGTCTCTGTCTCTCTCCCTTTTAATTAATCTCTCTCTCCTTCTCTCCTCTCCTTCACTCTTCCCTCTTCTAGCTCCCTTGTAAATAAACCTTTTTTTTTTTTTTTCCTTTTTAAATTTATTTGTCTCTGCATGTCTGCTTTGGAGTCTTGTTCCAGGTTCTTAGGCATGTGTGTAAGTATTCACAAACTGTTCCACACTTTTTTATTTCTGGGGTTTCCCACTGACAAGGTGACAGCATTGAATTTTCTCTAGTCTCTTTATCAGAAAAATAATTTTTACCTGTGTCCCAATAATACAAATAGCAGTTGTTTTCTAGAGAGGATAAAATCAGATTGCATCACAATTAAAGTACATATTTAATTAGAAAACTAGTTTGGTAGAATGATTGCATCTTAGCACAGGGGAAAAAAACTAAAAAATCAAAAACTATTCCATCACTTATTATAATTCTACTATCAGCCATTATCATATTAAAATGAAAATGCTATTTATTTATATGATACGTTTGTATGCTTGGATCATATCAGGTGGGGTGGAGGAAGAGCTATTCTCTACTGAAGTTTGATCTAAGCAATTTTTTTCAGCTATAAATCTAGAAGGTAAAATTCAGTTACAATATACAGAGTAGAGTTATAGGGGAACTGGAGTCTTACACCTCATGCAGATCATGATAATCTACCTCTTAAAACCCCAACAGTACCAAGAGTCTGTAAAATATATATTTGTGTTATTTATTTTGTGAATTTGTATGAGGAACAATCATTATTTCTACTTAATACCTGTGTATCTCTTAAGAGTATACTTAACTTTCCTCTTTTAAAAGGTCATAGTAGTTCTGAAACACAGGCTGTTTAAGTGACATAATATCTACAAAATTAACTAGAACAATGTTAACAACAGAATGCAAAAAGAACAAATATGACCCTTCTCTTATGGAATTTAATCTAGTGGGAAAAACAGATAAAAATATGAATAAAATTAGGCAAGATACCATAAAAAATAAGGTAATATAAAAATGATGAAATACTAATGAAACCATGATATGAATGCCAAGGATGATTTTTTTTCATGCCAGTGCCTACACTAGAAATAAATTCACAGAGGGCAGAAGACATACTTTCTTAAGTGACTTGGTAGTGGCCTTTACACAACATGTGTCATACTTCAAATTTGATTTGTGAAATGTGATTGATTACTGCATTTTCATATTATCCGCCACTGAGGGAAATAGAGCTAAAGGAAAATAAAAAGGTAATTAAGACAGAGTGCTCAGTGCTTCAGTGAATCTAAAATCTAGAAGAAGATATAGAAGATACCCCTTAACCAAAAAAAACGACAACAACAACAACAAAAAATGCTCATATCTGGAAAGACTATGTTTTTAAACAGTTTCTAGAAGAAAAACAAAGGGATAAATGAGAGAAAGAAAAGCCTCCTTGTCCATAGGTCAACCAATTTAGCTTTGTAAACCAAAGAAGTTACTGTTTTATAAGAATTATATCCACTCAGTAGCCACAAGAACAAGGCAAAATGCTACAACTGAATAGAAAGAGTCATTATGTAAGTTGACTTTGCCTGCCCCCCCCCAAAAAAAAAGATCACTACTAATTTACTAATTTTCCAAACTTGGGGAATTGAGGCTTCAGAAGTCCATAGCCATGATAAACAAATTTAGACAGGACTCAATAATCTTATAAAATTGCCAAATGAGTTTTAGGAGAGAAATTTTCTAGTGTTACTTATCTCTCTCTGTGATTTTGCCCTTAGATATATGCCCACTTAAAGATTAAAGATCCTGGACCACCCAAAACCAAAAGTCAGGCTCCAGGTCCTATAAGATAAATTCAAAAATTTTGCTTACATTGCTTCAAAAAATCTATGCTAATAAGTGCAAGAGATTATATGCTCTTGCATTATTGTACTGTTTTGTTTTTGTTTTTGTTTTTTACCCATAGTAGGAACTTAAAAGATCATTAATGGATTAATCGCTTATACTTCACATTACTTGTCTAAAGAATGTGTGTACTCTCTGGCAGTCTGCTTATTGTCCTTCCACAGTAATTCTGAAAAACGAAAAGAAGTTTCAGCAAGAAATGAAAATTTTCCTTTTATTTAACATTTGCAGTTTTTATATATGGAAATAAAATACACTTCCTTCAAGGAAATTTACTAGCTTCTGCCACTTAAATGGCTGTCTTGATTTCTTCAGAAAATTCAACCTACATGTCTTCTTGAAGGCAGTAAATTTCTTGCAACATGGTATACAAAGCATTTTTCCAAAGAGGAAGCATACACAAAAAAAAGCATATGGCAGATGCTTCATGAACTCTTATTCTTTGTAGGATAGAAAGTTATGTAAAAAGACTCTCATCTTTTTATTATTTCAATAAAATAAGGATTTAGGCACATTTAAAACAGGAGTGTTGAGATTTTCTGAATATTTATTCTACTGAAATGTTACTAGTGACATGCTTTCCATCTTTTGATGATGAATGAGATTGAGAGAAGCAGGGTGACTTAGTCAAGTTCACATATTAAGTCAAAAGTAGATCAATATTCCCTGTTCTCTAGAACACCCTGAATATAGCTACTGAATCTTTCTCAGTAATATCGCTGAATCTGATATTAGCAACAATTTTAAAGACCAACAAAATCACTTTGTGAGTCTTAAAGTTATATACAGAACATAAGATACAAACACATTTATGTTTTAACTAATAATTTATTATTTTATTGGGATAGCATTAGGGTTCTCCCTATCAGATGTAATATCATAAGTCAGGTGGAAGGGCATCACCAGTATCTGCTACCCTACTTCTAATTAGTAGGGCAAAAAAGAAGGGCCTTCTGTTGCTGTCATCTTTATTTTCTTAACAATTCCTTTGGTAGAGGAATGCCATGAAGGATAGATTTCCCCAAGATGCTTAGAACAGCTGCCCTTCCCCACAGTGTTCAAAAGAAACCTTCCAGAATTGTGCTATTTTATCATTGACATTATTTCAAGCTGAAGTCAGTAGAGATTTTGTAGAGTCACAAGAAATTGTTTTTACTCCCTTACTTAGCTAAAAATAAATAAATAAATAAAAATTGGTGTTCTTACCACATATTAGAATTCTTACTAGAAATAATATTGCTAACAAAGATCTAGCAGGGTAAACATCTAATATCAGAGTGATGCATCTTTGTCTTAAGTCACCTTTTCCTCATCATTTAAGAATTCTTTACTCTGTCCTTGAAGTCCCTGGCCCCTATCCATTTTTTAGTTCAGGATATACCCCCATTTTGCCTTATTCTTTAAAGTCCACATATCTAAGTTGACTCCCTATATGCATATAATGATATTTTATTTTTTGGGCTCCTATAGATCTAATGCTAATTTGATTATTCAGCCACTCAGAAAAGAGCTTAGGAGGACAGACTTTTCATCTCCTCCCCAACATTTGTCATCCTACCATCTCTCCGAATATCAGGAACACTGAGGTAATCACATTTTCAGAATTGTGAATGCCTTCCTGGAACCTTAAAGACACCTGGAAAATCTAGCAGAAGTTCTTGAAATAAATGGTTAGGCTTTTAAATTATAGATTGCAAAAAACTATAGAATTATAACAATCATAGCAAAAGAATCCATCTCCTTTCAAATCAAAGCATGGTGATATTTCAGAGAACCCAAATACTCTAGTATGGCATAATTTATATGACTTAACTGATAGCAGTCCACATTTTTATGTATTAAATGAATGCATATAGCATATACATTACTGTGATAAGCTAACATTTGTAAAGAAAGAAAAATTATATATATTAGTTTTTCCATTTCCTAGTTCTTTCTTGTCCTGAAGACTTTTCCTGCTGAAATCATACAAAAAGCTGCATTTGGAATTGTGGGACATCTTTGGTGTAGGGGCAATGACTATATGGCTGTCAGGCTTTGCAGAAGAGTCAAACTGAACTATATAATCAATTGCAGAGATTACTAACTCTTATATAATGTCACCATCACATTATTCTCTGTATTGGATATAGCTGAGTTAATTATACCCACCTCCTTCTAAAATGCCTTACTTTATTGTAAAGTCGGCAAACCTGAGAAAAAGAAATGCATCTCCCAGATTCCCTTGCAGCCAGAATCTGGTGACAAATTAGGTTCACCAACTAAATTATACTCACTGAAGTTTCATGAGATTCATGTGACTCATGTTCCATTGCACTTAGTGTTTGGTTTTTGCTGGCTAAATTATCATAGAAATAAGTGGGGTTTTTTTCTGTAGTAGTGCATTCATGTCTAGCTTTGTTAAATATCCAGAGGGGATTGTGATTGATGTCTTTGAGAGTGTTCTGATCCCTTCTTCTAGTTTCATGGTTTACAGTTATAGGTGTTTGTTTTTATATTAAATAGCTCAGCAGAGACCTGGTACCTTACTTTCCCCATGGGAGATGAGTCCTGTCTTGTTATGTTGTTGGACATTTTTCTCAGAGGTCCAGCAGAAAGCACATTCCCCCCATTCTTCACGGACTACTTTTATGAGACCCTAAGTCCAGCTGTTAAATCTATTTTTTGTCTAAATTACCCTATTCATACCTGCCTCATCTATAAAGCGGGTGTTTCTGTAATAAGTGTTCATGAGAATGAAGTAAAATAAATCGCTTAGATAATTAATCCATTCCTAGACATGCAGCAAGGACCTGGATAACTATTAGATAATATTGCTTTGAATGTCACTTTAATGCTGCACTACTCACAGGTATGCTATCTCTAAATCTTAGGCACTCATTCAATAATAAGAAGTACAATTAAGAGAGAGAAACTGAATATGAACAATTGAGATAAGAAAACATGTCTAGGATCTCTTTTTGTATCAATAGCTATTGTAAAATAGGCATAATCTAAAGAGCTATATAGGTAGGATAATTATCTGGGAAGATTAGTAACAAGAAAAAAAAAAAAGAAGAAGAAATGTACCCCTGAACATTAAAGAAAACATTAGAAGAATGATATATAAACAAGGGAACACCTAAAAGTATGGGGTAGAGGCCGACTATCAAATTAAAATAGTAACACTTGGAAATTCAGAAAGAATGTCCTGGTGCTACTATTATAAGCCTTTGATACTGGATAGCCACTTCTGCCTCCAGTACTTGACATGCTTACTGCTATATTCACTGTCCCTTAACCTTCATTTGTTTTAGTGATATTTAATCCCTGATCTAAAGGAAATATATTGACAGGGTTAATTTTAAGAACCAACTAAATTAAGGATTATTAGTGTATTTATAGCAATTTTTAATCATTTCACTGTCTTTTGCATGTGCTTTAAATTAGGCAATTGTTCCCCACCTTTGACAGGTTCACTCAATCAATCCTGCCTGTAAATGTAAGTGGTGTCTCTATTTTGCAAATTGGAGGTCACATCATAGAAGATAAAATTAGAAGAGGCCCTACAAAGAGAGTTTAATGGAAGCTATTGATCTGCTCATTATTTGGTCTTCAGTTTTCAGACATCATTAGCAGGAAGGAACTTAACTGAAAAACCTCATTAGTTTAGGAAAGGTACACTGGCATGAGAAATGTTTGATGGTAAAATCAGGTATCACAACTCTTTAGATATGTATAAACTATTCCCTGTGTTCCTGAAAGCAGAGGAAATGTGTCTCTAAACTCTACTTTTGTGTCTTCATTCCCCCAGCAAAGATGCTAAAAATTCAGAAACAGACATAATGTTTGAAAGGAGCTCACTCTTTCATGTTCACCCCTTTAAGCCTTGGAAGTTACAAAACAAATATATAGAATAGACATTCAATAGACTTGATGAGACATTGAGTCCAGATTTCAGGTTATCCCGTTCAAGTGAGGGTTCCACCATGATTTTGTACTTCTATTTCAGATAATTTATGCTTTAAAGTGTTTTCTTTCTTTCTGAATCCTCTGCTAAAGCTGAACATGCACTCTAATTGTTTTATTCTTAATGCTACATTTCATTATATACTGGGTAGGTCTATTCTCAGAGAGATTCACAAAAGGGAAGCCACATGGGTAGAACTTCAAGAAAAATCATAGGAATGTTATTTTCAACATTCTTTTTATTATATCCAGGGTAGTTTTAGTTTTAGAATTCATAAGTCTTCATATGAATGTGACAGTCATTATGAAAACTAGGAAGAGAAATATAATTCACGGAGTTCAATTTATAAGCCCCAACTTTACTCTGCTCATAGACGTATTGGTACATGTTAAAGAAGAAGGATATAATCATGAAATAAAGAAAACCGTAAGAAAGATGGAGAGTATTATTTTTCTTATCTTACCCAGTTTAAAAAATAGCCTTTGTTTTAGAAAGAATACATTAGAATTTCAATGTGATGGAAAAAGCTGAATAATTTGCATCTTAGCAGGGCATACTAAAGTCATTAGGAAAGATCCTCAAGAAATGTTGGCTCTTGCCCTAACCTTATAAAAATTCTGTTAAGTGGCGTGGCATCTGGCCAATTCATTTCACCTCTTAGGGCTTTCGTGTTCTTTGTTAGTGAAATGAAAAGATAGCTGTGTGGTTTTCAAACTGGGTTCCACAGATACACAGGTTGAGTATTTGTGAGGATAAAAGGGAAGCCACATGGGTAGAACTTCAAGAAAAATAGAGCAGCTGTACCTTTGTCTCTTTTATAAATTTTACCAATGGTCTTGTTTAAAAATAAAAGTTCACTATTTTTCTTTTAAAAAAAGTTAAGTCCTGAATATTTGAGTACATTTCTAGCTCTGAAGTTCTGATTGCAAATGGCTAAATTGTCAGATCTCCCTTTTAGTGGTTCAATCAAGACATTACAAGAAAGGAAAAGAATCGTTTTTTCTCTGTCCTTCTGAGGTTTAACTGGGATCACTGTAGCAAATGACATTAACAAGAGAAAAGCATACAGTTTATTTAACATAAGTTTTGTGTGAGACAGGAGCATTTAAGAAAATGAACCCCCCCCCCAAACAGTTAATTTTGAGCATTTTAATACTAGGTCTGATGATCAGTAGAAAGATACCATAGCACAAAGATGAGTTTAATATAGTAGACTAGGGGGAACTTAGCAGTGTCTGCCTGTCCAGATTTTTCTCTTTCCTCACAGGGAAGAAGTTTCCTTTCTTCTGAGTATATGGTGTACACTTCTCACAATAGGTCTTTATGATCTCTTCAGAAGAAGTTCAGAGAGTTCATTCTGCAGCAACTGTTTCTCCATGCCTTCTATATGAAATCTGTATGCTAATGTCTTTTTTAGGGTGGTATGTCCTGAACCTCAGCAAAACCAAATTAGAGGAAGTTTCTTTAGAAATAAAAATAAAGGAAAGTAACCAATAGAAATTGTAGGAGAAATTGTGCATTTTTCCAGAGAAAATGCTTTAGGTCTCATATTGTGCTTATGATGTCTTAAGTTCACCACTCTGTAAGTATAATCCTTATTAAAGTCAGCAGACAGCAGAATGGGACAAGTCCTCAGCTTGCTGTTACACTTAATAACAAAAGTTTCCTTAATTCTTGTCAGGTGTTCTTATAATTCTGTACCCCCAAAATGAACATGTAGACATGTTCATAGGTTTCTTGAAGCTTACAGTATGGCAGAGGAGGCAGAGTTTAAAAATCTACAATCAATAAGTATTTTCACTTTTTAATTTATTTTATTTTGTTTTATTTTTAAAAGGAGAGACTAAAGGAGAGGTTTATTTAGCAATCTCAATAAGTAAGACATCAGTTTCAGGTCTCCTGACTAATGCCCCTGAACACCAGGGGGTAGAAGCAGGAGGAAAAAAAACACAGGGAAAATGTACTGTTGCTCATTTCCTTTCCTCCCCTACTGCGCATAGCCAGGATTTCTTATACTCAAGATAAGTGGTGCTGGGAGAGAGCATTAGAAAAAACATGACATACTCATACAAAAACCCTACAAAACTCTATCTGGGACACGAACAGTATTCTTGTACTGCAATGATGTCTTGCTGTTGAAACATAGAGTATCTTGAAGGGATTCTTGAAAAAATTGCTAACTTGAGCAAAAGGAAGAAAAAGGTCACAAATTGATTTTGCTACCTGGGATGTTACTAGAGAGATTATCTGCCTTTCTTTCCTCCTTTTTATATTTATTAAACCCAGTTGGTATACCAAAGATAAGAATTATAATATGTAGCATCACAGAATTTCAGACTCACGTATTTAGTGTGTAAAATTAGGAAAATAATCAGGCAAGTATATTTGGGGGTTTGGGGTTGTAGGCTGGAGTTAGCAGTGAAGAGACAGTTGGGATGAAAAGGGTTAAATTAAACTAATTAGAATGAGTTCACTTAAATCCCTCTGACCTGCTTGTGGGACAACAAGAAAATAGCAGATAGAAATGTCTGCCTTTAGAATCTTTTTCTCAACAGGATGTCAAAGCACAAAACTCCTTGCAAGTTTGCAAGCACTATTTGAGATGAAAACACAAAAGCCAGTATTTTAAATATTTTTTAAAGAAATGCATTAAGGGATCAAAAAGAAAACAGACTAATTAGTTAATTGAAACTCCACTTTCAGAACAAAAGCAGATGAAATAAGCAGATGAAAGTGCTTCCCTAAGCTCCCATGCCCTTATTTTGTACCCTTTAGCTTCCTTTCCACAGCTTTCAATTCTATGCCCTATTTCAGAGCCTTTTTTCCACTCTTCTTGGGAACCTCAGGACACTGAGGAAATTTGAAGTTCAGACATTTTATTTTTAGGATATCACATTATGTAATATCTTAGGCTGGTGTCATTCATTCCCAAAACTGCTGTTTTGAACAAGAACTAAGAAAAATGTACCCAGAAGATAGGAACCCTTTGCATTCAAACTATCTTGAAAATACCTTAAAAAAAAAATTAGCAATCTCTCCTGAAAGCATTTTTCTTCTTTCATCCATTACAGATACATATGTGACTCTAGGTTCATTTTCAAAGTCTAATGCATGCCTCTCTATTTCTGGCAGTATTCCTCAATTAATTAACATTCCTGAGAGCACAGTTAGACACAATATTGAAAAAGAGGACTTTTATTTATTTGGTTTTCCTGCTGTGTAAAGGATGTTACAACTGCAGTATACTTAATATTTGAAAAATAATCTCTTGTTCTCTTGTCAAAGGTAACTGTGAAAGCAAGATATAGAGAAGGAAAATGAGAAAGATAGAAAAATATAATGGAAGATGTTGTCTATGTACTGAGGTTCCATATCAATAGAATGCAGCTGCATAAAGGACCCACAATTGTGTCTGCTCCCCAAAACACTCTTTTGAGCTGAAAGAAATTTTGTAAGATGTCACTGAAAGCAAGATCAATGTCAGTTTTGAAATTCTTGGAAAACAATAGTAGGTTTCTGATGGGCAGATATCATAAAGTGAAAGCATCTTTGTGGTGAATCAGTGGAATTGTTTTTGTTCTAGTATTTATTTGAAAGACCTTTCTTCAGCTCCATCAAGCTTTTGATCAGTGTATCCTGCTAATGTAACTGGTGGGATGTTTAAACAGAATTCTGCAGGAGTAAAGTGGGGCAGCAATCCTAGAATGCTGCTGAAATGCCTATAGATAAGCCAGCCTAGTCATTAGCTTTATTGCGAACAAAGAGGAAAATCGTGCATATAATTATATGAATTGCGGATCCAGCAATAAGAGTTGGCAACAGGGAATTATTTCCCTGCCACCATTACTTTATCAGGACCAGAAGTTGCCTGTATGCCTTCAAAAGAATACAGGACTGGGAACAAAATAAACATATACTCTCTTTTTTGCTGTAGATTATTTTTCACCCTTAAACTTCTCTCTAGCCCATGTCACTAAATTATTAATAGAATTCAGTTTATCCAGTGAATCAATGACCTTAAACTTGTTATGATTACTGTAATGTCAATACAATATTACTTGTAAAAATAATAACATTGTTAATGAGGATATGCACAAGTAAGAACTGAAGATCAGGAGAATTTTGTTATTGTAAAATTACAAGTTACGTGTGTATGTTTGTATGGTTTATAACTGAGGTCTTCTTGCCAGACTAGTGGCTTAATTCCCATAAGTACCACTTATTCATTGTTATAACTGCAGTAACCACAATTTTGAGATAGGAACACAGGATTAAATATTACTCCTGGGACCTGCTTTGGGAGTTCTTATACTCTTATTCTATAAGGCTCCTCTGTATATTAGCTTCTGCTCATGTTATACCTCGCTAGTTTCTCCTAAGCAATTAAATGAAATATATGCAACACTTATTGGCACAGATCCTGACACAAAGAAAACATTTTGCCTTCTCCAGATATATTCCCAACCTTCTCTTCTAATGTTTTAAAAGAACCCTAGACAAAGCTAATGACTCTGAAATCCAAAAGATACTTATGACAATGACCTTGAACCATGTAGGCGCTTCTCTACTTGAAGGGTATAACACTTGCCCTATCATTCCTAGTTGATGTATAGATCAAGGAGATAATGCATATAAAATTATGTTTGTTTACAACTGATTGATTTTACTTCCATGTTTCACATCATTTTCATGGAGCATCATTACTAGAATCCTTTAGGATTTCTCTCCTTTGTGAAATGGACTGTCATTTCCCTTCATTTTCTTTGGCAAATATGGTACCTATTAATTATATAAAAAAAATCTATTCAGTATGTCTAGTGTCCATAGTTTTATTAGTAAAGAAAAACAAGGCTTTTATAAGCTGCATCAATATGGGGATATATGAACTGAAATATTACTAGGCAGAATGAAGATAAATGACAGTTCCAAATGGCCTATGGTTGGAGGCCTCCCAGTGACCCAGCTCAGCTCACAGATGCAGCTGTAGCAAATAGCCTGGGAGTGATGATCATTGCATTTTCAAATCCATTATTACAGAATCCTGGTATACATAAAATGTATGTCAAAAATATTCTGTTTAATGCCATATTTATCTGCAGAATATGAAGCATGAGAATGTTGTTCTAGCACTAAAGAAACAGAGGTGATAAATTAGTAGTCTCCAAAATGCCATTTCAATAAGTATCTTCAATTTCTATCTCCTCACTTGAAATAAAATTTCTACAAGAGAGAGAGGACTATGATTATTTTGTTTTCTACCATCTCTCAAAGTTTTAGTGCAGTGCATCACTCACAGAGATCCTCAGTCACTACATGTAAAAGATTTGATTAATTAATGGATTAAGAGCTATATTGTTGCACTTATTTATTTACAATGGCTTTTCCTCACTAGATTAGTTCCACTAATCTAGGGAAGGGTGGGTTATATTGTTTGTTTAGCCTTGATTTACCCTCTATCGAGATAGGGCTTATTCTGTGAATGAATGGATGTAAGAAGGATGTTGCATGAGAAGTTGCTTTCAGGTATTGCTTTTTCCTGTGGGCCTTAAAATATGTAAGAAGAGAATATACAAGAGCTATAACAAGAAAGACTTGTTTTCAAGGATTAAAGCAGCAAGAATTGATCAGTGAAACAAGAGAGAAACTAAACGTAGTAAAAGTCAGAGAAAAGATAAGAAAATTAAAAAGATGCTTTGACTAATTGGCACAGAGACCAGAGGTAACTCTGGAACAAATAGAAAACAAAAAGGAATGGGGATAATTCATGAAATAAAGAAGTTAATGGTGAGTGGTAAGCACAGCATATTGCTTTTTAAATGTCAGAGCACCAAGAAAAATTTAGAGTTAAGTTATGGGTTTCAACTGTAAGAATTTAAAAGAAACAGCATGGAGACAATTGTTGGAAGGTTGATGATGTGTTTAGATGTAATTATGTGAGTAATTTGGCAGTTTTGATTGTGAAAAGCTGTGGTTAGGAATATAGGAAACATTTTTAAGCTAAGTAAGTAAATTCAGATTGTTGGAGATAATCCAGCAGCTGTTATGCTTAGAATTTGTGCTATAACTTGGAGACTAACATATTATATTTGGTCTCTAGTTAAAAATCATTTAACCAAACTTTCTCAGAGAGATGATATAAAATTTAGCATATTTTCCACAAATTCTTTTAACCCATTCTAAAGTTTTACAGGAGAAAGTAGGAAATAGTCATCTTTTCTTTATGTATCGTTTTATATATTTTATTTCTGTCATAGAAAAATAGATTTTAAGTCTTTTACTAAAATGTCCACCTAATAATTTATAAAAATGAATTATAAATGTAAAAGAATAGTTGAGTAATATTTTGTGTTCCTCAAAATGTTTGATTTGATTATTTAAACTCATGTTCACCCTGAATTTAAGTAATTTAAATAAGACTCTTTCTCAGTAATAATAATTCACCATTATGAGATACAATTGCTTAAACATTTTATATAACAAGACACTTCAGAAGTTAAATACCAGAACAATGTAGAAGTACAGAAATGTATAACCTGTGACTTCAATACTAGTTTTTAGGAAAAAAATTCACAAGTATAAATTGCAATACAATGTACAATGTGGAAAATTGATTTTAAGGTTCCACATACATAAATAACTATCATTCATAAGGAAGGAGAGATTTTCTACCTTACTCAGTTCTGTTCTTTTAACTGGTCTAGTGATTAAATTGATATAAAGCCATTTAACAAGAGAAAAAAATCAATTGAAGTTTGTACATACAGAGGTGTCAATATGGAACCTGGAGAAATGACCAGAGCATTATATACTTATTTAGACTAAACATTGCGTGAGAGATTTGTAACACAAAAAAAATTGATTTTGATTGCAATCTAATGAAATATTCAGCAGCAATTATTTACATAGGTGAAGTGGGCTCTGAAAACCTTGTTTATCGTGATGTTATCTCCTCCTACCCTCCTAGTATTGGGTAGATATCCTTTTACAAGAGAGATAGACTTAATTCCTACTTATAGGAGATAGAGAGCTTTAGAGGAATATTATAGAAGAAGAACTGGTAAGGGATGTCAGATATATATGTAGTAGATTGAATATGCTTATGAAATAAAATTTTAAAAGTTTAGGGCCTCGCTGGTATAGCAGGCGTTAAAGTCTCAGCACTATCAAGCTCTGCCCAGCTACTACAGTATCAGTTCTATCCCCAGGTAGGGAATTAACCTACATGGCACAGCAGATTTTCCTGTGTCATCTGCAGCTCCCCTCAGCTGTGTATTTCAGTAGGTCTACCTATTCTGATCCCACTCTGTTTCTGGTGAATCCTCACTCCCCCAGACTTCTAGCCTATCAGCAATTCTTGTATGCATAAATAAATAAAAAAAAACTCTTTAAAAAAAAGAAAAAGTTGAAATGTAGATAATATATTGTAGAGGGAGGAAGAAAGATGATGAGAAGGAATATAAGCATATTGACTTCCTTATATTTATTAACAGGGAAAGGGTCAAGAGATACTAGGCAAAACTGATACATATTTTTTTGTTCTGCTTAGTGATTTATCAGCCAGGCTTCCAAAAGTAGACAGATGATATAATTGAAACTAATATGAAAAAAGCTGAAAAGGCACATATTTTTTTTAATGTTGGCAAGTAAATTTCACTAGTAAATAGTGTTAAAATTCCTAGGATTTAGCAACAGTGGTATCTCCTACTATCCTTAAACCTGAAGACAAGGGAGCTCCTGCTTCGGTATTTGGGATGTATTCTAACTGATGCAATCAAAAGCTAGCAAGCACTAAACCTTTTGATATAGTTAGCTTTTCATGGCACACAGTGGAGAGGACAATTACAGATAGTGGTTCTTGAGAAACAAGGGATGAATATTCAGTGAAAATATATTTAATACAACAAAAGAAAACAAGAAGAAAAATAGTATAATCTGCAATGAGAAAAGGAAAGCCAGAAAGAAAAGAGAGTAGAAAGAAGAGGAATAGAAATTTGTGTTATATTTGTTAAAGTGAGCTCACAATTGATCAAATCTAAAGAACTAGAGAATCAAAGTATATTATAGAAATATAAGTAAGGAATACAAAAAGGAAACATCATAAAATAGAAGATACCAGTGCCTACAATAAAGCCAACAGATTACATAATGGCTTATTCCTAATGAAAGCCTAAATCTAAATAGTCAAGAAACAATGTGATTTAGGAAAATAAAACAGTACAAACATTTGCACACACATATGTAAATGTATATATTTACAAAGTCTATTATCAGTCAAATGTGAACAAAAACAAAGATGAGATCTCTTTTACAATTTTAGACAAAATTGAATTCAAGCAATAATAAGCATTAAATAAGAAAGGATTCACTTTGTAAAAACAGGATTTCTATTTATAAATAAGATATGAGTACTAATGTGTTCAATAAAATATTATTATATTAGCAAACACTAATTCTGGAGTTACAAGAAGAAATAAAACAGAAAACCAGTGGTCCTAAAATTGTTCTCAGTCCTTTAACAATCGTGTAGACCAAAACTATGCTGTAATGTGAAAGTTATATTTGTTCATTATATATGTTCATTTAACATAGATAAATTAATAATAAGTTATAATAATTCTGGTAGATAAATAAATAGACTTGCTCATCAAGACAATAAAATGTCAAGGAACAGATACATGTTCATATAGGAATTAAGTAAATGACAAAGTTTGCATTTTAGATTAGTGCAGGAAATGTGGATTATTCAATGAATAATGTACAAAAAAATCTAGAACATTTGATAAACTTTAGATGGATAAAAGATTTAAGGATGAAAATCAAAACTATAAAGTACTGGCAGAATAAATTAAATATAATCTTAATGAGTCAACATCTTGTTAAGTTTGAATGAAACAGAATTCATAAATTGGCCCTCCATGGTGGTGCAGTGGGTTAATACACAGCACTGCAAACTCACCTCAGCTGGTTCAGTGCGAGTTCAATCCACAGCTCCAGAGGTGATCCACATGAGGCAGCATACTTCTCTTGTCTCGCCACTGCTCCCTTCAGCAGTGTACTTCTTTAATCTGCCTGTTCTGTGCCCACTCTGGTGAATCTTCTCATTGCCTCTGCACCTTTGACCTGTACCCCAGTTCTGTATGAATAAGTAAATATTAAAAAAAAAATTCATAAGTTAAACTAACAAGTTACATAATAATTTTTAAGTTGCATGACAATTTTTAAGCTTTCTACATTACATTAATGTTTAAACAAAGATAAATGGCAAGTAGTAAATTGTAAAGCATATTTGTTATATAAAATATTTATTTTTCTGGACATGTATGTATTGCTAAAAACAATTAGAGAAATGATACAAAGAGTAAAAGTTTTGGGGTACATTTTATTGAGCCATTCATTTGTCATTTATTTATGGAGCATCAATTATATCCCAAGTGCTGATCTAGAACTCATCAATGAACAAAACAAATGTACAAGCCCTGCTATCGCACTTATATGGCAGTGGGGATCGATAAGCAAATTATGTAATATATTAGAAGGTAAGGTTTGGGAGAAAAATACCAGCATAATGGACATGGGAAGTCATGTGTGTAAGAATGGTTATGATGAGTTTTTATGATGATGTTTGAACTAAATGTTGAAGGCATTGGGGTTAGTAATAAGGTTATCTTAAAGATGTCATGCTATTATTATGAGTAAGATCTAAGGGTAATATCTCATTTTTTTGTTTAGCATTATTTTAATATCTTTAGACACAAATATGTTGTGACTGTGTGAGGACAAATAATAGGTTAGTGGAGTTGTAGCAAAATAGGCAAGAGATAGAGTAGTTGATTTAGCCCAAGAAGTAAAGGCCAACACATGTAGGGAATAAAGGTCTGAGTAAAGTAAGTATTGAAAGGTTTAAGCAGAATAATGACATGATTGGATTCATTATTTTACAAAATCACTTTGGCTATTATGTTGAGACTGATTGCAAAAGGACAAAAACAGTAGCAAGGTCAAGTCAGGAGGGTTTTCTGATTATCCAAGTAAGAAATGTCAGTGATTCTGTAGTAGCAGAGGTGGTAAGAAACATAAAGTGATTATATGTACACTCTGTATCTTTGAAGGTAAAAGCTGATAGGTTTCAAAAATTAAATGTAAATATGTTAAGTTAAAAACTTATTCTCACTAAAATATTAAAAGAAATTTAAATTAAAACTATACCAAGGGCCCTCCCTGGTGGCACAGGGGGGAAAAGCACTGCACTAGGAAGCTTAAGCCAATTCCGCATGAGTTCGATCCCCGCTTGCCCCGGAGGAGATCCACATGGTGTGGCAGACCTCTCCTGACCCGCCCGCTGCTCCCCTCAGCTGTGTACTTCGTCAGTCTGCCTGTTCTGTTCCCTGTTCTGACTCTGGTGAAGCCTCTCACCGCCCCTGAGCCTCTGGCCTGTACCCCAGTTCTGTATGCACAAATAAATCTTAAAAAAAAAAACTGAATGTATGTCCACTCACTGACCCATGAATTTCAACTCTGTATCTAATAGAGATAACAGCTATTGGTTTATTAAAACACATGAAAATTTTTCATAGACTCTGCAACATTAAAAACAAACTTCCAAATGCATATCAAAAGTGTAATATAAATTGTGATGGAAATGATCAGATGATTACAATACTGCAATGAGAATGGCAAACTACATGTAAATACCACAGTAGTTATTAATGCCACAAAAGATGTTGATTGAAATAATTCAGACTTATAAAATATACTGATTTGTTTCACCTATAAGTCAAGTGCAACTAAAGCATACATGCAGTATTAGAAGTCATATAGAGGGTACCTATGAATAGGGATTAGTAACTATTCCTGGGGACACAAAGGAGCATTCTTGGGCATTGTTTCTATTTCTTTCTCTGGGTGCAAGTTTCTTGGAATTCTTCAGATTATAAAATTTCACTGACCCATTTGTGGTTTTGTATAATTTTTTGTGTAATTTAAGAATTGAAAATGGCTCTTTTCACCTATGAAAATGTAAAGATGTGAAAAAAGTACTCTGGCTAGAGGATGTGAAAAATATTCTCTTGCATTGATAATATAAATGTAAATTATAGCAAATTCAACAAGAGACAATTTTTATCATATCAACTATGAAAGCTACAAATGCACATATTCAAACTCCCAGCAAATCTGCTATGAAGAAGATATTGTTCATGTGTTCTTACACATGACAAAATGATACATGATCAAAGTCATGTAAGCACTGTTTGAATTAGCAGGGAAATCCTTAAAGGTTATTAATAGACACTTATGTACATAAATTATGGCAAAGCTTTTCATTTGGAATTATGGAATCATAAATATATACAAACCATGAAGACAGCTGTATGCACTGATATGGAGCAATTCTCAAGATGCATGATTAATTTCAGAAAGTAGTGAAGTACAGAAAGTCTGAATATTAGTTTTCCATTTATTTTTAAAGGAAAATGGTTGTACAGGAACAGGAAAGGATGGATAACAAATTTATAATGCTGAATGCCTCCAGGTAGGAGAATGGGAGATAAACAACTGATACTAACAAGACTTTCTACAGTATACCTTCATGGTTTCTTGAATAGGTAAATGTATTGGTAATGTATCACTAACACACCGACAAATACAATGAAGATTGAAATGTAAAATCAGTTCATTAGGGAGCAAAATATACATATGCTGCAATAGAATGATTGTAAATAGAAAGAAGAGTGAATTTTCTTACCAGACTACTGTGCCAATGTAGTATCTAAAGTCACACCTTTTATCATTGTGAGATTTAATAAATTGTCAAAGAAATTCAGAGAAGGCAGTTTTATATTTCCTACTTAAGAGTATAGATTACCCTTGTGGGTGTATTTATTGGACTGCATCATTGGCAATTTAAGATCTGTCTACTTCTTTAGTCATTGAATTGTAAAGAAACTAGATTTTATAACATACAGTCAATCTGCAACTGTGTTCCATTCTTCAGGATTTTTTTTTTTTT
>NW_004567109.1:40808806-40811263 GCF_000260355.1 Condylura cristata
GCGCCACCAGGGAGGGCCTGTTTATATATTTTTTAAAGTTTTATTTTATTGTGCATTTAAGAGCTGAGATGTTAGCCAGAGGTGCAGGGTGAGGGCGAGAAGATTCACCAGAGACAGAGTGGGGAGTAGAACAGGCAGATACATTGGAATACACTGCTGAGGGGAGCAGCAGATGGGCCAGGAGTGAGGTCTGCTATACCATGTGGGTCAGCAACCTGGCCAGGGATTGAACTAATGTTGCAGGGGCTGCTGATAGTTTCCTATTGCTGAGACTTATTCTCTTGTGCAACCAGATGGGACCCTATTGATTTATATTTTTCTATTTTAGCAGCACATAGATAGCATACATAAAGACAGCAACATGGACCTAATAACTATTCCCCAATGTAAGGACCGCTGCAAAGTGTTAAGTTTAAATCTCATGGTTTTAGAGAACAGACTGGTGATTACCAGAGGAGAAATGGTTTGAGAGGTAGGTAAAATAGGTGAAGGTAGTCAAAAGGTACAGATTCCAATTATAAAATAAACAAGCCAGAAGAATATAGTATACAACAAAGGTCCATAGGTAGTAATGCAGTTTTGTAAATTTGAAAAATTGCTCAGAACAGGTGGTAAATAGACTTGCTATGGTGACTTGCTATATACAAATGTCAAATCATTATGGTGTACACCTGGAACTAATATAGTGTGATATTTCAATTATACCTCAGTTTTAAAAAGTTATGATTTATATCTACTTTGGTTCTCTTATTAAAATACTAAACTGTAGTTCATGATATACCATCCTCCAATTTTATTTTAAGGGGCTTTCTTTTCATGAGATGAAGTATCTGTTGATCAATCATCACTCAGTTGCTGAAACCAGAATAATTCTCTCAAATACCTTCAAGAGTCTATCAACAAATACCATGTAAATCAAAAATTATTTTAATTTTCTTTTCTATTCCTTGCTTTTTATAAATATGAGTTTAGTTAAAAGTGGTGGAGATATCATTGGGGAAAACTGGATTGACTAGCTGGCAATCATTTGCCATAACTCTACATACTAATATTGGATATTTTCCAACTAGAACTTCTCTAACTTTTTCAAAGACAGCTTTCTTTCAAGAGATGCTTACAATTTGATTTTGAATAGTCATTCATTCATTCAATATTGCATACCTGATGCATGAATAAATCAGTACTAGGCTCTAAATATTATTTTGCCAGAGAACCCTTACCAGTTGCCAGATGAAAACTGCACTGTCTCTTCCTTTCTTTTTATTTGCTGTTATAATTACATTTCTTTACCTTGGTCAGGCATCAGAATTTCCACTAGAAATCTCGGATTCTACATTGACATGAATCCCTATCTAAGGAAAATATATTTTGGACTCTGAACAGTTCCTCGAGCAACTTGAAAAAAAGGTGTCCTTGTCAGGACTCATGTCTCTATATCTTTAACTCACACTCTATGCTAAAATTTTTCTTCTGGGAACATTGATAATTTGGTAGTCTTTTAAGATTGCTGCTAATCACATTGCTTCTTGTCCCATTGAGTAACCTAGAGTTGCCTTAAATTCCAGTGACACTAGGGAATAAATGAAAGAAACTTTTGTTTTTGCTGGTAAAAGCAGGTATTATATTGACTTACAGTTTCCCTGACACAAGCATTATAGAGTGTATAATGGGATGGGGAGTTAAACTGGAATGTCATTCACTGACCCTATCAGTGAAATAGAATGCTTTCTATTTCAATGTGTCTTTTAAAATAAGACTTTCTTTATTGTCCTCAACATTAAAGTAAATACTTATCAAAATTATAATTAGCAGTAATAGGAACATCAGAGACTAATGATTAAAAATCATTTAAAAATTAATATATTCATGATCCATTTAATATTAACTGTATAATTATTTTTTATATGTAGCCATCAGAAATACAGGCTTTTTTTTTTTGTATGTCCTTTCTTAATTAAGAACTTCTTACACTAAATTGGCAGGTTGTCTATTTTCAAATGCCAGATATTTTTTGCTTAAGCAATTTAATCTCTATTTGTGACATTCTCCTTTCAAACAAAGTATAAGGATGTGAATATGTAATTGCAAATCATGATTTTTAAAATGCTGTGCTCAAAATCTTTTATCTATGTGATAGTTCCAGAATTTTGTTTGAATAGTTCTTATCTCTATAATACAAATTTAACTTTTCACTTAACTCAATGTTCTTGACAACATTGAGTGGTTGATTGATTAAATAATTAATTCAAAATTAGTTATTGTGAGCAAGCTATATGGCAGGTACTATGACAAGGCTAGAGACACTTGAGGATCTTGACCTCCAAAAATCTTCTAGTTCAGTGGGAATGACAGGTATATAAACAAACTATAATCAATGTAAAAATATTCCCAAAAATGTGGTGCTAGAGGAGAGAGTAGTAATTTCCCTTTGGGGCATGGATAAAGACTTTAGAAGCA